>NW_012114444.1:1905403-1944899 GCF_000951035.1 Colobus angolensis palliatus
ACCCCCCACCCCACACTCACTCCACGTCCTCACTGCATGGCTGTGCTGCACAGCCTCACTGCATGTATTAGTCTATTTTCGCAGTGCTATAAAAACCTGCCTGCGGCTAGATAAAGTGTAAGGGAAAGTGGTTTAACAGAATCACGGTTCCACATGGCTGGGGGGCCTCTGGTAATTTACAATCATGGTGGAAGGCGAATGGGAAGCGAGAACGCGCCTCACAAGGTGGCAGGAAGGAGACCTACTGAGTGAAGGGGGAAGAGTTCCCTATCAAACCAGCAGCTCTCATGAGAAAATCATGAGAACAGCATGGGAGTGACCGTGCCCAGGATCCAGTCACCTCCACCTGGTCTCTCACTTGGCGCATGCGGATTATGGGGATTGTAATTCAAGATGAGATTTGGGTGGGGACACGAAACCTAACCATATCACTGCACAGCCCCACTGCCCGCCCCGCTGCGCAGGCGCACTCCACAACTCCACTGCCCGCCCCGCTGCGCAGGCGCACTCCACAGCCCCACTGCACAGCCTCACCTGCACTACCCATGTAAGAGGCACTGGAACCCAGAGCTTTCCCCTCAAACGATTGCTGGGTGAGATGTTGTGGCGTTGTTAGATGATATGTTCCACTATGTGGTCTTTTGACAGACAGGGGATGGATGGGCAGATGGATGGGCGGGTGGTTGCCTGCCGTAAGCACAGGCAAGTGTGCATTGCCGCAACGGCATGTTGCCAAATGTTGGGGTTACCGTATTTATAAGTGTGCATGTTGCTCTGTTTGCACATTGCCTCATTTGTGTACTTGTGTGTTCCTGAGTATTCCTGTTGTCCTGTTTGTGTTGCCCCATGTACACGTTGCTGCATCTGCAAGTGGCCCGTTTGTGTGTCTGTGCGTTGCTGTGTGTGTGTGTCTAGAGAATAAAATGCGAACTGAGAGGGGCCGTCTCCCTCAGAATCGCTTTCCAGACGTGGACCTCCCAAGCCACCCTTTCCTTGCACAGCCACAGGACAGACAATGGCCCTCCCGCTCTGGACAAGCCTTGACGGGAGCAAATGCTGCCTGTCTGGAGCCTTCTGGGGGCCCTGGAGGACGCTGTCCCTGCAACACAGCTGGTGCAGAGGGGTAGGGGTTTGACCCAGGGAGTCGAGGCCTTTCTGACTAGGCCCTTGGGCAGGGAACATGGCCCCTCCAAGTCTCAGTGCCCAGAATATGATATGGTGAAAACTCTGCCGGCTGCCTTGCCAGGTGGACGAGGGAAGATTAACCAGGCAACAAGGGTGGTTGGTAAACGTGTGTGGGATGGACTTACAAGGTGATAGGTATATATGTGGCTCTGGGAAAGTGAATCTGCAGCTTAACCAAGCTTCCAGAACTTCAACATACAAAATGGATATTTTCTATCAAAGGAAACGGCTTGAGAGGCCACATCCTTATTTCTCTGATTTTGCTGTTGCTCAAGGAGGCCCTGGAATGCCCTTAGCTTCACAGCAGGAAGAGAGCACTGTCCACATTGCCCGCAGGTTCTTGCTCAAATCCAGAGTGAGCCTGCAGAACAGCCAGAAAGCCCACCCAAGGCGCCTCAGCCTGGAGCTCGTCCGCGCCGCAGAGCGGGTGCAGGTGCAGACAGCAGAAGGACGCATCAGGGCCGTTGCGTGAGTAACGCCCTGCGTGAGAAGCTCCAGACTGGACCCTGCTGTTGATTTCCGAGGGAATGCCCCGCCCCTCCCAGCTGCCCCGCCCCTCCCAGCCCTGGCGCTCCTGCTGCATCTGAGGCCAGGCGGAGGAGGGTCTCTGCTGTGGAGGACTTGTGATCAAATTGGCCCACCCAGATCATCCAGGATCAGCTCCTGCCATGTTGTGATATAAGAATAAATATGCATTTCAACGGCCTCTGACATAAAGCGACGATAGCCCTTGTAGTTTCTTGACCATTAGGGGTGCTGGGAGAATCTTTTGTTCTGATACTTGATCTTCGGCCCCAGTTCCTAACAATGAACTCTTACAGCCTTTGCAATTTCCTGGGGGATAGCTGCGTCCACCCAGAGCTTCTCAATTCCTTGGAATTTCTGGGGTGATAGGAGCGTCTTTCGAGCTGATGGGGTGGCTCTGGGGGCTTCAGGATGGGGGCTGGTGGCCACGGGAACCAACCACAAGATTAGAAGTTTCTGCCCCAAACTCTGATCTTTGGGAAAAAGGAAAAGGGGCTGAAGGTTGAGTTGATCACTGATGGTCAGTGACGTAGCCAATCACGCCTGTGTGATGAAGCCTCATGAGACTCCAGAAGGACTCAGTGCAAATGAGCTTTGGGGTTGGAGGATGCATCTGCCTGCCAAGAGGGCGGCCCCAACTGCACAGGGACCCCCCGGACCTCCCCCAGGTATGTGCCTGCTGGTCTTCTGCGTCCCCTGCAACGTCCTTCATAATAAACCGGTGAGTCTGTGTTCCTGAGTCCTGGGAGCTGCTGCAGCAAATCACTCCAGCCTGGGGAGGGGCTCACGGGACCCGGTTTATAGCTGTGTGGACAGAAGCCCCTGGAGCTTGCAGGTGACTTCGAAAGTGAGGGCAGCCCTGTGGGACTCAGCCCTCACTCTGTGGGGTCTGACGCCATCTCTAGGTGGACAGTGTCAGAATTGAATTGAAGGACACCAGCTGGCATCTGCTGGAGAACTGCTTGGTGCTGGGACAAGTCACCACCCCGTGGGTCGGGAGTGCTGCGTCCAGTGCTGTGAGGGTAGGAAGAACAATTTGGTTTTTTCCCATATCTTCTCAGACCTTCCTGCCTTGAGGTCTGTACCCTTGATCAAACCTGCACTTTATAGGATCAGGGACTGGGGCGGGGACATCTTCAGCCTAGCCACAGCCGGGAACTTCGAGGACCATCCTGAGAGCTGCCTCACCCAACCCAGAGAACAGTGGAGATCAGCCGGGTGCTGCACCCCCAGGGCAGAGCGTGCTGCAGGACCGCCGGGTCCCTGGAGGTGGGACAGCATCTGAGCTGCAGTTTGCTCCCTGGGGGCCTGGCTGAGATGCAGCTGCATCCAGGACTTAACCCTGGGACTTCATCTCGACCTTGGGGACACTTACACCAGGGGCTGCTTCTGAGGAACCGGAGCTGTGATGGTGGCTCCTGGGGAGCCTGCCAGGAGGCATTCACTGGCGGGGACACCCCTGGTCGTTCAGGGAACAATGAGATGAGGAGATAGAAGAGCCCACAGATTCACGTTCTAGATATTCAGGCCCATAGGAGGTGTGTCTCGGGCAGCGCAGGCCGGCATTCAGCCAGAGTGGGCACAGCAGCAGCTTCCCTGCGACTGCTGCTGGTGGGCTGCGTGGTTTAAGACAGCAGGAACTTATTCTCACTGTCACCAACTGCAGGGTGTGGAGAAAGCCCCCACCTGCTCCAGGGGCTCCAGATACAGCGGTGTCACCCTGAGTGGCTTTCGCCCCTGCTCACGGGCATCCCTGAGGGTACCTGTGGGGTGACTCTGCCAGGCCTAGGGACAGTGTGGACCCCCTTTCGGTGACAGTCCTGGGAAGCCTGGGGCGCTGTCTGCGGGATTCCTGTGCCTCCGGCCATGTGCTTCTGCAGGGACTCAAAAACGTTGGCACAGGAGGGCACCGGCTGGTTGGAATCTCTTTTAGCAACCAGCACAGCTCTGCAATCTGGTTTTTAAAAATATCATTGGAGGAAAAAAGGAGCATTAACTGAAGGAAAATGTGTTCTAGTAGAAATGAGCAGTTAGAATACAGACACTCCCTGTGAACCCACAGGACTTGCCGAAATCACTCATGTTCTCTCTCGTGTTCTCTCTCATGTTTTCTCTCATGTTCATCAGTGACACATGCTTGGCCTGTGCACGCGCACATGGGCATGGGACTGGAGTCTGGTGCATGCCACGTGCCTGCCTTGCTCTGAATCCTGTTACACGCATGGCCCCTGTTGATACGCACCCTGCTCCTGCCCACCCGGCCTCTCTCCCTCCCTCTCCCTCTACACACACACACACACACACACACACACACACACTAGTTGTACATGATATATTAAATATATGCCCATAGGTAATAGGTTTGATGGCTAAACGAGAAGACCTGTTATTTTATTTTTCTTTAAAAAAGGGCTGAGGCTGCCGGATGTCGCCAAATGAAGAATCTTGCTGTCCACATCCTGAGCAGCCCTCGCATCCCAGAGTCTGGCTCTGTAATCCTTTTCAAATGTCATTTCTGTTTAACAAGCATGTCCTCTGGAGGGGAATCTGGTGTTTCTTTGTTGGCCGTCACAGCCGGCCGGGCAGCCCTGCTCTGCAGTGGGCAGCTGGCACCCAGGCACAGGAGGGGTCATGTGCTGGTTTAGCTTCCCAGACTCACGGGGGCCCCGCCCCAGCCCTGCACCTTCTGCGGGGTCACAGAGAGCCCATCCCATATGGTGTGGGGGATGGGCTGGCCCTCCCCCAGCAACCAGAGGCCCCATTCCCGAGGCTCCAAGGGTGGGTCTTGGGATGGGGACACCAGCCAATGTGCAACCCAGAGCCCTTTCGCTGGGCTTGCAGGGAAAGGCAGCCCCACTCGCTGGTTGCCGAGTGGGTTCCTGGTGGCCGTGGGCAGTGCTGGGGATGGAAGAGGCACAGAGGTCTGGGGGTGTTGCTCTAGCCCCTTGAGTCCTTCCCTGCCTTTCCTTAAGCTGGTTTGACTTGGATTTTTCACCTGCACCTAGACATGGTGAGCGTGGGCACTGGAACCCAGGTGGCCAGCGGGGCCCTCCAGACGCCCCCCGGGGGCCTCTCACCAATGGTTTCTGAGCCCCTTACTCTGCAAAGGAAGCAGGAAATGGTGGGCAAGCAGCAGGGTCCAGCCCACGGTTCCATTTTCTGTAACCAGTTGGAAAATTCTGACAGCGTCATGCATGAATAGATTCTTGTCTTCTCTGGAAATTGCAAAGGCTTGATAATAAAGACATTCGTTCCTGAGAGGCTTCGGTCTGAGAAGAGCCGACTGGAGATAATTTGCTGCTTCCTATGACAGCTAATGATTAGCTTCATCACAGCACGTCACTGCCACAGACGGGTTTGTCTACACAGCCCAGTCACTTCAGAAAACACATTTGGGCCGGGTGCGGTGGCTCACGCCTGTAATCCCAGCACTTTGGGAGGCCAAGGCGGGCGGATCATGAGGTCAGGAGATGGAGACCATCCTGGCCAACACAGTGAAACCCCGTCTCTACTAAAAATACAAAAAATTAGCCAGGCGCGGTGGCAGCGCCTGTAGTCCCAGCTACTTGGGAGGCGGAGGTAGGAGAATGGCGTGAACCCGGGAGCCGGAGCTTGCAGTCATCAGAGATCACATCACTGCACTCCAGCCTGGGCAACAGAGCGAGACTCCGTCTCAAAAAAAAAAAAGAAAAGGAAAAAGAAAACATGTTTGAGGAAACATAATCCATAATCCTAGGGCCTTCTTTCAAAACATTCCTGGGCCATGGTCCAGCTGGTTTCTACTCTGAACGCTCCCTGTGTTTGGTGCCTTCCCCGGCCTGGGAGCTGCAGAGGCTGCGCTGAAGTCCTGGGGGCTCTGTCTTTCCCGGCGGGGGTGTGCTGGAGACCCCGGGGGCCACCCCGGAGCTGGGGAGCTTCTCCTTTAACAGACGCCGAGGGCAGCTCCCCTGAGACCGCTCCTCTCCACTCTCCATCTGCCAATGGATCGTTGGGGAATTCTTGACTTTGCCAGGTAATATTAGAACTCTAATTGGGGAAGACTGCGCGCGGGTAAGTGGGTGAGATGAGGGCCTGACAGTGGAAGCTGTGACGGCAGGCCCGGGAGGGCGGGGTTCATGATCCAGCCTCATTCTGTTTACCATGTTTGACATTTCCCACGACAAAGTTAACACAACAAAGTCAATAAAACAAAACGAATGAAAGCGTGTTTATTGAATTGCGGTTCTCTGCCTGGAATAGGATGAACTGTCAGGCCCCGAATTGGAAACCAGTAGGGTGTTTCCTTTCCATTATTAAAGAATAAATCTCAGAATGCGTCCATGAAAGTGTCTCGCTGCAGAGTATGGAAATGTTAATTTCCTTTTGCAGTTTCTCTCCTGGTGAAATGAATGGTAAATCTGAGATAACAGTGAGTAACAGCGGAACCAGGGCTCTGGCCTGCAGCTCAGTGGCGGGCAGGCGTGGAGTGAGAGCAGGCAGCTCCCTCCTGTTCTGTGGTTGGGATTCTTGGGCCTCCTGCAGAGCCTTCCTTGGCTACGGGGTCGGAGCCTGTGGTGACCTCATGCAGGTGACACCCTCTGTTGACCCCATCCTCCTCTGGAAAACTGTCAGCCTCACTCCCCTGGGATATCAAAGGACTTGATGAGATGACGGGCACCCAGAGGTTGTCTGTCTCCCTGTGGGCCCCCTGAGACAGAGGGGAGACTGGGGTCAGGTGCAGGAGGTTTACTGGGAGGACACAAAGGAATCCCCGCTAGAGCAGGGAGGCGGCCGACGCGAGGGGCAGGCCAGGACCACTGCGGGCACCTGAGGCACTGTGCAGCTGGGGAAGCCACGGCAGACAGGCCCACCCACCAGGCAAGGGGGCTGGGGTCGTTCGCCTGCCTCGCAGGTGCAAAGCAGGGGCAGAGGCCAGGGAAGCCCATGTGAACAGGAATGCAGGCACTGGCTGCAGGTGTGGGCTCAGCCCCAGTGGTGAGGGTGAGGATGGGTTTCCCGCATCTGCTCCACCCCTTCCATGATTATTCTTGCAGGTCGGGGTTCCCTCAGGCCCACCCCCTTCCTTGGCCCCAAATGCTCCTGGGTGCCCCTTCCCACAAGTGGAGTGGGGTAAGGATAGTGTGGATCCCCTGCCAGGAACACAAGGAATCAGGCAGCTCGGCAGGATGCCCAGGGCTCCGCTTCAGCCTCTGTGAGTTCTCAAGGCATGGCGGTCACCTTCCAGAGTGTTTGGGGGTCTAAGATGACCAGGGAGTCTTTGGAAAGGGGTGGTCCCCAGGAGGCGCCCAATGCAGAGTGGAGATGGCTGCTCAGGTGAGTGCTGTGCTGGGCACCCGCTTCGCTGGGCCCTGCTGGGGCTGGGGTCCCCTCTGCCACATCCCCTGTAGGGACCTGCTGCTCATCCAGCCTGGGAGTCCATGGGCCAGTGCCTGAGGAGGCTGAGCGTCTGTCTGTCCGTTCGGGCAGCTGGTATCCTCAGTGTCTAGGGTGACGTCTGCAAGCCCCGGCTTCTGCACGAGTGCCAGTGTGATGGAGGAGGGACTGATGGAGACAGGGAGCCACTCTGCCCAGGGACAGGCCTGTGAGGCGCAGGGCACAGTCAGCCACATGCAGGCCGGGGGAAAATGGGCTGAGGGTTTGGAGATGAGGGCCTGGCTTGATTCCTTAGAGACCGTTCATTATGGGAAAGAGTGGGGCGCCTCCGGCCACCTGCTGGCTCCAAGACTAACCACAAGAGGAAATGTCAGAGAAAATTAACTTTGCTTGAGCTTTTGTGATGAGTCTGATTTTCCAGCTTCTAGAAAGATGTGCTTCCATGCTGAGGTTTGTACTCATTTGGTTTATTTGGAAGAATTAAAGGGATTCTTGGAAAATGTTAATATCTCCTTCCCACCAGCCTGGCCACCCCAGCTTCCCCCAGGCCCTGGAAGTTACGTCTCCCTGTGTTTGGTGCTTCTGACATTGCAGAGGGAGTCCTTCCTCCTGGCAGCTCTGCCTTCCAGCCCCAAAAGCCGTTGCTGGACACAACCCAAGTCAGGGGACTGGGTTTGCTGGAGTGGGTGGCAGGGTCGTGCATGCCCCACCCCAGCCATCTGCTGGCTCTGGAGCCCTGCTCTCACTCAGTGGGTGTCTCCTGGGCCCTGCGTCCATTCCATTTTGCCTTCAAAAGCCTGAGCTGCTGCTCTTACTCACCCAAGAGAGCCTCCAGTGTCCAACAAGAGCCCAAAACCCCCAGGAAATATAGGCAGAGTTGTATTTGCTGTGTACTCAGAGACTGAGCTTTTGCTTAAGAACTTGGTGGGGCTAGGGGTGAGCAGGGTTGGACGAGCGGGTTGGGGTGAGCGGGGTCAGGGGTGTGCGGGGTTGGGCGAGCAGGGTTGGGGCAAGCGGGGTCAGGGATGAGCGGGATTGGAGTGAGTAGGGTTGGGGTGAGCGGTGTTGGGCGAGCGGGTTGGGGTGAGCGGGATTGGAGTGAGCGGGGTTGGGGTGAGCGGTGTTGGGCGAGCGGGTTGAGGTGAGCGTGGTTGGGGCGAGTGGGTTTGGGGTGAGCGGGGTCATTGGTGAACATGTCAGGGTTGCACAGGGCTGAGGGTACATGGGCTGGGGGTGTACAGGCTGGGGGCGCATCAGTAAGCCCTAGCACTGAGTGGTGTAGGGGGCAGCCACCCTCCCAAAGGGGCCTAGTGCGGAGCCGCGGGCAGGACCTGGGTGAGGTGTCCTCATAGGGACCCCAGGGATCCTCTTTGCCCTCTGGGATGGGCTATCTCTGCTGCTCAGTGGATGTCCAGCTTCTGGGGCTTGCATGTGGGGGGGCGTGTGACTCAGCCCCTTCTGTGTGTGTGTACACGTGTGTGGGTATGTGTGTATGTGTGTGTATGTGTGCACATGTGTGTATGTGTGTATTTGTGCATGTGTGGACGTGTATGTGTGCATGTGTGTATGTGTGTGCACATGTGCGTGTGTGTGCATGTGTGTGCACATGTGTATATGTGTGCACATGTGTGTGTATGTGTGCACATGTGTGCGTATGTGTGCGTATGTGTGTGTATGTGTGTGTGGGTCTCTTCTGCTGCTGAGTGCTGGGGAGGCAATGAAGCTGGTGGTGCTGGAACCGAGTGGGTGGGGGTGGGTAAGGCCCGGGGGTGGCTGCAGTGCTGCACTGGTGCCTGGTAGGGCATGGCTGGGAGGTGAGTGGGGATCCCCTAGGAGTACCTTTTCCTGCACTCCCACGTGCTCTGGGATACCCCTGAGGCTAGGAAGGCAGGTTGGGCCGTGGCTGCCCTAGAGGCTGTGCTAGGCTGGCAGCAGAGCAGCCAGGCTGACAACATGGGACCCGCGGCCCCAGAAGAGGCACAGGGAAGCCGGTGTCATCCTTCCGTGTCCAGGAGCAGCCCCCCACAGCCCGTGCACCCCGAGGTGTGGCTTAGGCCCAGCTCTGCCCTTGGGGTGCAGAGTCTGGCTGGAAAGGCCCACCCAGAGCGGGGGATGGCAGGGGCCTCCTGAGAGACCTCCCCACCTCTGGCTCAGAGGCTCTGTGCCCCACACGCTGCCTCCTGGCTTGGCCCCTCCCGGGCTCATTGTGTGGGTGCTGAGTGCTCCTCAGATGGTTGGTGGAAGGGCATATCTCTGCAGCCGGCCCAGATGACGCCCCTGCCCTGCCCTGGGCGCCACTGTGCAGTTTCTTCTGCCTCCTTTGCCTGCTGCCTCCTCCCTAGGCCTCAGCTCAGTCGGCTCTTCCTCCACACGCCCTTGGCCTTCAGTGTAGATGCCCCAGGGTGGCCACTGTGTCTCCCGTGGCTGTGTGGCCTTTGGTCAACTTCACGGACCTTTGAAACAATGTGAGGCCTGGATTAGGAAGCTGCTGCCACTTGCCTTCAGAGGCCCCAGCTCCTGTTTGGGGGTGCCCTTTTCATCGTTCCTGTTTGGGGGTGCCCTTCCCATTGCTCCTGTTTGGGGGCACCCTTTCCATCTGCCTGCAATGGGTATCCTGTCCAGCCACCCCTTCTCTGTGGCGCTGGGCACTCTGATACTCTCTTCCTCTTTCTGCACTGTCCAAACTTGCCCTTGGTAAAATAGCTGATATACTAATTCAGACTAAAGGGCCAATGATGGCTACGGCCTAGTGTACTCTCCTTTTCTTTTCACCTTATAATAAAATATTTTAAAACAAAGAAAACAAAACCAAGATCTGACTCTGGAATGGTATTCAGCTGGCAGGGAAGGTGTCTGGGGTCAGAGGGCCCTCGGGGGCTCAGAAACAGCAGCAGGGCCTGTTCTTCAGGCAGCTGCCGGCCCCTCCCCTCTTGCCCACTCCTGGCGCCGGGATCTTCTCACTCAGACCCCGGCCCTCGGTGGAGCGGAGCTGCGTTCATCCTGAAGCTTTAGGACATGACGCTCAAGTCACAACCGCGACATCAGGAGAGCTACGAGCTCCACGCCGCTCTGCAGTCGACTGTTGTCCTCAGTAAACAGGGAAGCTCCTGTCACTTCTCAGCTGGGGGGAGGAAGGCTCGTTTCCACTGGTGCTTGGAGATAATGCCCCGTGAAGAGCTATTTAGACACCACCTGCCATCCTGTACCAGGAGCTCCACACCGGGGCGGGAGCCACACGGAGACACTCTGCTCATTATTCTGAGTCATCTCCATGGGCAGCTGCATTCCCCAGGTACAGAGATTGCCCTGCCCAGACGGGCAGTGGCCACGATAACCAGGAATGGAGGCAGCGGCTCTCGGAGTCCAGAAGACCCCCAGCCCCTGGAGGGCACCTTCCCCTCACCATCTTCCTAATTCAGTGGCTCTCACCATGGTACCTTCTGTCATCAGAGATGGGAGTGGCCAGGGAGGACCTGCTCAGCCATGGAACCACACGGAGGCTGTGGGGGCACCCGGCTACCCATTTACCAGCCCTGTGTCTACAGCTGGGAGGAGGACAGAAGGCTTCCTGGAGAAAGAAGCCAGGAGGCAGCTCTGCAGTCTCCACGCCCCTTGCAAGGGCAGAATTTTTAGGAGGGCAGAACCCTTTATTTCCTTAGAATGGGCACATCCGCACACTTATTACAAGATCTGAATTCCAACGTGAGCGTGCGCTGCTGGGTTTCCCAGGTAAAGAATCTACCCCCTCCACTTCCGCTGTTTCGTGCCCTGGGCATCGGAAGCAAGTGCGTTCTGTCCCAGGAGAACACAGCCGGTTCACCCTCTAGAGAAAGTCTGCTCTGGAAGACGTTGTCAGAAAGCCGAGACTCCACATGCATCACGGCCTTGGTGAAAATCCAATTAGAGGAGAACGATGTGTAAGGCTCAGATGGGGTTTACAGCCTTCTAAATTCATTCTCTTCTTCCTTAAGAAAAAACAAAGCAAGAAAACAGCCCATTTGGTCAGGCCACAGCAGACAGAGTGGAAGGGAGCAGATACGTTGCCCCATGAACCCAGCCTTGGGCACTGGCCAGCTGGGGAAGGGGTAGGGGGGCAACCAGGGCAGCCAGGAAGCAGCCCTCCATCCCCACCGCCTCCCTCCTCCCTGCCTCCACACCCTGCTGCCACCCACCCCTGCCCGCCCACTTCACTGCACCCAAGGCCTGCCCATGCCTCCCCACTGCACCCCTCCTTGGCCTCTGAGTCCCCTGCTCTGACTGTGTGTATTTTATGACCCTGGTTGGTCACATGTGCCCCAACCTCCATGCACTCCATGCACTGTGGCCTCACCCCAGACCCTTGACCCCTGCTAATCCGCCCCATTCCTGGTCTCTTGAGGTGTTGCAGGAGCCCCTGGCACGGCTGCCTGTGCATGCTTTGGCCAGGCCTTTCTGGGGAAAGTGGAGAGTAAACAGCGCTGTCATTCTTGTGGCTCTCGTTGCCCTGCTGGTGCGGTTGGTCGGGTTGTTGCTGCAGACTAAACTCACCATGGCCATGGGCTGAGAGGCGGAGCACAGGCTAATGAGGTCCTAATGAGCGACTTACAGATGTGGGGATTGCTGGGGTGGGGGCTACCCTGCTGAGTTGTGGGGACCCTGATCACCCTCGTGGGAATGAGCTGTGCAGGGCAGTGGGGCGGGGGTTTGCGTGCACACTCGGGAAATTTGAGGGAGGGCGTGGGGGGATGAATGAGCAGGTGACAGTGGCCTAAACTTAAACGACAGCCCAGTCCCCAGGATGCCAGGGAAAGAGCCTCCCTGGGGACTGAACTCTGGTGCCAGGGTGGCCGGCCCTGTGCTGACAAGCAGGCTCCCCTGTGACTGTGGTGGGAGCACTGGACAAATCTAACTCCAGTGGATAGATGTTCTGGGGAGACTGGAGGCTCCCAGAAGAGGCAGCGTAGCCTGGTGGGGATTGGCTGACGAGTTCTTCTGAGGCCATCACGGGCCAATCAGCTCCTTGTGCCTAGGTTTCCTCACCTGTCAGGCAAAGGTGCTGATGGTTTTAGTGATTAACAAACACCTGTACTGCACTTCTTGTAATCTAGGCCCCCAGCTCATCACCCCAGTGAAACTAAGACTGGTATCAGGCCCCCAGCTCATCACCCCAGTGAAACTAAGACTGGTATCAGGCCCCCAGCTCATCACCCCAGTGAAACTAAGACTGGTATCAGCCCCATTTAAGAGGGGAGAAATTGAGGCACAGAAAGGTTAAGTAAAACACCCAGGACCCCTGGGGCTGCTACATGTCCCTGGACCTCCCACTGCTGTGGGGGGATGAGTGTATGTAGGAAGTGCATGGTCACGTGAGGTCTTTACGTGAGTGGGTGCAGGAAGCACGTGGTCACGTGAGGTCTTTGCATGAGCATGTGTGGGAAGCACGTGGTCACGGGAGGTCTTTGTGTGAGCGTGTGCGGGAAGCACATGGTCACGGGAGATCTTTGCGTGATCATGTGTGGGAAGCGAGTGGTCACATGAGATCTTTGCATGAGTGTGTGCGGGAAGCGTGTGGTCATGTGAGGCCTTTGCATGAGTGTGTGCTGGAAGCGCATGGTCACATGAGGTGTTTGCGTGATCATGTGCAGGAAGCGGTGGTCACGTGAGGTCTTTGCATGAGCGTGTGTGGGAAGTGCGTGGTCACGTGAAGTCTTTGCGTGAGCGTGTGCGGGAAGTGCGTGGTCACGTGATCTTGCATCTGGTGCAGCATCACTTACTGATGGAGAGAGTTTTGAGAAAGTCAGTGTTGGGTTGTGAACACTGCAGAGTGCACTCACACAAACCCAGACAGTGCCGCCCATGACACCCCGAGGCCACGTGGTGCTGCCCGTTGCTCCAAGGCTGCAAACCTGCACAGTGTGTTGCTGTGCTGAATACGAGAGGCAACTGTAACTCAACAGTGAGCATTTGTGTCTCTAAACACGCCTGAACCTAGAAAAGGTGCAGCAAAACTAGGTCTCGTATCATACGGGACCCTGTGGCATTACGGGTTCATCACTAGCCTGAACATTGTCCCATGGCACGTGACTGTATTCTGTCAGTCCTCACTGTCACCATCAACCTCAACATCAATTATTCCTGCAGCTTTGTCCCACCAAGCGCCCATGGAGATGCCCCTGGAGCAGGTGCCCCCACCAAGAGCGATGGAAAAGCCTGTCCTCGCCACCTCCAGGTATGGCCAGCAGCGAGCAGCCGGCTCTCCAGGAGAAGTGCTGGATCTGAGATCCGTCAGCGGCCGTTCCTCAGAGCCTGAGGTCCAAGCCCAACACGACTTGGAATAAATGATCAAGTTATGAATTAAACACAAGAGAAATGTAATTACCACAGGAGCCAGCTGAGAATAAAATGGATTACGCATATCACAGTCATTAAACAGTGATCACATAAGGGCCTTTCTAATGTGCTGCCGATTAAAATCAATCCAAATGCAAATTATAGTTCTGAGTAATCGCTCCCTATGGTTCATCCTTTGTGTTCCCCAAGGAGCTGACACTGAGAGGAAGCACCGGGGCGCCCTCACAGCCTGCACAGCTTCAGGGTCCACAGCCTCAAGCCTGCAGCTCAGCACAGAAAGAGACCACCATGTGGCCCTGGACTGGCGAAGATGCTGGCCGTCCTCGTGCTGTGACCAGCTGTGTCCCCAGCTCTGCACAGGTGCAGCAGTTAACCCTCACCATGCCCTATTATGGGGGTCCCTGTATGGGCCCCATTTACAGATGGGGACACTAAGTTGGCAGGTGACATGATCCACACAAGTTCAGACGACTTGTAAGTGGCAGAGCCAGGATTTCACCCCAACTTCAGGATGGGCTAGGAGCCACCGTTCACCGGGACACTGCATGACAACAGTGTGTGCGTGTGCGTGTGTGCACGCATGTGTGTGCACTTGTGAGTGTGCACGTGCATGCCTGTGTGTGCACGTGTGTGTGTGCTTGGGGGTATGCGTGTGTGTGTGTGAGGTCACACGCTCACACATGCTGCCATCTGATGGGATGATGCCTGGATTTTGGCAGGTGCCCCAGATTTCTGAAGACTCATGGAATGTCCCACCATCCCCCTGAGTGGAGAGATTCTCCCCAAACTGGAAGTGAGAAATTGTGGGAAGGATGGGCCTGTCCCGGCAGAGGTCACCACACTCACCTGTCCCCTCCGTGGTCTCCATGCTCATCTGTCCCAGCAGTGGTCTCCCCTTTGGAGGGGGGTCCTCACAGGGGACAATGCTGCTGTACCCTGGCCCCAGAGGTCCCCCTCAGGACAAAGCCCAGGTGCCCTCGGTAGTCATTGCCTGGATGGAGCACCTCATTGGCTCCTTCCCTTCCCTGCCTGCCTTCCCCACCCTGACCTGTGCTCACCAGGATCAGCCCCCAGATAATCCATTTGCACCCAAATCCTTGTTGCAGAGCCTGCTTCTGGGGGACGCAGCCAAGACAGTGGCATTCTGGAATCTATTGCTGTGTAAGAAACTAGTCAACACCTGGAGCGATGGTCAGCACTGACTGTGCTCCTGGATCTGCAGTTTGGCCAGAGCTTGGCAAGGAGGGCCTGTTCTGCTCTCCAGTGTCACCAGGGCCTCTGCTGAGGGCAGAGGATTCATTTCTAACTTTCTGTTGAGAGCCAGGGAGAAGCTGTGTCACTTTAGACAAGCAAGTCTGGAAATACAGTGTCACTCCTGCTGATCTGAGGGGAGGGGACACGGACCTCCCCGTCTTGATGAGGGAGGGGCAAGGTGCTGGGAGGGCACTCAGAATGGGAAATACAGCATGGGCATTTGGGGAAAGTGCCATCTGCCATAGTCTACTCTGTGGCCCCGGCAACTCATAATTCTCCCTCATGCAAAATAAATTCACCTTCTGCCCTGGCTGTCCTATGGTCTCTTTCCATGGTTACATCAAACTCTGACTCAAGCCCAGGGTCTTGTCCTGCAATCCAAGTCCAGGTATGGACAAGGTGCTGCAGGCGTGCGGCTCCCAGGTGCACCCCCCTCTCCATCTGAAGAGCTGTGAACTGAAGAGTTATCTGCCCCTGACAAGCTAACACCAGTAGTGGGACAGACACAGACCACACTGTCGGCTCTCCTTTCAAAGAGCAGGGAGGGGAGAGGCACGCAGCAGTCTCCTGGGCATGCGGTCCTGAAATCTGGGTGAGCGAAATTACTGTGCCGGGCTGAGGGCCCAGTCCCAGCTCAGGGGATGGCTCTCCAGAGCCGCCCTGCCATCTGGCTCTCAGTTCCATCCTCTGGGTCAACCTTCCTTTTCCATAAAATTAGTTCATCCTTGTAGCTGAAAAGTTTTTGCGAACTACCAAAGCTCACCCAAGAAGAAACAGAAGTGAACAGTCCTGTATTTATTTAAAAAATGGATTTTTTTTCAATGAAACCTTCCGAAAAAGAAATCTCCAGGCCTAGATGTCTTCATTAGTGAATTCTAAGTAACATCAATTTATTCAATCTCTTCTAACAAACATACAAATGGATGAGGGGCTGCACCTACCACACAGCCTGGTGATTTTGCGCAGAGAGATAAGCTCATGTTCACACAAAGCCCGCACGTGGATATTCGAGCACAGTCAATACAGGAACCTGCACAGGAGATAAAAACAGCACATGGATTAATACACACACACGAGTGTGTACACATGGCTTAATACACACACAGTTGTGTACACACGGCTTAATAAACATGCACACAAGTGGCACACACGGCTTAATACACACGTACACGAGTGAGTAGAAGCAGAACCACGGAATTGGAATAAGGTTGATGGGCTGGCTGTTTGTGATACCAAAGTACAGTTTTGTAGAATCTTACCATGGGGGAGACTGGGCAAAGTGTACAAGGGATCTCTTTGTATTGTTTATTTCTTACAGCCGCATAGAAGTCTAACATTACTTCAACTTAAAGAAAAGAAGGCCAGGAAGGGTGGCTCATGCCTGTAATCCCCACACTTTGGGAGGCCAAGGAAGGTGGATCAGATGAGCCCAGGAGTTACAGACCAGTCTGGGCAACAAAATTTACACAAATCATCTGGGTGTGGTGGTTTGTGCCTGTAGTCCCAGCTACTCAGGATGCTGAAGTGGGAGGATCAGCTGAGCCTTGAGCCCGCGGAGGGTGAGCCTACAGTGAGGTGTGTTCATGCCACTGTACTCCAGCCCAGGTGACAGAGTGAGACCCTGTCTGGAAAAACACAAAGAGGATGAAACATTTCCCAAGTTATTTTATGAAGCCAGCGTTACCCATATACCAGAACCAGATAAAGACAGTACAAGAAAATAAAACTACACACCGATATCTTTCATGAATATAGACACGAAAATCCTTAACACAACACCAGAAAATTGAATCCAGCAATATTTAAAAGCATAGCCCATGATTAAGTGTGGTTTACCCCGGGGTGGGGGCAGGCCTAACATTCCGAAAGTGACCAGCGCCATCTACCACATCAGCACTGAAGAAGATCTACTGCAGGGTTGTGTCAACAGACTCAGAAACGGCCATCAAAGCTCAACACCCATTTACGGTTTAAAAAAAAAAAACTGTCAGCAAACTAGAAATAGAAGGGGAACCTCTTTAACTGATAAAGGGCTTCTATTTAAAAAAATACGTGCAGCTAACATCACACTTCACACTGAGTGGTGGACTGTTTTCTCCTAAGGCGAGGAATATGTAAAGGATGCCTTCTCTCACCACTCCTATTTGACATTGTACTGGAGGTTCCAGCCAGTGCAATAAGGCAAGAAAAAGAAATGAAAGGAATATAAGTTGGAGAGGAAGAAATAAAAACTCTTCCTCTTCACAGATGACATGGCCGTTTATGTAGAAATCCCATGGTGTCTGCCCAAAAGTGGGCCTAGCAGGTCTCATGACACAGAGTCAGCACACGGGACTCAACTGTAATCTCTCTACACCAGCAGAGGGTACTGGGAAATGAAATTTCAAATACAGCAGCAGTTTCTATGAACGTTAAACTCAGTCATTATGAAAACATTGTGCTTCCTATGGCTGTTCCTTGGGTTCACCGCATCAGCCCAAATCTACAAATCTACAGATCTACAAATCTTGTCAAGACGAGCCCTCCTCTCCTGGGAGCTTCCTGGAGGTTGCCCTGGACCACCTCCCCGAAGATTCTTAGAAACTCCGTGTTTCATGTAGAGTGTCTTTAAGGTATACCCTCAAGATCCACTGCAGACCTTTCCTTTATTTGAGAGAGTCTATGAATAATTGCCTGAAATTTTTCTGCTGTTTTAACAGAGGAGTTTAGAGCCACACCCTTCACTCCCTCCTTAGACCCTCTGCTGCTGCTGTCACCTGGGCCTGATGTCCTTTCATTAATTGAAGGATCCTTTGCCACCTGGAGAATCTTGGAATGAGAAACAGTGTTTTTGATCTTATTTTTTAAGTCACTATGCAGTAAAACTGGATTGTAAGAAGCGATTCTATAAACCAGGCCTGGTGGCTCACACCTGTAATCCCAGCACTTCGGGAGGCCGAGGCAGGAGGACTGCTTGAACTCAGGAGTTCAAAACCAGCCTGGGCAACATAGCAAGACACCATATCCACAAAAAATATATAAATTACCTGGGTGTGGTGGTGCATGCCTGTAGTCCCAGCTACCTGGGAGGCTGAGGTGGGAAGATCACTTGAGACCAGGAGGTCAAGGCTTCAGTGAGCCATGATTGTACCGCTGCACTCCAACCTGAGTGGCTGAGTGAGAACCTGTATCAAAAAAAAAAAAAAAGGAAAAAAATAAGGAATTTGATACATGTATGGATTTGTGGAACCATGCCCACCATCAGGACACAGACAGCTTCATGACCCAGAGCACCTCTGCCATGCTACTTTCTTGTTTGTCTGAGATGGAGTCTCGCTCTGTTGCCCAGGCTGGAGTGCAGTGGTGTGATCTCGGCTCACTGCAGCCTCTGCCTCTCAGGTTCAAGCGATTCTCCTGCCTCAGCCTCTGGAGTAGCTGGGATTATAGGCAGGCGCCACCAAGCCCTGCTAATTTTTGCATTTTTAGTAGAGATGGGGTTTCATCATATTGGCCATGCTGGTCTCGAGCTCCTGATCTCAAGTGATCTGCCTGCCTCGGCCTCCCAGAGTGCTGGCATTATGGGTGTGAGCCACCCTGTCCAGCCCCAGGCTACTTTTAAAAGCCACACTTTCCTCTCCACCCCAGACCCTGGCAGCAGCTGGTCTCCTCTCCATCCCTGCAGCTTTGCATTTTGGAAGCTGTCGTGTAAATGAAACCATACACTACTAGCCTCTTGGGTCTGGTTCTTTTGCTCAGTGTGGTGCCTCCCAGGTTTGTCCCTGTTGCATATTAACAGTGCCTCCCTCCACGGCTGAGTCCAGTGCACGGCTGTGTGACGATCCTTTCACGCCCCAGAGGACATTTGGGTGGTTTCCAATTTTGTTGATGATTGTGAAAATTTGCTTGAACCCGGGAGTAAGAGGCTGCAGTGAGCTGAGATTGCACCATTGCACTCCAGCCTGGGCGACAGAGCAAGACCCAGTCTCAAAGAAAAAAAATGTGCCGAGTCGCTACTCGCCCAGGGCATCTGCACATTTTCTGCCTCTGTGTCCCCGCAGGCCACAGCGCTGCATAACCTACTGTTCCTGTCCTCTGAGGCTTTCCCTTCCTCCAGCTTCTGTCAACCTTTGCCTCACTTTCCTTCAAGCCTTTACTGACAGCAGAGGCCCTCAGGCTTAAAACAGCATCATTACTTCTTTCCTTCCCAAATCTGCAGGTGTGGCTAGGTGGGAAGGGCTGATTCCCTCCCCTACAGGGGCAGTGGGGACAGAGAGCCCAGCTGGGACTGGAGCACCCAAGATGGCACCCCCTGAGAGCTGGTGCACAGAGCCAGGGCTCCCGTGGTCTGGGCTTCCTCACAGTGTGGCACTGGGTTCCCAAGATGATCATGCCCAGAAGGCACTGACAGTAGAAACTGTGTCACCTCTGCCACGAGGCAGTCCCAATCGCCTGCCTGGGTCAAAGAGAGGGTGCACAGACCCCACCTCCAGCAGAGGGAATGGGGCATATTGTGGCTGTTGTTGGAAAATATCATCTGCCTCAGTGGGGTTGGAGTGTAGGTCTCTACGCCCCCTTCTTGCCTCCTGTCATCCTAAGGAAGTGAGCAGGGAGGGAACTGGGGTGCCTCTGAACATGGGGCCCACACATGCTCTCCTGGCAGAGCTGCAGTTATGGAACTGACACCAGAAGGTTATGGAACAGACACAGATACACTAACATGTCTCCAGGGTCTACAGGAGTGAAAGCACAGGGCAGGCAATCAGTGATGAATGCATGGATGGATGTATTTAATAATAGCTTTACAGAGATACAAGTCACATCCCCAAATAGTCACCTTTTAAAGTGTACAATTCGGTGTTTTAAGCGTGTTCACAGAGTTGTGCAACCATCACCATTATCTAACTCCAGAACATTTCATCACTGCACCAAAACGCCCTGCACCCGTGACAGTCGCTCCCACCTCGCCTTCCCCCGGCCCCTGGAACCACTAGTCCATTTCCCGTCTCTACAGATGTGTCCATTCCGGACATTTCTTATAAAAGAATCACAAAACACGTGGCCTTCTGTGTCTGGCTTCTTCCTCCGAGCGCGTTTCAAGGTCGGTGTGCACCTGCACACTGTAGTGCTGGGCTTCCTTCTTTCTGATTGACGGCCAAGCGAGACCCACCGTGTGGTCAGCCCACGTTGATTTACCTACTCATCAGCCAGGCGACATTCGGGCTGGTTCACTTTTGGACTATTAGGAGCAATGCTGCCGTGCACACTTGTATGCTTGTCTTTATCTGGACACCTGCTTTCATTTCTCTTGGGTAGATACCTAGGAGTGGAATTGCCGGGTCTTCTGCTAATTCCATGGTTAACTTTTTGATGAACCACCAAACTGTTTTCCCAAGTAGCTGTGCCATTTTTCCATTTTCCATTCCCACCCACAGTGTGTGAGGATTCCAAGTTCTCCACGACTTGTCGTTTTCTGGTTTCATTTGCTTGTTTGCTTTTTGTTTTTGATACAGTCAGCACTGTGGCTTTGGTTTGCACTTTCCTGGGTGTCTGGGAAAATCTTGAGCATCTTCTCCTGGGCTCGTCTTTTGTGATGAAATAAATTTCAAATCCTTTGCCCGTTTTTAACTTGGATCATCCTTTAATTCTGGGTTGTAGGAATTCTTCTTATATTCTGGATTCAACTCTTATTATTATTTTGAGAAAGTCTCATGCTGCCACCCAGGCTAGAGTGCAGTGGCACAATCGGAGGATGATCTGGCCCCACACCCGTGCGTGTGCGTGACTCTAGTTCCCCAACTCTGCCTAAAGGGCACTTTCCCGACAGCTCTTGCAGGGGGTGTGGCTGAGTTTGGGAGCGTCCATCACAACTGCCACACGATACAGGAAGGAGTCAGCTCTTGATGCATGGAGGAAGAAAGTGAATGACAGCAGAGACCCGAGGGCATGACCCGCTTAGGCATAAAGTGGGTAAAGGCTTTCTAAAACACAGCCGATGCCCTGCCCATTACCAGGGCCGGGACTGTTTCCATTTGCTCCCTGGGCCTTGTGGCTTGTTCCTGCCTCAGGACCTTGGCACTTGCTGTTTTTGTTTGTTTGTTTGTTTTTTACCTAAAATGTTCATCCCCTCCCGAGGTCTCAGCACATCACCTCCTCTGAGAAGCCTTCCCTGACTGCCCTAATGGCACCCCCGGCCTCCCTGTAGGGAACCCTGTATACCTCCTTTCCATCAGTTCTGGAGAAGAGGACCTCGTGTTGGCCTGGTGCCACTGTCTCTCCAGTACCTGGAACGGAGCCTGGCGGAGGTGCTTGGCAAACCCCTCCTGTCGGCAAACACTGCACGAAGATGTGCAAGGTGTCTGGATGGTGCCTCTGTGGCTCCTGGGCCTGCCCCTTGACCCTACCTGTCACTTGGGCTGAGTCCCCCTTGGGGTTCCAGGAGCCTACACCATCACTCAGCACGTGGCCAGGGTTGCCCCTGCCTGATCTGAAGACTGTGAGGACAAGAGTCTCTGGGCCGGCGCCCTCATGCCTCTGGGGCTCCACTGCCTCTCTGTGAGGTGAGGTCAACCAGGTGACCGAGGGAAGGGGAGGCCCCGGAGTGGGGTGGGGTCCTCGCTACAGAAGGAATCCAAGAGCAGACGCGTGGGAATCTCCATCCACACCGCAGCCTCTGGGGTGGGTCTTGGCACAGTGCTGAGTGAACACTCCAATCCCAAAAGGTCCCACACTGGACAACTCCGTGCAGGTGGCATTCTTGAGGCAGCCACGTTGCAGATGGGGACTGGCTCAGTGGGCACAGGCGCAGGGATGCCTGGGAGGGTGCTGGGCATGGCAGAGGGGCGGTTCCAGGGAGCAGCTCTGCAGCCTGATCACCTGCACGTGTGGTAAACGGCAAAGCACTAGACACACCTGCCCACGCGGCTCACACGGCGACCCTGTGGTCACACAAGATGCAGCCACTGGGGAGGGGGCTTGTGGCTGGGTGCCCCCCGGAATGCCCCGCACAGGCCTCCTGGGGATGACTCTTTGTCCTGTGCACACCCTGAGGGCCCAGCCCCGGTCACCTGTCCCTCACCCCTCCTGCTGTTCCCAGCACCTCTGGAGACCTGACCTGGGTCACGCGAGGCCCCGCCCTTGCCGAAGGGCCAAAGCCTGGATCAGCAGGGGGTAGAGAGGAGCTTCCCCCATGAGCAGAAACCACCCTCCACCCGACACTTCTGACGTCAGCCCCACCCAGCCTGGTCTCTGCGTGGTCAGATCCGGAAGTTCAGGGAAGGGTAACAGACTCCTCCGATCTTACAGGATGCGAGGGGTCAATGGCCTTCCCAGTAAGCTGGTCTCCTGCTTGCTGTTTTTTCTTTTTTTTTTTTGAGACGGAGTCTCGCTCTGTCGCCCAGGCTGGAGTGCAGTGGCCGGTTCTCAGCTCACTGCAAGCTCCGCCTCCCGGGTTTATGTCATTCTCCTGCCTCAGCCTCCCGAGTAGCTGGGACTACAGGCGCCCGCCACCTCGTCCGGCTAGTTTTTTGTATTTTTTAGTAGAGACAGGGTTTCACCGTGTTAGCCAGGATGGTCTCGATCTCCTGACCTCGTGATCTGTCCGCCTTGGCCTCTCAAAGTGCTGGGATTGCAGGCGTGAGCCACCGCGCCCAGCCCCCCTGCTTGCTGTTTTCACCACCACCATCCCAGGGCCCCTCCATCCCATGGCGCAGCTCAAACTGCCTTTTCCTTGGTGCCCGAACCTCCCAGACTTCTCCTGACCTCAGAGCATCACCTGGGGACACTGTGACAGGATGAGGGCCTGTGTCTCCCCTCATTCCCATGGGGCTCTCCCACTGGGGTCTGTGCCACCAGCAGCCCCCAGAGCCACTCCACAGGCCCTGGGACCACGTGGGCTGCCACCCGTGACCCACCACCCTCCTGGGATGAGGCACGGCCGTCCGAGGGCCTTGCAAACGAGAGAGCCTGTGCTGACTCCCGTGCACCCATGCGCACACACATACACATTTTTGTGTTAACAGCAGTTGCCGGCCACTTCCGTCCTCAGTCCCAACGTGCAAAGACAGAGCTAAGTCATTCACGGAAGTGTCCGGGGCGGGGAGCCAGGCTTGAAGCCTGAGGCTGAACTGGAGGCGGGAGCCGGTCTCAGTTGGAGCACACAGTCCCAAAGACCATACCAAGGATGACGGCGAGACCACCAAACTCTGCAAACTCATAGAAATAAAGCACACGGTACTGGGGACACAGGCTTAAATACAAAATAATATATTTAGATATGCATAGCTTTCGCTGAGGACACACAAGCCTTCCTTGGGTTGCAGGCCCGCACCCTCCCGTGGGATTCAGCCCCTGCAGAGCTTGCCCTCACGCACACCACACACGATCAGGTATAAAATAATTCTATAAATATGTTCTGATGCAAAATATGTGTCCATAAATATATATTTGTGCAAGTTGCTCCCACCCACTGAAGGGCTGTACAGCTCTGGGGACAGGAGTTCACGGCTGACTTTAAACCACAGGTTAACTAGAAGGTTGCAGGTCAAATAGAAGTTTCCATGTGATTGCATCACCCAGGGGCACCGTTCTGTCATCAAGAAATGCTGAGTGCCTGCCGTGGCCGGGTGGGCGTGGGCGGCGGTCAGATGCTGCTCTGGAGCTGGCTCTCTGTGGCACTGCCGGGGGCCGAGGACTGGCTGGGCAGACAAGTTTCCAGGCCATCTGAAGACTCCGACAGGGGCTTGTATAAACAGCAGGCTGTGGCAAAGAAGAGGACGCCCAGCACCTGGGGAGAGAGGAGCCCGCTGGACCTTGTTGGAAGCCCGGCCAGAGCCTCTGGACGCTGGTGGGCCTGTCCCAGTCCTGTCCCTGCCCTAGCCTGCAGCGCCCTCACCAGGCCGCGGAAACCCACCCTGCTCGGAGGGTCTCTTTCCCGCATAACCGGTTTGTAGCGTCGACACCAACATCGTTAAAGAGGGAAGGAAACGTACCCTTTGACTAAAAACAGGGGCACAGGACTGGGGGGCTCGTCATGGGAAGAATGGTGCCAGACACCTGTGAATGGGACCTTTTTTGGAAGTAGGGCCTTTGCAGATGTAATTAAGGATTTGAGATGAGGTCATCCTGGGTCTAAGGTGGGTCCTAAAGCCAATGACTGGTGTCCTCACGAGAGAAAGGAGAGGAAGACGAGGCAGGGACAGAGAGAAAGGCCGCATGCAGCTGCACACAGAGCCAGAGCCCGGAAGGAGCCAGCCCTGCCTCCACCTTGATTCTGACTTCTGGCGTCAGACCTGTGAGTGAGTCTGGTGCTGCTATGTTAGGGCACCCCATTTGCGGTCCTTTGTCGTGGCGGCCACAGGAACCTCACACAGAGCCAGTCGCCGGTTGCTGGTCGCCACCACAGCCCGGATTCAAGCCCGGGTGCCGCCATCATGGGCAGTTCTTAACCTTCAGGGTCTTGGTTTGTCAACCAGGGGCCGCACCGACTTTGCAGGGAGAGAGGACGATGTGGCAGGAATCCCGCGTGGGCCCCAAAGGCGGTACGGTCCAAGCGCGGGTGCTGCCGCAGTGCCACGCAGTCATGTGCCCCACTACGGTTTCCACGCTGGGCCTGGGCCAGAAACGCCCACTGTGCCTCCCGGAGCGTCAGCCTGGCTGATGGCCCCGAGCCTGCATTCAGGGAGTGAGGCTGCTCTGACGCGGTGCGGGACAAGGTGGAACGCGAGGGTGTTCATAAGGAGACACTGTGCTCCCCCTGCTAAAATTAACATGGAAACATGTGCTGCCGAGGCCAACACTGACCCCCTGGACACGGCTCCCGCTGGCTGTGCTGAGCCCGCGGGATGGTTACGTGCGGAGGGCTCTGGGCCTGCTGCTCCCGGATAAGGGATGCATCCAACAGACACACACCCTGGGAACATACAGCAGCCCCGTCATCGCAGACACCGAGACCCCTGTGGACGCGTGAGTCAAGGGTGGTCCTCAGCCCAGCCAAGGAACCACACATTCTCATGAAGGAAGCGCCTCCGGCTTCCCACTGGCGGAGCCGAACGGCAGCGTCAGTGGTCCGGTGCTTCGGGGCCATGGCTGGGTAAATAAGGGTGGCTGGAACACGGCACTGCGATACGGTGATGGGGCATGTGGTAACCACACCGGCTAAGTGATTAACAGGTGGTGGCTTGGACAGCCTGGACGCGATGGACAAAGATTATGTCTTATGAAGTCGTTTGGTCAATTTCCTGATGCACACATGCCTTCGGGCCTCCCCAAACATCGCCACTCCCTGAGCAGAGACGCGCCTGACAGACAGTCATCCGTTATTTGATGCCAAAGTGAAAGGCGTATCACACAGGGCTTGGGCCTTAGGATCCAGTATCCCCAAAGCTCCCTGCAGAATAATTTCTGACCTTGCCTTCTTCCAAAGTTGGACAAAGGGAGAATGCGATCAAGATTTCACCAGACTGTGCAGAATGGCGCATGCTTTAAAAGTTATGAACTGATTGCTTCTGGAATTTCCTATTTAATATATTCAGACTGTGGTTGACCTCAGGTAAGTGAAACCGTGGAAAGTGAAACCTCAGATAAGAGGGAAACCAAGGTATATTTCTCTTTAAATTAACCCACTCTGCTTCTCTCCAGGGCCACGCAAGGCCCTGCTCAGACTCGTCTATTTTCTGTTAATCCCAGGGGCAGGTGAACCAGCTGGGTTCCTTCCCTTTTCTCTAACCTCCCTCCCGGAAAGCCTGAGGCCAGGGGTTCCTGCAGGATCAACTTTCCTGGGTCCATCACCCAAGGAAGAGCGTGAAGATCCTCTGAACAGCTGGTCCTGGGACCGCATTCTATTTAGAAGGTTTTGTGCTTTATCCTCTAATGGGGGCAAATTCCAAACACAAATATCTGCGCTTCCTCCCAGGTAGCATATGCCAGAAGTCACAAAAGAAAGTTTGTTAGCTTGAAAAATAAGGGCCAGGCTAAGAGATCCAATGGAATTCAAAGTGCACTGAGCATGGAGAGGCTGCAACCTGCCTGCTGGCCCCCCAGACCAAGGCCCGGAGTGGACCAGCTAATCGAGCCGCTCTAATGGGAGGAGTCGCTTATTTCTGCAAAGCTTCTGGTTCACAGGCACCCCAGGCACACACAAGACCACACTGTGGAGGGCAGCCCCGGGAGGCGGGAAAGGAAGCGGCACCTGCGCCTGGGCTTTGCGGGAGCTGCTGGGGACCTGGAGAGTGAACCCCAGGGGGAGGCCCTGCAGTCGGCCTGCCTCCCTCCACAACCAGCTCATGAGGAATGGGGGAAGGGCCCCTTCTAGAAACTGGCTGTGAGGACATCTGTGATGTACTGGGCTGTGGTCCAAGCTGCTGAAAGATGGCGGAGTGTCTGGAGCCCCCAGCCACCCTCAGAGCAGACCCTCCGTCCCTCCCCTGGGCCTGCTCACCTTGAACAGGAGCCCCATGATGAGGATGTAGCGGCTCATGGCCGAGTTCTGGTACACCAAGCAGGAGCCCTGCTGGCCACACTGGTCCTGCCACAGCAGACAGGCCTTGTCGATCACCCAGCCGAAGGCGATGGGCCCCGGGATGCCCCCTGTGGAGAGAAGCCCACTCAGCAGCCACACTCCCGGTGGGCAGGGGGCAAGGCAGGGGGCGGGCAGCCAAGAGGCCTGGAATACTGGCCGTTGGAGTTCTCAGTGGGTGCAAAGGGGCTTAAATGTTCCTTTCTTTGGAGATTTGGCACTGGGGCTGGGAGTTTCCCATGATCTCCCAGGGAAAGCCTTTGGGTAAATAAATGACGGTGGGCCCCTCTAGTGGACAGTTAGGGAATGGAACCCGTCCCAGGCAGGCACAGCCTCCTGCTGGGAAGCACATCCACTTGGTGGTTAGACACTTGCCCATGCCCTTGTGCAGTGAGCACACTGCACAACTGACCATGGCTTCCTCCACACTGCACAGTACCTAGTATCCTAACTACAATCCACTGGATTCCCAGGGCAAAGGATCTCTGAGGGTCACGGACACATCTGCAATAGAAAACCGCAGCGTCAGCACCCACAGAAGTGGGGTTGCATGCCGAGTCACCCCCCAGGCCAGCGGCCTCCTGGCCCAGCCCCCAGCCACATCGTCACCTCCCCAAGCGGGAAGCCCCTCATCAGAGGTCAGAGACAGCGAGGTCTCTCCTGCCACCAGTGACAGGCCCGCTTAGCAGGGGCCTGGGTGTTTCCCGGAGCGCTCCCGTCTCAGGATCTGCAGAGCTCTGCCTCGGGGTGCTGCAAGGAAAGCGCTGGACAAGCACACACCCAGCCCCGCTTACCGTAGAGTTGCCGTTAGTGCAGGAATGCTGCTGAGGAATGTAAAGAAAATTACAACGAATATGAAAACCAGAAGGAGGGGCTTTCTCTGACAAGCTGAAGTGCATTTCCCTGCAGTGGCATGGCCAAAACCAGAGGAGAGATTCTGAGGGACACAGCTACACTCTCGGTACACCTGGGAAGCCCAACAATAGCGCCGATTACAAGGGGAAGGCACGGGGGCCCCTTCCCAGGGTCCAGGGGAGGACGGGGCGGTAGGCAGCGGCCTCACTCACCTTCTGGCCATCCACATTCATCTCAGTGGCTGCAGGGCACCCCGCATGGCACAGCGAGAAGTACATGAGGCCATCTGAGCCACACACAGGGCTGTAGTGCTCTGGCTGGCAGCCGCAGGCAGTGTTGCAGGGTGCCGTTAGGTTCAGGTGGCCTTCGGGCAAGAGGCTGCAGAAGGGGGACAAGCGGGTGGTGGGGCCCAGGCCAGAGCCATGCTGGAGCCCGGCAGGCACAGGGTCAGCCTTGGGGCTCGAACCTATGCAGCCTGCATTTTGGGTCTGCAAACTTGCCAAGCTTGCACCACCCTCAGCACGCTGGGCACTCACGCTAGGCACTGCCTTCTGGTGATGGAATGGTTTTTCCTTCTCACGCAACAAAGGTACATCCGTGCCCCTCCCCAGCGCCGTCCGCCTGATGCACAGCCCCTTTCCCTAGTTCGTTTGTTTTTGGACGGGCAACACATTCACACGGATCAAATGCAAACATTAAGAGCAAGCGAGCGCCAGGTACACGAAGGCAGCCTCGCGGCCCCGGCCCCACCCCAGTCCTCGGTTCTCCAGCCACAGGCTGGCCACGTGTTTGCAGGGGTCATCTGCACGTACATGCCCCTCGGCGGTCACAAACGTCTGCACTTCTCCCTTGAATCAGGGCACACCGTGCCCACTGTCCAACTCCTTTCTTTCTCCCACTTCACGGTGTGTCTTGGCAGTGGCCCAGGTTGAGCTTCCTCCATTCCCTTGTGGGCGGGGCCTCTGTCACGAGGACAGCATAGTAACCCCGTCCACCCTGATGACGCTTAGGTTGTTTCTGATAATGCCACAATGGCCGCTTTGTGCTTCTCGGTCTTGCATGGCGTCTGTAGGTGCACTCCCGGGGCCCGCAGGGCAGGGCCGAGGTGCAGGCTACCTGCGAGTATTTTGGATATTCCCTAATTGCCACCTGACCAGCAGGTCCCCCTCCCACTTCCAGCACATGGCAACGCTGGGAGCACATCCTGGGACACTATGTCACCGACAGGGAGCAGCCTCGAGGACCAAACACTAGGGCTGCTGTTCCATTTGACAGAGCAGAGGGCTGAGGTCCAGACAGACATATGACTGCCCAGGGGCACAGCTGGGACCCGAGCGCAGACGCTTCTGACAGCTGGCATGGTACCCTTTCACGGGGATGCTGCCAGGCGCCCTGCTGAACGAGTGTTGCCCTTACTGCTGTCCTGCGACGTAACCCTTTCCAAGAACCACCTCCCCCAAGTGCTGCACCCTTCCTCCTCCAACCAGGGACCACAGGTGCTCAGGGCCCCGACTCAAATCCAGGTGCCACCTGGCCCTCACCTCCCACCGTAGCTGGCTGTGACACCCGCCATGGGCACACCAGGGCAGTGCAGGGAGAAGACGAGGATGCCCAGCAGGCTGACGACGGTGCAGAACAGGCAGAACTTGATGACCGCGGAGCCCCGGAGCCTCAGCTTGTTCACAAAGAAGCCACCCAGGAAGGTGCCACCACCGCCTGCTGGCACCACCAGGTACCCTGGGGAGAGGGAGGGACTCAGCCAGGGACTCAGGCAGGAGACCGTGGTGGGAGAGGGCGGCGCATCAGCCGGGTCCACTTTACAGGTGGGGAAACTGAGGCACAGAGGTATCAATTCCTGCCTGCATGGCAGCCCTCGACCCCACACCTGAGCGCTCAGCTGCTGATGGAGTCCTAGGAGGGACCTCTGTCCAGGGCCCGCAGCGAGGACGTCTCAGAGGCCGAAAGATGCAGGGCATGGGCTGGGCTGGGGGAGGAGAGCCCAGAGTGCTCCAAGGTCCGCAGCCCATACCCCATACCCCAGTGGGAAGCCAATGACTCCTCCAGTGCCCGCCCAGGGCAGCCACACCCCCTCCTGCCCCAGAGGCCTCTGCCGAGTCCCCACAGGCTGTGACAAGGACATTTGTGGAAGCCTGAGTGGCCCCATCAGTACAAAATTGGAATTAGCTGACACCCCTCTTCCGGGCCAAGTGGGGAGGGGAAAGGACGGGAGGGGACAGGTTTGGGGGTACTGGTGGGAAGGCTCTCCAAGGGGCAGTACAGCTGACCTCTGGGGGTCTGCTGAGTGTGGGGGTGTGGGCTTGTGAGATCAGCCTGGATGGGCCTATGAGGACGAGAGGGGAGCCCTCATCTGACACCCTCTTCCTATCTAGATGATAGGCCCTGGAAGGCCAGAGCATGGTAGATTGGCCGCAGTAGCCCACGTGCCGTGGCCCAGGGTACCTGTAAATGCTGGCAGGAGGAGGAGCTGAGGGGTCCCCACTTTCTGCAGACCTGCCCAGCCTGAGGAGGCCAGCCTGCCTCTGGCACCGAGAAACCCCCAGCTGCACTGTCCCAGGAGGTCCTGAGGCACCAGCACGTGGCTCACAGACCAACCAGGTCCAAACCCTTCCTGCACCAAGTCACAGAAGCCCAGGCTGGGTAGCGAGTGGACGGAGCCTACCCCGGACCCTTCCACCTGGAAAGCATGTCCCACAAAGAGGGTGGGACTCCACTCCCCCAGGCCTGTGGACAGAGTCGCTCAGCCCCTGTGGCGCTCTCCACACCTGCTCTGGCTTGTAGGGAGGAGGGCGGCACTCGCCGCCCTGTACCCTGCCTGGGTCTTCCTAGAAGATGCCCTCAAGGATTCTTCGCTTCTCTGAGAACTGACACAAAAGCAGAGGACCCCCAAGATCCAGAGTTTTCTCACCAAACAAGGTGGCAGCTTCCGAGGCACTCAGGCTGAACTGGGACTCCAAGAACTTGGGGCTAAACGTGGACATGCCGGTGATGAGTGTGGCCTCAGTGGCCCCAGCCAGGCACAGCAGGATGAACGTGGGGTTCTTCAGGAGGAGCCAGATGGAGCTGGGCAGAGGTGAGGGTGTGGAGAAGAGACCGAGGGTCAGAGTGGGCCAGACCCAGGGTGCGAGGAGCCTGCTGTTCCTGAGGCTATCACCTCTCCGCTCTGAGCACAAAGGGCCCCCATTCTGACAGGCAGTGGAGTGGGGTACAGGCAGGTGGGGGACACCCACATTTATTCCGGAGAAACCCAGAGGGTGTCAGGCTGAGCCTGTGGCCCACTTGTCTCAAAAGCGGCAGCCCGATTAGGGAAAAACCTTATCAGTGCCTTGGCTAGAGCTTCAGCTCAGGTGGGCAGACCCCCCAAGTGACCCAGGACCCGAAAAAGGGATCTGGCTGGGGGAGGCAGAGGCCAAGTCCAGGACTGGAGAGGCCCCGGGATAGGGAACGGAGTCACCGGAGTCACCAAGAGGTGTAGCCAGTCCTTAACCACCAGACCCCGGGAGAAGTGGGATTGGAATCCTCCATCCAAGGAGCCCCTAGGTGGACCTAGCTGGCTTGGTTTGCACTTGGGGGCCACCGAGTCCTCAACCGGGGCGATTCCTTGGTGCATGCGCCTGGAGCCCTGGGGGGAACTGTGGGAACTCTGAGCCCTGTCTGGCCCTGAGGGCTCAGCCTTTATGTCTGCCTGTTGCAGTCCTGGCTGTGGGGTCTCAGGATGAGGACATGCCCCCCTGGAAGCTGGGAAGGCCTCCAGTCAGGCCTTGCAGTTTCTAGCCCAGGTGGTGGCTGACAGCAGTGCGTCGGGGCTCCCCATCCCTGCACACGGGGCCCTGGCGGGTGGATGGGGGTTCTCCCCATTCTTGTGAGCGTTGGAGGGCCGAGCAGGGCTAACTCCCAACTGCTGCTTAAGCACGCAAGATGCTGAGATGGAAAACGTGTCATGCGGCGTAAACCAAGCGAAGCCCTCCTGGCCAGTGCAGCGAGCGAGGCAGAGAAGAGGAACCGCCTCTGCAGAGGCTCGGCTCTCTCCGGGGTACACAGGTCACCAGACTGGGCAAAGCTCACATCGTCATCCCAGCTCACAGCTACACCCTGTTCACAGCACGCTCCTGTGCGTGACCTTCTCCCCCACTGAGTGGGGGGGCTCTCGGCCTCAGGGTGTTTGAGACGCAGCTATTTCCTATCCCCAGAACTCGTGAGTAACACGGACCGGGGGCAGAGACTTTTCCTGAAGCCCTAGGTCATGGCACAATAGCCTCTCACATCAGCCCACAATAATGCAAATGTTCGCAATAAATGATGCACCCACCACACGGGAAGCGCACCAGGCACTCGCTCTGCTCACACCACAGTGTCGCTGACTTGAACCTCTGCGTCTGCAGCTTAGCGACGTCCTGTAAACCTGTGCTTTCCAGCCTCCCACCAGAGCAGTGCTGGCCTCACATCACCCCCACCAGCAGGAGGGCGGCTCTTTCCTCCCAGCCACAACTCTGAACGCCTGGAACATTCAAATGCTCTTGTTTGAGGACATGGCCAAATGTAAATGGATTCTGAAGAACCGGGAACGGGCGATGCAGCCCTGGTTAGCCTGAGCCCCGACAGGTCCACAGGTGCCTTGCAGAGCTGATGTCCGTGACAGAAACCCCACTTCAGCCTCACTCTGCCTGCTTGGAGGTGTTCGCTGACTCGGACTGACCTCAGCAGCCATGAACACGGTTTTTTGTTCCCTTCCCTGATTAAAATGGGACAGCCCAATTCTTTCAAAATGATTTCCCGACCTGAGGATTCCAAAGCCTTTCCTCCTGGGTAACTTGGGTCCCACATCTTGAAAAAGGCAAAGATGACTGAGGACAAAGGAGACCCCAGCCCATACCTCCCCCCATACCTCCCCTCCAGCCAGTCCTGGTGTGTGGGGGACAGGGCTGGGGTAGACACCCTGGGGGGGTCCTGGTGTGTGGGGGGACAGAGCTGGGGTGGGCACCCTGGGGGAGTCCTTTCCTGGGGCTTTTCCCAGACCTGCCCAGACTCCGGGGTGTGTGGCTGCATTAGGAAGCCATGACTCTCTGAAGTGCTATGCAAACTTCATTTCTTAATCATGGGTTGCTCGGCTGATATTATCACGTTGAATTTGCCCAGAGAATTAGTCATGACTTTAAATAAAGGAAACATGTCCCACAATTTCTTACCAGCAACTGGTTTAGGGAACTAACCCTGGACATAAGCCTCTTTGTCACCCGATTAACTAAAAGAGCCCCAGGGTTCCCAGGTCCGCACTGGGGCTCACAGCCACGCTGGGAACAGGGCGCCTGGCCCGCAGCTCTGAGCCGCTCTGCTGCAAGGTGGGGGAGAGAGGGTGAGCCGGTGCCTGCACGATGTTCCCAACTCCTGGTGAACGTGGCCCCGGGTCAGCTCGGGTCACCCTCCTTAGCAGGCAGCTCCCAGCTCCTTTGGAGGTCTATCAGGGCCCTAATGAGCCTCCCCTTCCCATCTTCATCCAGCCCTGCTCCTCTCTGCTATGGACAGCGTGGAGCTTTCAGAGGGGCCACCTTCGGCCCTGATGCCTTCCTCCTCTCCTGGTTGAGGGCAGGCAGTGGGGACGCACCCACCGCCCACACCCTCCACCCACTATGGCCAGTTCATGAGCTCAGGGACCTGCTGCTAAAGGGGCACAAGAGTCTCCCTGTGCTACGGCCTCAGAGGCTGAGGACTTGGGTGGTGACCACACTGAGGGCTACCTGTGCCCAGCCCTGGGGAGAGCCCCCTGGGGAAGGCATGATCCTCAGGAGAGACCTGGAGGGCCTGGGCCCCTACGTTGTCCCTCTAGGACCCCACCAGCTCAGGACTCCGTGTTCACCCTAGCAGTGCCACCCTAGTAAGACCACAAGGCAAGGCTGGACCACACTCAGCAGAAAGAAGGGAAGGCAGCCAAGGAAGACGGCAAAGCAAGCAACCTTCCCAGAGGGTGAGCAGGACACACAGGGTGGAGGGGGAGGTCCTCAGAAACGGAGGGAGAGAGATGGAGGGAGACAGAGGGCAGCATCCCAGAGCCCAGGGAGGGGGGTATGGCACAAGTGACACCTGATGAAAGGGAATTGGAGTATGGGGGGGGTCACGGTGACGGAAGGGTCTCAAGTCAAATGCAGCTTCCGTGGAGACCCAGGGACACGCAGGCCATGGGGAGACTTGCTGGTGTGGAAGGATGTGCTCCGTGGCCACTGGAAGCCAGGCGCAGCCCACAGGAGCCTCCACACTGTGTGTGACGGGTCCCTGGGTGCAGGTCGAGGCCCTGGCCCCGCGTTGGGATTCACCCATGGCTCTGAAGCCCTGAAGCGGGGTCTGCGGCCCCTGGCCCTGGAGGCTGCTGTTGCTCCTTCATCTCTTTGCCCAGGTCCCAGGGGTTGGTGGGCCACAATGGAGGTTTGGGGCTTCATCCCCACCATGACCCTGGAGGGGTCTCACCGACTCCCCAAGATGGGGGCCCTTAAAGGGTTTGAGGACACTAGGAACCCTCCTGCCCTCGGTCCTTACAGAGGCAGGTCTCTGATGGTTTTCCCGAAGTCCGGGTTGCTCGCCTCCCGGCGGCTGCCGTCCTTCAACTGGTGCATTTCCGCCGCTCTCATGACCGTGTAGCGCTGGGAGCCTGGAAGGGCACAGAGTCAGCGGGGGCTGGGGGCTCCTGGAGGTGGACTTCTCTGAGGGAGGCTCTGCCCCCACTCCTTTGCCCCTCCCCAGCCTGGGAACGTCATTGTCTGACATCCCTGCAGCCCCAGGGAGGTGGCGCTGGAACAGAAGCCGCATGAGAATGCTCCACAAGCCGGGCTGGAGGTGTGGGAGAGCTGGGGCCCCAAGTGGGGCTGGGGGAAGGAAGGGACAGAGGCCCTGCCCCGACTGGGACACAAGCCTGTTCTGTAGCTTGAGGGGGAGAAGCCGCTGGGGCAGAGGGGAGGCCACAGGACAGGACGGACACACAACCTGCCTTGTGCCACAGCCAGGAGGCATCTCTCCACCCAGATGGGAAGATGCGGATCAAAGACTGAGAATGAGGGTGTGCCGCAGACTTGATCGTGGTGGGGAAAAAACAGCAGAGGAAATGGGGTGCCTCCTTCACAAAGACTAAGGGACAATCTCCCGGATGTGAAGGCCGGGCTAGGGACGGGGAACCCACCTGGCAGCTGCCGAGGGTAACCAAGGATGGGAACGGCGGTGAAGAAGGCAGCAGCCCCGGAGCCCAGGAAGCCGACCCACCAGGCACCGACCCACAGCGGGCTCTCGGTAGTCAGCTCCGTTCTGTGGAAGAGGACGGGTCAGCGGTCAGCGTGTAGCCCACCTGTGCCCTCCACGGCACACATACTTGGGGGGGGGTGCCTGGCCCCTCCTCCGGGCAGACCTCCAGGGTCTGTCTGCACAGTGGTCAACACAGGCCCCTGGCGCTGCTGGCCACAGGTCCTGTCCCTTCCTTGCAGACTAAAACAAACACCACCTTGGCTTAGCTGTCTAAGACGGATGGCTCCGTGCCTTGGCCCATGCTCCAGGTCTGGAGATGCCACCTGTGGCCTGGTCCTGAGACCACGGTGGGTTTGGGTGCTAGGAGGGGCAGGCTCTCCAGGCAACAGCGGGCCGAGGCATCCCTCCCCATAGCAGAGAGCGACAGGCAACAGCGGGCCGAGGCATCCCTCCCCATAGCAGAGGGTGACAGACGGGCTTCCCAGGGATGCCAGAGGGCTCAGCTGGAGTGTACCGAGAGCTCCCCACAAAGGGACTGTCATGCACGTGGCAATTTGCACATAAGTGCACTTTCAAATGAAAAGGTGAGTGGAAAAGAATCACGGGCTGAGGCGGCCATGCGAGTAGGAGAAGCCCCCCCAGGCTCTGGGCTTCCAGGGATGCGTCTCCACAGTGAGAGGGAGGTGGGAGGGCAAAAGGCCAGCAAAGGCCGGGAGCAGAGCCGCAGAGACAGGACACAGGGAGCGCCAACACCTTGCAAGGCTGCAGCCAGGCGGCACCGGCTTGTTCTAGCAGGGAAACGCTGACACCGCACAGGGCCAGACCCCGCTCTGCCTCCTCACTTTGTGCAAAGTGGGCCCAGATCCCAGAGCCAGATGGGGCAGAGAGACTGAGAAGCGTCCAGACCCAGGACACGAGCCCCAAACCTACCTCCAGGCTCTGCCTAGAACGCACACGATTGACCCCACACTATCAACCCGAGACCAGAGGGGCTTTTGTAAGAGGCCAGAGTGCTAGAGACCTCCAGGAGAGGCACCATCTGCAGAAAGAGTCCCAGGGTGCAGCGGTGCCCACACCACGTCAGTTGACCTTGGAAACTTCACAAGTGCAGGCTGGGCACAGGACGAACGGGGGACCCTGCGCCCACAGGGCCCTGACAGGTCAGCAAGGACATGCTTTCTCCTCTCCCTCCCCTTCTCCCTCTGTCTCTCTCTGCCACTGTCTGTCTTCTTTCTCTGTATCTCTCTTTCTCTCTGCATCTCCATCTGTGTCTGTCTCTTGCTCTAGTCTGTCTGTCTGTGTCTTTCCCTCTGTCTCTCTCTGCCTCTCCCTCTACCCCCACTTGCTTTCTCCTGCTTACATTTACAGAAACTAGCGTCACACACAAGATACAAAGAAAGGAAAAGAAACAAGAGAATCTCAGTTCCATTAGGGAACTAGCGGCCGGGGCTCGCTGGACTTTGCAAGCGCTTGGGCCTTGGGCACTGTCCGTCTGCCTCGCCCCCTGCCCTGGGGCGGACTCCCAAGGCCCCCAAGATCCCCTGAGTCCAACAGAGCCAAGGCCAGCCTTGACTCTCTCCAGCCCGGGGGCCCCAGCACCGGCACCACGCCCGCCTGACTCAGAGTGGGCCCTACTGGCTCCAAACCCCCTTCCAGAGACACGTGGGTCTCTCCAGCGCAGGCAGTTTGGTGGGCTCCCGTGGATGTGGCCCTGCAGCAGGCAGCAGGGTGCGTGGCCACTCACCGTCGGCCCACTTCTGTGTAGATGTTCAGCAGGGCACCTCCGATCAGGTAGCCAGCAGCGGGGCCCAGGATGGCTGCGGTGTAGAAGATGGCTGCAAGACAGGCTGAGGCATCAGGGCCGCTGTGCACCACCCCGGGGCTGCGGAGGCCCATGTGGGGCTCCGTGCCTGAGAGAAGCCCCGCACCCACCGTTCTGCATCTCTGGCCCACTCCCCTCTGGGCCTGACATGGGTCAGCGTCAACTTTAAAAAGCCTCCTCAAAGCCAAGCGCACTGTCGTCTTTCCCTTACAATAGGGCAAAGGTCCTCGAAGCCTGCTTTGGCAGGACGTCCAAGTAGCCACACAGACTGACCCTGGCAGGAATTAGGGGCCCAGGGTGGGGAAAGGGACCAGAGAGGCCTGAGCCCCTCTGCCCAGCCACGCTCATGCCCCCGTAGGCTGGGATTTGAAAGGATCAGGGTGGTGGGACGACCCTCACTGGAGTGAGGTGATCAACGCCCGCCTTGGTTCTTGGGATGAGCAGAGCTCAAAGAGGACATGAGGAGGCTGAGGTCACTGCAGAGTCCGGCTGGGGCCAGCTGCTCCCCTTGACCATCCCTACGATGTCCTACCCAGGAGAGGAAAGCCAGGCAGGGGACACTGAGAAGTGGGGTCGGGCGGGCCATGCACAGGGTCAAATTGGCCCTGTTGGACAGGCCATGGGGCTTCCCTACGTCTCAACAAACAGGAGCCAGAAGCCAGTGAGGGGCCCAGGGCTGCCCCAGGGCAGTGAGCTCAGCTGCCTGGCATAGGGTTGTGACACAGATCTTTACTCTCAGGTGGCTGTGAAGCAGCCATGAGCTGCTTCATGTTACTTTTCCCCTCAAAGTTCTGACTCTCCGGATTTGCTCAGTCTCTTCCACACCCTTATGTGGCTGCCAGAGCAGACATGGTGCTTACGGGGGACATGGGTGTGGTCTCAGGGCTCTGTCCTTCCACCTCTGTGTGGCTGATGGCGCCAATATGGTGCTTTCAGGGAGACATGGGTGTGGCCTCCGGGCCCTGTCCCTCGTCACTTATCCCACATGAAACTCCTTCCCAGGCAAGTGCCAAGTTCCCAGCTGGAGCATGAGGTCTGCCACCATTGGACCTGGTGCCACCCAGCGCCTGGTGACTCTGTGCCCCATTCCAGCACACCCGTCATGGGGGTGGCTCAAAGCCCTGCCTGCCTTGTCTCAAGAGTCTCCTGGCAAGGTGGGCTGGACACTATGCAGGGGTTGCACTGAGACTCCTGGGCATAGTGTCCTGGAGCCCTGAGCAGGGTCTGCACGAGAAAGCCGTAGTCCCTTATGTCAGCTTTGGGCCTCAGGCCTGACTCCCTCCCCTACCACCCCTCGCAGCAGCCCCGGGGCCATGCAGACAAGGGGCACACGAAGGCAGGGGGCAGGGCTGGCTCCGCCGGTCACCCTCATTCCTGCAACACTACCCTCCACCCTCCCTGCCCCGTGCTTACCCCCCCAGCCCCACTCACCAATGTAGACGGGCGAGTAGCTGGACTTGACATTCTCGTCCAGGTAGGTGACACCCAGCGTGTAGAGGGGGGTGGCGCCCACACCATGCAGGAACTGGCCCAGCATGAAGACCAGCTGGTAGCGGTGCAGGCCCGAGGTGCGGTCCGCACATGCCGCGCTGGGGTTGGCAGGGCACGTCCTGACGCCCGTGTCCGCCTCCACCTCGTAGCGGCCAGCTGTGAAGTGGGGCAGGGCGAACACCAGTGACCCCGTGCCCATGACCAGCACGCCCCAGCCCAGCCAGCGCGGCTTGTGCCCTGAGCCCCCGAAGTAGCTCACGAAGGTGAGGCAGAGGCAGGCGGCGATGTCGTAGGAGCTGGCGATGAGGCCGCTCTGGTAGCTGTGCAGGTCGTAGCGACGCTCCAGGGAGGTGATGACCGTGTTGATGAAGCCGTTCACGGTCATCCCCTGCAGGAATGCGGCCGCGCACAGGAAGAACAGGATGCCCTTGGGCGTGTTGAGGACCTGCAGGCACGGGGGTGCGAAGGCCCACCAGCCGCACGCCACGCTCTGCCCGGCCGAGACGTACCGCACCTCGTGGGTCCCCTGGGCACCACGCTTCTCGGCCCAGGGCTGGCAGAGGGGCTGTTTGCTGGTGTCCAGGGGACTATGGGCAGCGGAGCGCAGGGAGCCGGGGCTCAGGGGCGTGCCGTGGTCAAGCCCGTTTTCCATGGCTGAATTGGGGCCGGGAAAGGTGAGCGGCTTGTCCCCCAGTGGGTGCAGGGGCATCTCCGTGCCTCCGCCTGGTGACCTCGAGGCTTCAGCCACAGTGTGAGTAGCCTCCGTGGGAGTGGCCAAGTGGTATCCAAGGGGCTGGCGTGTCCTGTGAGAAGAATGTCTGGTTAGCAAGCTCACGTCTCTCCACGGACACAGCACGACCAGGCGGGAACATTCCAGCACACCCATCATGGGGGCGGCTCAAAGCTCTGCCTGCCTTGTCTCAAGAGTCTCCCAAATCCAGGGTGGCGTCTGGCCAAACCCACACTCAGGCACTGTCTCCCAGCCGCAGTTCCGCTGCAGGAAGGGGGGGCTGTGCCCGGCCTGCTCACAGGGGCTCGGTTCCTGCCCTTTCTAGAACTGTTGGAAGGAGAAGCTGCCACTTCAGCAGTGTGGCGTCAGGGCTGTGAAGAAGGTAGGGCCCACCGAGACGGGGCCACACAGTGGAGAGTGGAGCTGAGACGCAGAGGCCGAGTCAGACACTGGGGTCCCAGGTCACCCGCCCTGCACCCACTCGCTGTGTCAGCTATGTCCCCTGCCGTTTGCAGCCGAGTGGCCCGGATGAATTCCACAGGGGGTCTCCACGTTGGTCCTGGAGCCTGACCTTGTTCATCCTTAAATTCATGCCCTGGCAGCTTTCTGTAACCTTTGGCATGAGAAAGGAGCTCCTCTTGGTGCAGTTTGGGAGGTGCAGGAATGAGCTAGAAATGGCCTCCCGGGCCACGTGTGCCCCCAGCACTGAAGACGTCCCCGGCCGCCAAGTTCTGGCTGGTGCTGGGTCGGCCTTGGTCTGCGGCAGCTGGCATCACTGCCTGTGGCTAACAGGAGCTGCAATCAGCAGCCATGTGAAGCAGTTACCAGGAAAATGTGTCCACGCGCCACCTTCCTTCTGAACCCTGCACTGCCCCTGCCCCGTCGCCCTCACCAGGCCCGTTTCCCACCATCCTGAGGCTCCGCAGGGCGCCTCCTCACTCCCCACACCAATATCCCGGATAAACAGGTCCCCGCCACTGCCCAAGGCCTTCTGGGAAACCCAAGTGGCTGCAGCCTCGCTGCATCTTAAGGGGTTTCCCCACCAGAGATAAAACGGCTGCTGTGATACGGAACACCTGTGCTGCCCTGGGAGGGTCCTTCTGGGGGATGCTGTGATACGGAACACCTGTGCTGCCCCCACCTTGGGAGGGTCCTTCCTGGGGCTGCTGTGATACGGAACACCTGTGCTGCCCCCAGC
>NW_012114444.1:1945224-1957273 GCF_000951035.1 Colobus angolensis palliatus
GGAACACCTGTGCTGCCCCCACCTTGGGAGGGTCCTTCCTGGGGCTGCTGTGATACGGAACACCTGTGCTGCCCCCGGCCTGGGAGGGTCCTTCTTGGGGATGCTGTGATACGGAACACCTGTGCTGCCCTGGGAGGGTCCTTCCTGGGGATGCTGTGATACAGAACACCTGTGCTGCCCCCACCTTGGGAGGGTCCTTCCTGGGGATGCTGTGATACGAAACACCGGTGCTCCCCCGGCCTGGGAGGGTCCTTCCTGCAGACCTCAAGGTGCTTGCCATCTGGGGCACCTCCTGTTATGGCTGAATTGTGACCCACAAAAGAAGCTGTCTTGGAGCCCTAACCCCCAGTACCTCCGAATGTGACAGTTTTTGAAACTCAGGCCTTTAAAGAGGTGACTAAGGTTAAACAGAGACATTGGGTGGGCCCTGATCCAATATGACCGGTGTCCATATTATAAAGGGAATGCAAACACCCACACAGGGAGGGAGAACGCCACGTGGATGTGAAGACCATTCCCCTGCCCGGGAGGGAGGCCGGGAGCGGCTCCTTTCCTCACAGGCTCCCAGGGCCGGCCTTGCAGACACCATGATCCCTGATTTCCGGTCCTCACCAGTAAGACAGGGCCTGTCTCTGTTGTCTAAGTCCACAGTCTGGGTCTTTTGTCTTCACTGCGGAGCTGGGGTGGGGTGGGCAGTGGCGTGTCCATATTGGGCCACATTGTATCACATTCAACAGGGACCTGGCGCTTCCGGAAGCTTCTTCAGTCCATGAAACATCGCACCCCGGGAGGCTCCAAAACACAAAGCGTGAGAAATGCTGCCCACTGACGTCAGGCTGAGGCTGGGGCCACCTCAGCCGTGCTCAGGGCTCTGCAGAGTTCGAAGCCCCAAGTATTCAGCAGCCACGGGATCTCCTTCCAGCCACAGCTGGCGACACGCAGAGATGCATGGAGATGCAGGGACAGCGGGCAGTCCCATGGGGACCTGGGCTAGGCGATGTCCCAGGATCCTCCTGGCAGCTCCTTACAGAGTCTGTTTGCTGGGCCTGCGCTGGGACTGGGGTGGGTGGACCAGTGCCCCCCACGTTCCCCAGGCAGTCACATTCACCTGGAACCTGACTGAGCGCGTGACCTTATGTGGAAAAAGTGTCTTTGCAGATGTGATGAGTGATCTGAGAAGAGATCATCCTGGAACAGGGTGGGCCCTAAACCTGGTGACAGGTGCATTTAGAGGAGAAGATGACACAGAGAAGGCCACCTGCAGAAGAGACACAGACAGGCATGGCGCTCCCAGGACCACCTGCAGCCCCGGGAGCCACTGGGGCAGGAAGGACCCTCCTCGGAGCCCCAGTTGGGGCACAGCCCATGTGGATTTTGGGTTCCTGGCCTCTGGAGCTGGGGAAATAAAATTCTATGTTTTCAGCCTCTTGGTGCATGGTCATTTCTTGCAGCAGCCCCCACGGAGGCAAACAGGTGCCACATGTGCCCCCAAATCTGGGAGATGACAGAGACCTGGGGAGGGCCCAGAGAGATGACCCTGGGGTTGAGGCAGAGTTAGAGCTTAACAGACACACAAACTGTAAGGTGAGCGTGGCGGGTGGGAGCAGAGGCACAGCCACTGATCCACCGTGGGGGTGGAAGGGGACACAGGGGTATCAGTGAGAACCAGCCCTGGGACAGGCCTACTCTGACAGACACTGCAGCATTGGGGGATGACAAATTGCTGACTTTTTTCATTTTTTGTTTTTTTTTTTAAATAAAGGGGTGACTTCATCTGTGAGGGCAGATAAATAGGCCCAGTATGGTCAGGCTGCGAGCAGGCCGTGGGATCTCCCCCAGGTCAAGGCAAGGCTTGTTTTACATCTGGAGAGATCTGGCAGCACCAGCACCCCTTCCCCAAGGCCACACGGATCTCAGAATTGAGCTCCCAAAGCTGGGCTCTGGGTCCTCTCCCCACGTCCTCCACCAAAGCGTGGTTCCCACACAGCTCCTCTGTGGAATCGGAGGTCTCACCTCTCAGTGAATGGATGCCCCAGCCCCAGGCTCCTTGGGATGAATGCAGGCAGCTGCTGTAAAGAATCCCGCTGGGTGGCGGGGTGCTGACACCCGCTGTGCACACTGAGCGCCAGCTGTGTACCAGGCACTGTCCCAGGCCTCACAGTAGGGGAAGAAGGCGCGGGGGGGTCAGTCGTTTGCTCAAGACCACACAGCCCGCCGGTGGCAATGAGGATGCAGCCCCCGCAGTCTGGCCCCAGAGCTGACAGTCTGCGTCGCAGCTGCCTTCTGACACCTATTGAAAGAGCTGTGTACACTCGTGTGGCACTCACATGCGTCCGCTGTTGATCTTGGACGCTGCTGTGAGACTGTTTGAGGCCGTATTTGGAGGCTTCGGACAACAGAGATTCCACAGCAGTCATTCCTGGGGCCTGCTCCCTGGGTGCCCGTGGCCACACCCAGGGTTTTATTTACAGTGCCAACACCTATGCACGAGCTGGCAGGCCAGGCTGGTTTGGGACCTGCTGTGTCAGAAAGGGAGTGTGCGTGGAAGGAGAGACTTTTATATTGTAAGAGCGATGCTCCACACCTCCCCGAGGGCAGAGAGCCACCCACTGCCACCCACAAGCCACAGGCTTGCCACTGAAGCGAGCTGTCGCAAGGATGACGTCCCAGGAGCATTTTTAACACAAGAACTCGAATGCCAGGAATCGAGTGGAAAAGACGGAGGAGCAACAGCCCCGGGGTGGGACTGGTGAGGAGGGGCCACGGCTCCACCGCTCAGCAGCCCGGAGGATCTCCACCGGCCGCTGAAACAGAAGGCAAGCTCAGAGGCCCGGAGCAGTACAGGCCAGGCTCAGAGCTACCCAGACTCCCCAGGCAGCATCTGGGTGTGTTTCCCTCATGTCGTTTTTCTTAGCGCACGCACAGAGCCAAGAAGTACCCTGGGGACTGCCTGGAGGTCAAGGTCCACACACACGCAAACACACGCACATGCAGACACATAAATAGCAGAAACTTGACCTCATTTCCGGGCTGGGCCAGAACATCAAGGGAAGGAGCCTCAGTGGGGCCAAGGAAGGAACAGCCTGACGTGGGCAAGGGAGAGCTCAGAGGTTCCGCCTAGCTGCAAATGCTGGGACAGGGCGTGGCGGGCTGGGGGGCGGGTCGGATTCACCAGCACTTCTGCAAAGGGTCTGATGAGGTCCTGGGATGCTCAGTGGTGGGCAAACCCACGTAAACCATTGCGGACCAAGACACTGGCTGCCTGAAACACCCACTCAACACCCGGATACTGGGTTTGCCTTGTACACGCCGTGTGTTCAGCCCTGGCCTCAGGACCAGACGCTGGGGTCAAAGCAGGTAAGGCGGAGGTTCCCATCTGCACAGCTTTGAGAGGAAGCCAGATCGCTAAGCTTTGTGATCAGCAATGGCCACAGAGAAACAGAAGGACTTCCTTCTTGAAAATGAAAGCCACAACTGAGAAAGAACAGGTAGTTGCAGGGGTCCAAACAGTTCCAAGCTGAATTAAAAGCTCTGACACAAATACGTAAAGCTCAGTCGAAAGTCACCTATTAAAATTAAATTTAAATCAGCAAATTTAAAATCCTATTTTAAATATTAGCCATGTGGCTTCTGGCAGATGCCCATCAGACGGCTGCACATGATGAGAAATACGCGGCACCACTCAGCTGTGCACCTCCAGGAGCTTCCGCTGGGGCCTGGTTCTGACGTCTTTCTGAGATGCAGCAGTGACCTGGCTTCGGGCCAGCCTCCCCTCATCTGAATCTGTACTTGCCCTCACGCCAAGCGGCACGCGTGTGACAGTCCCCATTCCATCTTCATCATGCCCAAGAGTTTCCCCTCTGGGTTCTCTTCTGAAGCTGAAAATCTCTGGGAGGCCGTTTCCCCCTTAAACAGTGGCGTCTAGATTGGAAAGGGGAGGGTGGGCGTTCCATGACTCAGGGGCTACAGGACAACAGAAGCAAATATAAAAGCTGGCTCTGATGGGGCATCTGCCTGGCTCCTGCCGTCACCAGGAGACGGATGGGTTGCTGAGTGATGCAGAGCAGGCGACACTCCTGAACTCTCAGGGTGATGAGGACAGTCCCATGTTCATGCATTTTCCAAAGGAAGTTTCTGGGATTGTACCAAGACCTCACGTGGATACGTCGTAAGCACTGGAATTTACTTAGCGTGCCGTTCTGAGCTGGTGAGCCAGAGGGATGAGAAGTCTGCCTGGAGAAGTGGGTGCCCAACATGGGTGTCAATGCTTGGCCTGGACCTGGAGGAGTCCTTGCTGAATATGCTGTGCAGGACTCACAGTTCAGGGCTAGCGTTTGGCGCGAAAACCAGCCCAACGCGGGACATGAAAGCATCTTAGCCGCAGCAGCCGAGTCCGGCGATGTAGACAGCCAGACCCATGCTTGGTGGAGGCAGCCAGCGGCCCCGTCCTGGTCTCAGGAATCAGTTCCCTCAAGGACAATGCTGCTGGGGCCCACGAGGACCATCCAGGCCACTCACATGTGGCTTTCCTTCTGGGATCTGCTAGCTTCTGAGATGGCCAAGGCAGATAAGCTCACGGCTCAGTGAGAAGGTGAACGTCGCCTCTGTGTTTGCTGCTAATGGTGCCTGGAGTAACGCTGTCTGGTCCGCGTTAAGGCGGGCAGCTCGGCGGCCCACACCTTTGGTTTCTTGGTCTCAGGCCCATTGTGGATAAGCTGGTGTGGGGTGGGGTAAGGGAGTTTCAGGAGCTGGAAGGGCCTCATGGCAGCCCTATGTAGAGGCCGCCTGGCCCCTGGGCTGGCCCCGCCAAGGGGAACAGGACATTGCAGCTGGGCTCAGGGAAGAAGAGAGGCCTGTCCTTTTGATTCTTCTTTCTGGCACCCTGTGTGTGCCTGTGTAAGCACGGCTGTGTAGGTGCATGTACACAGGCACAGGTGCCTATAGTTTCTTTCCACTTGAAATTGGTTTTGAGAAAAAGGTGCATTAGCTTCCCAAGCTGGTCCCTGCAACAGTGAAGGATGGAGCCTCATCCTCATCCCAGAGCCACACCCTCAGCTTCCCCCGGAAAAGGCAGCGGCTGCTTCTGATGCATGGACACAGCCCCCACTACGGGGCTGGGGAGGGAGCTGCAGGCAGCCTTGACCCCAGACCAAATTCAAAGGACCTGCCTCTTCCAAAGGCCTCCTTCCAAGGGCCATGGGGACGTCATGACTGTCCTCTCATCCCAAGCTGGCTGCATGGGTGGGCTGGTTTATATGCAGATAAGACTGCACCCGCTGATGTGGCCAGACTGCACCCCAGTGCTGCAGATGAGGAATTTGCAGGTGGGGTGATGTTGAGAGGCAGTTGTGGAAGGCTGGGCAGTGGCAGCCAGGTGGCAGAGGAGGGAGGGGGAGACCCGGGGCAGGGATGGGTCAGCCACGGAGTGCAGGAGACTGCACCCGCGGGAAGGACAGGCCAGTGGCCAGCCCCCAGGCTGCTCTGGCTCCTGTCAGCCTCCCAGCTCCAGTCCACTGTCATCCTCATCTGAACACCCTGACTGCATCTAACACCAGGGTATCTGCTTCCTGTCTTCTGCGGGGCCCACTCTACAGCCTCTGATGCCATGTGCGATGGTCTCAGGGTCAGGGCCGAGAGCACTGTAACGGTGAATTTCGTGTGTCAACTTGAGTGGGCCCTGGGTGCCTAGACATTTGGCCCAGCATCGTTCTGGGTGTGCTGTGAGTGTTTCCAGGTGAGATTAGCATGGGAAGGGATGGTCCTCCGCAGGGAGGTGGGCCTCATCCAATCAGCTGGGGGCCTACAAAGAGCCGAAGGCTGAGTAAGAAGGCCTCCTCCGGTGACTGCTGCAGCTGGGACCTTGGTCTTTTCCTGCCTTTGGGCTTGGACTGAAATGCCAGCTCTTCTTGGATCTCCAGCCTTCAGGCTGGAACCTGCAGTGGTGTTTCTCCAGTTCTTGGGCCTTCAGACTCAGACTGGACCGAAACCATCAGCTCTCCTGGGCCTTCAGCTTGCCAATGACAGGTCTCGGGACTTCCCATTCCATAAGTGCGTGAGCCAGGTCTTCAGGATAAATCTCTTTCCACCTATCCTGTTGGTTGTGTTTCTCTGGATAATTCAGACGAATACAAGCCAGTCCTTCTATGCTTTGGCACCCGCTTCCTAACGCCTGCTGTGCGGGAAACCCGGGCTTCAGGGACTCCCAGGACACCGTCGCACCGTGAGGAGCCCCGCGGCAGTCACTCGAGAGCAGAGCTGCCCATGGCTGCAAATCAGAACCACCCGGGCTGCAGAGACCGGTGGGGACAAGAGGCACGGAACCTGGAGTCCACTCCAGGCACCATCCAAGGCCCTGGGAGCCGGGCTTCAGGAGGAAGCTCTGACAGAACACCACCGCCGTTGCCGTCCGGGAACCTTCTGGAGGCCTGAACCTGCTGAGCTCTCCTGTCCACACACAGCCACTGAAATCTGCCCCATCAAGGCAGGAGGATCCATCACCTCCACGGCGTAGGGCCCTCTCCCATGGCCGTGTACTCCTGACGGCTGCTCCAGAATGAGGGACAAGGTCTCCCCTGGGGTTCTAGCCACACGGCTCCCACGCAGCCGGCACGTGGGAAGGAGCCCCTGGAAGCAGAGCCTGCCCATGTGCCCAGGCCCGGAACCCTGACTGGTGGCCCTGTCTGCAAGCCACTCCAGGCCCCCTGTGGCTGCCCCACCCTGGGACACCCACTCACCTCTGGGCCTGTCCTTTCCCTGCCACCCTGATGCCTCCATCCATGGGAGATCATCTGAGACCAGAGGAAGCCGAGCGGAGCCTTCGGTGGCTCTCAGCCCGAGAGAAACACAAACCACCCCGCCCCTCCTGTGCATCGACAGAGCCAGCTGCCCTTTCCCTGGGAGTTTAGCCCCCTCAGGCCCTGTCCCTGCTCTAACCCACAACAACCCCGCAGGGGAGGAAGGGGGAAAGTTGCTGCCAGAGGCCTTGGCAGCCAGGGCGTGAATTAGGCCAAGGCGATCAGCCGGGGGATAATGTGTCCCTGGAGCCTCCGGCCGAGGGCAGGCCTGGGGAGGGTGTACGCATGCGTGTGCACCTGTGTATGTGTCTGTGCCCGCTCTTTTAGGAGGAGGCCATGGGGGCCAGAGTTCTCTTCCAATTTCCTCATGCTGGCCTGGTCAGTCAGCTGCATCCCCGGGATAAGAGGTCGACTCCTCTGCTAGGGTCTTTTAGAGGTGAATCCAGCTGACTTCTGCCTCCCCCTCCTCTCAAGCCAGGACAGTGGCCTGTGAGGAGCCAGTGGCCGCATGCGGGTAGTTGACACGGCCTGGCTTATGGGAACTGGGGTGCCAGCCTGTATCCCCGTGTGCGGGCAGCTGACACAGCCCAGCCTGTGCCACTTCTAGAAGCCTACCTACTTCCCCAGGCCCCATCCACTTACTTCCCAGTCTGGCTCTCTGCAAAGCGCTCTCAGCGCAGCACGTGGAAAGGACGCAGCATCTCTGAGAGACCTATTTGAAGCCTGCCAGCCCCTGGGCCTGACCTGCCTGACTTACTGTGGCCCAGCAAATGTTCCCAGGGAGGCCTGGAGCTGGGCTGGGTGGGTAGCACCCCCTTCACATTAGGGGATGTCCCAGGCCCGGCTTCCAGGCCCCACTCAGAATTTGGAGGCCAGGCAGGACCACAGGGTCTCGGTTCTCCTTTCTCTTCAGATTCCAGCCCAGGTACTGCCTGACAAAGCCGAGTCCCTCCCCCTGGCACCTGACGGCTCTGAGGCTGCCCTGAGCACCTGCCTGCTCCCCATACCGTCCTCAGCCGCCTCCCCTGCCACACCAGGCCCCTGTGACACCTGGGACTCTCTCCTCTGTCTCCAAATTCACCCCGGGGTCTCTTCCTCAAGCTGGGTAAATGAATGAAGGGAGCTTTCACTTCTTTAAGTTGAGGCACAGACTCTGGGAGCAGCATCTGGGGGCCTCAGCTGTGCCTGGTGCACCCCAATTTGCATACCTGGTGACCTCGCATAGGCGAGCAGGCAGGAAGCCATTGCTTTGCATGGGGCCGACAATGAAGGACTGTCTGAGTGAGAGGGAGCTGGGGCGCGGCAGCAGGGCGGGCCCAGACGGACCCGTCCCTCAACCTAGAGGTCCCTACTTGCACCCAGTCTCCGCCCACTGAACCTGGGTGTGCAGGTTTACTCTTCCTTCCGACTCATCATCTCATCCATGGAACTAAAAGCTTCCTGCCATTTGAGGGCATGTTTGAGAAGAAGAGAGAGGCTGGCTCCAAGCCATGCAGGTCATGGGGGTGGGGGGGGGGCCCTCTCTCTGCCTCAGTTTCCCCCCATAACAGAGACATCATGAGAATGGGAATGAGCCACTGAGCGGCCTATTCAAAGTGGGCCCAGTCAGCACTGGAGTTTATGGGAAACAGACTCAGAATGGAAATCCATCCTGTCCGGCCCCGGAGCCCCGCAGGCCCTGCCTGCCGCAGATGTGCACAGCTGCCCTGGTCTCCTCAGCCTCCTTCCATGGTTGCAGTGGAAGTGGCTTGCCCTGCCCATGCTCAGGACTCCCACTGTGCCTCGGCTACTGGTGAGTGAAGGTGTAAGTGATGCCACAACTCAGTTTCTCCTGCATGTGGGGGTCCCCTTTACAGACCCGTGGTATTCACAGCTCTCCTTGTTCTCTGGGGAAGGGGAAAGGACCTCCCGGTTCTCAGGCTAGTCCTTGGGCACAAAGCCTGCTTCCCAGCCTGCTGTGCAGAGCAGCCAGGGCCTTGGGACTCCTGAGGGTGAAGGTGAGGAGGTGGGGGATGCCCATGACCTCCCTCCTCCAGGAGAACCCTGTGCACCACAGGAGGCAGAGCAGGTGGTGGGAGGGAAAAGCGGGCAGCTCAGAGGGCCCGCCAGCAAAGGGGCTCAAATCTGACTGCCAACCTGTGGGAGAGACAAGACCCAGAAGGGCCCTCGGGGGGCTTGAGAGGCTACGGGATGCAGGTTCTGTCCAGATGAGGGACCTGCCTAGCACAGCTGGGCCACTCTCCTTCCAGGTGGCCTCCTAGGCCCATGGGTCCAAGTGTCAGGTCTGCAGTGTCTCCTGAAGGGCAGAGCCCACTGGCAAATGCAAGGGCCCCAAGTGAGCCTGGGGAAGACTGGATACCACATGCCACCCAAAGCATCCCAAGCTCTCCCTGTGGCTTGGACCAGAGGGGCAATGCCTCAGGTCCCCCCCAAGTCTTGCCAGATTTAAAACAAACACCAACAAAAGGTAAGGTCTGTGGGCAGGAGGGGCCTGGGTGTACATGGCAGGGAGAGGAATCTGGGTTCTCTGGCATCCATAAGCGACCCCGGCCAGTGGTGGCAAGTCTCACTGTACGCTTGGGCTACACGAGGAGTGGCTTCTGCAGAAGGCATGTAGTTTTAAAAAGCAAACACTTTCCCCCAGAAATGTAGTCCCAGGGTCTAATTCTGTATGATGCTGGTGGGAAGGAGCCTACAGAAAAGAACTGAAGGGTGGGAGACAGCTGGAGACCCCAGCATCTGAGGACAGCAGGGAGCCTGAAGGGCCGGCAGGGGCCAGAGAAGAAAGCAGGGTCCCCAGGACCAGTTTGTTCTTTGTGGCCCCAGTCTGCTTCCTCTGCAGAGACCCACAGGAGGACAAGCCCAGAGTCTGTTGTCCCAGAAGCAGGGCCAGTTTCCTCCCCACACCCCTAGCAGGGCCAAGGCTCCGAGTCACCCAGAACTTGTTAACCTAGCATGTGAGTTGCTGGTGCCTCCCTCCCTGTTCAAGGGTGCAATCCCCACGCGCCTGTGGTTCCAACAAGTGGGCAAGACCCAGATCCTGCCCGAAGTCAGCTGACACTCAGTAAGCTTGCTGGGGGCCAGACAGTGGTCCGTGTCCCAGAACGGAAGCAACAGCAAGGTCCGAGGGCTGTCCCATGTCCTTGTCCAAAAGCCAACAGTGTGCACCTTGCCACTTGCGAAAGAGGCAGTCACATGGCAAGTGAGGGAACGCTTTGTGGCCTCTGTCCACACCCCGCTGGAGGAAGCAGGAGGGCTGGCGTGGCTCCCTCCCGGCCAGGTGCTCCCAGGGCCCCGCTCCCTCCTGCCGCCAGCACCAGGCTGCACGCTGACTTTTCTGTGGCTCATCTCTGACCACCTACAACCAACGGCTGGGGAGAGCACCAGGACCCAACATGTTCTGCTCGATCAGTCCAGAAAGCCAGGAATGTATATTGGCTCGGCAGTACCTGCCCCAGAAATGGATTAAAACTCACGGAGACATCCAGGTCAAGGACTAAATTCGATAAGTTAACTTTTCATTCTACAATGGGCTGAGAAAAACTTTGCCATTTGGAGGTCAGACCGACCTGGAACCAAAACTGCAATGGGGCTTGGTCAAGCCAAAGGGCCCCTCAGAGCTCCGAGGAGAGCCAGTCTCTCTGGGCTTAGTCACTGGAGTCACTTGCTCTAGCAAGGAGAGCACGTCCATCCACCTGGCCACCCTTCACCCGGCCCAGCCTGCCCTGCCTGCCATGTGCCCAGCCAGCTCTCCACCATGGTAGGGACTTGCCCAGCACCTGCTTTGGGGGCCACACCCACAGATTAGGTCATGGCCACTCGGGAGGGAAGCTCCCTCATGAAGAATTTTCCAGGCACCACCTGCTGACCTTGCCCAGCAGAAAGGCAGGACATAGCCTGCCAAGTGCAGTCAGGGCAGCCTGACTGCGGTCAGCATCCAGGTCTCACCGAGTGGCCGGCCTCTGCCCTCACTCCCTCCAGCAGCACAGAGGAAAGTCTCCGACCGAGTGACATCCTACTGGTATCCTGCAATCACCGAAACCCAGAACAGACGCTCTGGCCCGGTAACCGTGGGCCCACCTCTTGGGACGCTGCTCTGGGTCTCTGGCCTGCCCCCCGCCCCCACAGTTGCCTTTTGCCTCTTTAAGAACAGAGTCGTAAAACGGGAGCCCAAGCCTGGATCAGACAAACCTGGAGTCAGACCTCTTCAGCACCTATGAGCTGTGTGGCCTAGATTCAATCACTTAACCTCTCGGTGCTTCAGTTTACTCATTTATAAAGTGGGAGTGATAATGGCCACCTCGTGGGGTCGTTAGGGACTGAATGAGAGGATGCTTAAAGCAGGGGTACCATGCCCGGCATATTCCAGCACTCAACACCTCACCCCGGCTGTTACTGTCTTTGTCATTATTACCAGATTCACAAGTGGAACCGGCTAAGACCAAGGAGCTGTCCTCTGAGATCCATTTGCTCTGTGCTGCTGGGAATGAAAGCCTCGCTGACAACGGGCTCCACAGAGCCAGTTTCTGATTAGATGGAGGTAACCCAAGTTCCAAAAACCACAGCTGAGGAGCAGCAGCTGACAAGCTGGTTGCATCGATGTGGAAAACTACCGCGTTCCAGCCGCCTCCAGACAGAAACAGGACGCATAGCCTGGTCCCGCGGCAGCTCCAAAGAGGGCCTTGCACGCCAAGCGGGGTAGCCCCCAGCCTGAGGGTTCATCAACCACGCAGACCACATGGAAACTTAGCTGAGCTTCTCTCTCCCCTCGGGGCGCCAATGAGGGAGGCGGTTTCTCCCTTGGAAGTGGAAGTCAGATCTGCTCCCGGGTTCCCGGTCTAGGGCCGGTTTAGGGCAGCTAAGCCTGCCTGCTCCTTCCTTTACATCCTCCCTGGCCATGGGCGCCCAACAGCAACGCGAGGGCACCCGACCTTCTGCCTGCACCTGGGGGGCGCCCGAGTTCCCCCAAGCCAAGGTCAAGACGTCGCGTGGTGGGGCAGGGAAAGGGGCACTGCCGCTGCTGGAAACCAGCCCCGTGCGCTCCGCCCGCGCTACCCTCCTGGAGGTGCCTCGAGCGCCTCTGGCGCGAACAAAGCCCGGCCGCCCCCGAGAAACTTCCGTACATGAAGGTTTCCTCCTTGACTCGGCAGCAGCGGCCGCCGCAAGTGGTTGACTCCGCAACCCTGGAGCTCCACGGAGGCGCGTTCGTCCCCAGCTGGACCAGTGGTGCCTGCACCTGCGCGCGCTCCGGGCCA
>NW_012114444.1:1957898-1963402 GCF_000951035.1 Colobus angolensis palliatus
GAATCCCCGCTCCAGCTCCAAGGACTGGCATCGCTGCCGCAGCCGGGAAGCCGAGAACGCGCGGTGGCGACGCCGTCCCAGGCCACGCGGCGAGGCGGTTCCGCGCGGACTCGGGATTCGCTCCTGGGCGCTGTGGGGCCCAGTGGAACGAAGCCGCCGTTTTTCGGCTCCGCCCTGCGGAAAGGCCGCCGCAGGGTCTGGGCCACGTGGGACCCGCGGCGGAGGGGCTGGGGGAACGCCACGGGCGGCCCTGGTGAAGGTGCTCGCCGCCCCCAGCCTGACCCCCAGGTCCTGTTCTGGCACGCGCCCCACCTGCGCGCACGGTGAGACCGGCGCCCTAACCTGGGAATCCGGGGGATCTCCAGCCCGTTGCCTTTTCCATAACACCATCCTCTTTTTCATGTTAGCACTGAGGGTGGAAGGCAGGGAGGTGCCAGCCACGTTCCCTTCCACAGAGGGAATTCCCTGTTGGAATTCCTGCCCTGGCTTCCTGCCGTCTGTTCTGGAACACATTGCCCCAGGCCTCCGAGCCTCAGTTTCCTCGTTTGTAAAATGGGGGCGATGACAGAGCGTCCTTAAAGGGGATAAGACGGAAGAAGTTGGCTCATATCAGGGTTCATAATTGTTGCCGAGTATTAACAGGTAACCAGAGTCACACTCCACAAAGCGTCCCTTTTAGTGTCAGTGAAACTAATTTAAAAGAAGTTTCCAAAAGTGAAGTGTGTGTGTGTGAATCGTGAGATAAGTCAGGTAAGGGGGAAATGACCACCCCACGACCGCAGGCTGGTGAGGAAGTCCCAGCCACGGAGGCGGTGCTACAGGACCTGGCCTGGTCCCATAGGGTAGGGGGTGGGTTCACCGTGGAGAGGCCAAGGAGGTGCTGAGGCTTGTGAGAAAAGGCCCACAACCCCATGCGGTTATTTATGAGATGGTTTTCCTTCCTCCAGGGCTTGGGGCTTGTGCCCACTCGCATCTGGTCCTGGGACCCCCTGCTGGTGTCCTCAGGGCTCCCGCTGTCCCAGGCCGGCCTCCACTTCTGCAAGCAGATGGGAGGCCCACTGCTGTTGGGTATATCTGCTTCCATTCCTGACACTGCCCTTTAAGAGAAAACACTACCCGCATTGTTCCCAGATGGAGAGGGTCCCTCCCAGAGGGTGAAGCACCGCCACAGGGGCTCACGGCCCTGCCAGGAGTGGAAGGTGCACATCCAGAAGTGTATCCCCTGCGAAGGAAGGGGGCTGAGCTTCACTGCAGACCTGGCCTCAGGTGCGGAGTCTGCGGGAGCAGCATTTCCAGGCAGACCTGACAGAAGGTGCCTTTGAGAGGTAGTGAGCTCCCCGTTACAGGAGGCGTGTGAGCAGAGATAGCCCATCTTCTGGTGATAATGCTGGAGAAGCACTTCGAATGTCAGAAGCTTGATTGCACTTTGTCTCCAAAACTCACTTCTGGATTCTAGCCCCTCAAAACATTATTTACACAATGTTTTTCCTTTAAACAATTCACATATTTGGTTAGAAGAGTAAGTTTATTTTTAAAAAGGTCAGTGTCAATTACCACAAAGAAGTTACCATAAAAATAGATAAAAAGAAACAAAATGGTATTAAACTCTAGCCAAATATTGCTACCTGTGGAGTGTTCCCGGCCTCAGGCCTGCCTTAGACCCCACCAGGCATTCTTTGGGATTCCTGCATAGGCACCATTGGAAATGTAAATCCAGAGCAAACATTTCGGGTACATTCATGCAAACGCAGGCCCTCAGTCCTGTCCTCAAAGGCAAACCCTGGTACCCAAGCTCCCCAAGAGGCTCCTAGGAGCGCCAGGAGGCCTTCACCCAGGCCTCACCTGTGCGAGCTGCCGGAAGGGTCCTGCCGTGGGCCATCAAGGTGGTCTGCAGGTCTGGCCCAACTCCAGGCCCCACATGGTGGGGTCCATCTGCACCAGTTTTCGGGAGCTGACTCTGTCCTTACTCTTGCCCTAGAGGACTCGGGGTCAGCTACAGAGCACAGCAGTGTCTTGGAACAAGGGCAGCCTGATTATGTGCCCTGGAACATACTGAACTCAATAAGTTCTATCCCAGCAGGGCTTTTTTTCTTTCTTTTCTTTTCTTTTTCTTTTTTGAGAGGAAATAATTAAAAGAAAAAGAAAGCAAGAACCCCCTGGCTCCCTTGTGGCCTTGCAGGGCTGCACTGCTGCCTGTCAGGGCGGCTTCAGGAGGCTGGGAACAGATGCTGCGTGTTTACTGGCCACTTACTGTTCTCTGACATCATCTTTAGAGGCACCCCAAAGAGCTGAAAGGTGACAGCCTGTATTTCCGCCTCCGTCTCTATGGACATTGTCACTTGGAGGAAAATCGATCTGAAGATCAGAAGAGAAGTGTAGAGAGAGAAGAGAGAGAGACGTCAGGTCGAGGGACAGGTTGATGGCCAACCCAGAAACAGCATGGGATCCTGGCCAACCCAGAAACAGCGTGGGATCCCGATGCCTCCGCCTGGGGGGGTCCAGCCTGGAACACACATCATTCCCGGCTCTGACCAGGAATGGTATCCAAAAAATGACCTCACTTAGCTATTAGTACTTGATTAGGAGGATACTTAAAATCCTAATAATATGTTTGTGGTTGCTTCCATTTGTGGTCATATTTCATTTCTATTTTCTGTCAATTTGATATGTGTCTTAGCTGACGCATTTGAAACTGCCTGTCCTTCCTTGACTTACCAAAAAAATGGCCATTTCAGCCTCATGATAATGGACAAGTCTCAGAAATGATGAAAACATCGTTTAATTGTTTCATTATTTCAAAGTCTTAGACTGTGACCATGCAGTGGAGGCTCTCGAGAAAGTTTCTAACCATGATTTAAAGTTATGACTGCACGGCTTTGCATGAGAAAGAGGATTTTGCTGAAGCTTGAAGGCGATCGGGCTGCAGGCAAAACGTAGCTTGAAGTCCCCAGCTACAGAGTGGCACGTTTCAATCTGTTAAATGCTAAGTTCAAGTAAGGAGTTAGGATCATGGTGCGACCCAGATGTGGGCTGGCAGCTGGCACACAGCTTAGCAAACAGGAGAAGCACAAGACCGGAGTGGCCTTAGGAAAAACTCAGCCCAGAGTTGTCCAAATGTCTGCGATGGAGGAGTTACATGGGGGAATTAAGACTGTCAGGTTAGGGAAGGGCACAGGTGGCTGGAAGGCTCTTAGGTAGCAAAATTCCATGGATGATAGAAAGCATGTTCTCTCTTGGAAATCGTCAGTCCATGTCCCTCCCTGTCGGGAGCCCCTTTGGAGCAGGGTGTGGCTGGAGGGCCCAGCTTGCTGGCCATGCCTCGGGCGTGGCATTGCTTTTTCTGGACTTCTGCTTCCTGCTCTTCCCGGTGATCTGTGTCCTGCGGGGCACACAGCAAGCCCTCCGTGGGACGAAGATCTTCATCTTCCATCCACACTGCTTTTCTCGCCTGCGACGTGACCTGAGGCACTGGCCCCGCTGAGCTGGGCCTTTGGCCAGTGCTATACAAACACCATCCACTGTCTGGTGACAGCAGCCTAGCAATTGAACAACAGAGGTCTCCCACTGTCCTCCCTCCTGCCAGCCTCCCTCTGCATCTCCCAGAGCAGGACAACTCCAGGGAGACAGACTCCATTCAGTCTTTGTCTGTTTCAGAGAATCTGTCACCATTAAAAGTGGCCACCAGGGAATCTGATTCCATTGCACCAGGTCTCAGGTCTCAGGCGTTCTTCCAAAATGCTGGTGGATGGTGGGCTCTCGCCCTGGGATTATAGATGCCCAAATCAACCATATGTGAATAACACTGCATTTAACCTGCTGACAAAGGGTGGCCTTCTTGATGGTGGTGAAGGAAGTTTTGACCCAGGAGAACAGAGACCGTCATTCACAAGCACTAGGGTCCGGCGAAAGCACAGGCTTCAGCATCTGGACAGGCAGCTACATTATGGTATCATGTTCTCTTTAGAAGCCACCAACTAATTCCTGTGTGTTCAGAGCCTGCTGTTAGAGATTAGATTTGGGGTAGAAAAAATTGGAATCTGGACTTCCCTGCCTGGCCAGACGGCCCTGAGCTCTGACACATGATTTGAGGACACCTGGAGTGCCCTGAGTTCCAGGGGACACATGTCAGCCAAGTGGGGAAAAGGCCACTGAATGCCGGTGGCTCCGTGGCAAAGGCACATGGAGCTGCAGGAAGAGACGTGCTGCCCCCAGCACTGCAGAGCACCAGCCCTGTCCACAACCGGGGCCTTGGCTGCCCACAGCCTCTCTAGAAGGGTCATCTGAATTTCACTGGTGATCTGCTTGTGAGGTCTTCTACATACACTCTTACAAAGAGATAAACGTCTGCCAGCCTGAGGGCATCTGGAACTGCCTCGGTCTGCCTGGCTCCTGTGCCTGCCCGCAGGTCTGGGGGTGGAGCTGTTCACAGGGCTCACTTGGCTGGGACCTCACATTCTGGAAGGGCCTGGCATTAGGTAAGTGATAACCTTAGCTTCCAATACAACCGTGCGTGCAGTCCCGGACCCGCCGAGGCACAGACCCGTCAGGTCTTCCACTCTCATCCTGGCCCACCCAGCATGACTAGCAAGATTATATTGCATTGAGGGTGTTTACGGTAAAAGCATTAAATGCAATCATTTGCGTTGTTGGCAATTGTTTGCAGCCCTCTTTGAGCATTCATTCCCTCATGTTTCATTTGCTGGGACTTTGGCAAATGGAAGTGGACAGTCCCTGTCCCCGCCTCCAGGGCCCTGCCTTGGCACCTTCCCCACCAAGCTGACATCTCTGTGAGCCTCAGAGAAGCTAGGAGCTTTGGAGCTTTGTCCAAGGACATGGACACCCCACTGCAGCCTCACTCACTTGGGGGGTGAAAGGAAGGTGACCTGCCAGGCCCTTTCAAAGTTCGCTGACAATGTGCAGAGCTCCCTGGCTGTGTGTGCAGAGCTCCCTGACCATGTGCAGGGTTCCGTGGCTGTGTGTGCAGGGTTCCGTGGCTGTGTGTGCAGAACTCCCTGGCCATGTGCAGAGCTCCCTGGCTGTGTGTACAGAGCTCCCTGGCTGTGTGTGCAGAGCTCCCTGGCCGTGTGCAGGGCTCCCTGGCCGTGTGCAGAGCTCCCTGGCCGTGTGCAGAGCTCCCTGGCTGTGTGCAGAGCTTGCTGATCATGTGCATAGCTCCCTGGATGTGTGCAGAGCTCCCTGGCCCTGTGCAGAGCTCCCTGATCATGTGCAGAGCTCCCTGGATGTGTGCAGAGTTCCCTGGCCGTGTGCAGATCTCCCTGGCTGTGTGCAGATCTCCCTGGCCATGTGCAGAGCTCCCTGGCCGTGTGCAGAGCTCCCTGGCTGTGTGCAGGGCTCCCTGGCCGTGTGCAGAGCTTGCTGGATGTGTGCAGAGCTCCCTGGCCCTGTGCTGAGCTCCCTGGCTGTGTGCAGAGCTCGCTGGATGTGTGCAGAGCTCCCTGGCCCTGTGCAGAGCTCCCTGGCCCTGTGCAGAGCTCCCTGGCTGT
>NW_012114444.1:1963817-1979461 GCF_000951035.1 Colobus angolensis palliatus
GAGCTCCCTGACCATGTGCAGAGCTCCCTGGATGTGTGCAGAGCTCCCTGGACAGGTGCGAAGCTCCCTGGCCGTGTGCAGAGCTCACTGGCTGTATGCAGAGCTTCCTAGATGTGTGCAGAGCTCCCTGACCCGTGTGCAGAGCTCCCTGGACATGTGCAGAGCTCATTATTGGGGGAAGTCAGGTGATAGAACCCAGAGGCACAAAAATAGGGATGCCCACAGGTCCCTGAGATTCCTTTCTGAGTGGTGTCTGCTGTCCCTGGGGTCCTGTGACCCTGGAATTACCATGACCATGTCCATCTTGTGCCGACCTGCTCTGCCCTGGAACATGCTGCCCAGGGGCTGGGTGAACTGTCAAAGCTAGTGAGCAATATTTAAGCCCTACACAGGGGCAAGGAATTTTCCAGAACTTTCTGTGATTAGGTGCCATGCAGTCTGCATCCTGCAGGCAAGCCGGACCCTTTCCCATGTAGGGGACTCACAGATTTTTCATTTTCCCCATCACAGGGTAGAAATGGGATTTTCTGGCTCACTGAGAGGCCTGGATGTTCTGCTTAAACCCCAGGAACGTGGAGCTCCGAGGAGAATAGATGAGCCAGCTCAATTTCCTGACCCCAGATGGTTTGCTCCATCTGCAGGAAGGGGGTGGCTCCTGCTTACAGGGCCCAGGGCTGAGTCGGCCGGTGCGCGCTGCACCTCCCTGGGGTGCCTTCCTGGCCTGTCTCATCCCCCAGCCACTCCTCTGGCTGGCGCTGGAGCCCAGATATGCTTCCTGCAAATCCTTTCAGATGCTCTGGCCAAGTGACTGAGGTTGTCAGAAAACCTGGGCACTACCAGTGTCTGTGGCCACCTCTCCCTGCCTTCACCACCCTCTCCTCCTCCGCCGCCCTCCTGGGCCGACTCCCACCCCGGCCCCTGAAGAGGCAGCCACATCCCCCTTTCCTTCCCAGGGCTAATCCTGTTCCCTGCCTTTCTATCCAAGCCCCTACCCCAGGTCCCACGCCCTAAAATGCTGTGAACTCAGTCCGTTCGCCACATTTGCTCTGCTCCACCTTGGCACCCCTGGGAGAGCAGCTTCCTCTGGGAACACGAGTGTCCTCTGCTCCTCAAGTCCTCACCCCACCATCACCTGCTCCTCCTCAGCAGCCTTCAGGACAGGTCTAGCCCCGACCACACCCTGGCTTCTGTGGCCATCTGTGTCCTGCACAGCCCCAGGACATGTCTGCAGCAAGGCATCCAAGTTCTGGGCTCAGAGAATCCCACGGCCCAGCCCCTCCTCAGGTCCAGCCCTATCTGCAGCCTCCCCCGTACTGCCTGGAGGCGCCCTCCTCTTCCCCCACAGGCTGCGGGCTTCAGGCTGCGGGCTTTGGGCTGCGGGCTGCGGGTGGGCTGTGGGTTCTCTCTCCTTCTGCCTCTCTCTTTCTGTCTACCTCCTCTATTTGTCCCAGGAATTTTATTTATTGCAAAAACCACATTACAACAGTATTAAAGGAAATTTTTAAAGGAAAAAATTTGCCGAAGGCCCAAGGACATGAGTCCAGCAGCGATTTTCCTATTTTCCATATTTTCTTCTGGCTTTGCCCAGTGATAGCCACATTTATGATGCCAGCTCCGGGGACGGACTCACCTCTGCGCTGTGCGCTCTGCGTTTTCCACAGTGCTGCAGCCTCCCCACCAGCCTCGCACTGAGGGCCACGGCCACACCTCTGTGTGGGCACACGCCTCGCAGCCATCTTCCCTGTTTCATCCACACAGGCTGACATGTTCATGCTGTTCCTTGTCCTGGAGAACTGTCTCAGAGGTCCCCGGAGGGAGCTGGCAAAGGTGAAATCAGCAAGGATTGGGTGTGGGGTAACCTGCCAGGGCCTTTTGGGAGAATAACCTGACATTGCCTGTCACCAGATAGAATGCACGCAACCCTACCTCAGCAAACTGCAGACAGCCTGGAGTCTGCCTGTGGGGAGCTGTCGAGTGAGTGACAGGGTGGGAGTGGTGGGCATTATTGAGGGAGAAACGTCTCGGCCTCACTGCCATCCCAGAGAGCAGCTTGGGGCCCTGGAACCGTGGTGCTCTTTCAGGGAGGGGGGCACCAGTAGACTGCCCAGTGGGGAGGGCGGGACAGAGGGCAGCGGGACAAGGTGCCACCTTCTGAACGCTCCTCACTTGGTCCACTGAGCACCTATTTCTTTGTCTTAAAACACCCACTGGGAGAGAGCAGTGTTTCTTTGGACGGGCCTGTCCGAAGGCAGGGTGCATTCCTCCCGAGTGGGTGCCAGCTCCCTGGGTGGTCCCTCACACCCAGCAGGAATCACCACCATCAGCCCAGGGCACACCTGCCCCAAGCCAGGCCCCACCACAGCAGGCCTCTCCCCGGGTGGTCCGTCAGGGGCTGGGAAGACGGCGCCTCCAACCCGCCGGTGCCTTCCACCCTGCTCTCCGTCTCTGTCTCTGTCTCCCGCCCTCCTCCACATGGCCAGAGGTGTTACCATACAACGCACAGCTCAGGCCCTTCCTCTCTGCCACCACCCAGACACAACACTCCCGACCCCTGTCCAGGATTCCCCTTGGCCAGCATGCCCCTGGGTTCCCCTGTTCAGTCCAGGAGGCTTATGCCCCCAGCACCCCTGCTACCACCAGCAGGAGGACGCCGCTGAACCCCGGGACCTGGAGCCCCCAGAGAAGCTGCCCCACCTCACCCAACCCCGTGGCTCTGGGCGGGGCCTCTGGATGGGGGTAGGGTCCCAGGAGAGGGAGGCTCCCGGCAGGCAGGGCAGGCTAGGCCAGGTGACATGGGACGATCTCCAGGAGAGAATAAGGGAGTATGCTGGGAGCTTCAGGGAGACCGTCGTGGTGCGGGGGGCTGGGGGCCTTGGCTGGGCCTGGCTGTTCTCAGCCAACTTCCCTTTCTCCTGGGCTGGTTCCGAGTGTCAGGCTGGGGCACTTGGCATTTGGTGGTGCCCCAGCCTTGCCTCTGCCCCCCTCCCTTGAGGACCCCATTCCCCGGGCCTGGAAGCCCCTCCAGCGTCTGCGGAGCTGCAAGGATCTTGGTTTATTCTCGCCCTCCTGTACTAACAGCACATCCTCTTGACCTTAGCAAATGGCGCCTGCGTGGCTGCTGCATGCACCAGAGCTGCGAGGGTGGCTCGGTGCTGGGAAGAATGCACGTTCTCTGAAAGAGACGGCCCCCTTTCAGCCTCTCTCAGGCCTGAATTTGGGAAGACTGCGGCCAGGAAGGACAGCCGCCCCCCGCACGGTCCCTGACTCTCTGCCTTCTGGGAACTTCAGGTTTCAAATTTTAATTAATTCATTTTTAAAAAATCAACAAATAAAAATGCTTTGTGAAGTGTTCAACACGGTTTTCGGCGTACGTATGCCCTGTGAAATGGCCCGATGAAGCGATTAGCACAGTCATCCCTCACATACTTACATTTTTTTGTGGTGAGAACATTTAAAGTCCACTCTTTCCAGTTTTTAAGTGTACATTAATAGCTGTAATCACCACGTTGCACATCAGACCTCCAGAACTTTCTCACCTTAGAACTGAAACTTTGTGCTCTCTGGCCAGCGTCTCTGCTGCCCCCTCCAGCCCCTGGAAAACACCCTTCTGCTCTCTGTTTTATGAGTTCAACTTGAATTTTAGAGTCCATGTGTAAGTGAGAACATGTAGTATCTGTCTGTCTGTGCCTGGCTTATTTCACTTGGCATAACACCCTCCAGCTTCATCCAGGTTGTTGCCAATGACTGAATCTCATTCTTTTTTGTTTTTTGAGATGGAGTCTTGCTCTGTTGCCCAGGCACCATCACAGCTCACTGCAACCTCCGCCTCCCGGGTTCAAGCGATTCTCCTGACTCAGCCTCTGAGTAGCTGGGATTACAGGCATGTGCCACCACGCCTGGCTAATTTTTGTATCTTTAGTAGAGACAGGGTTTCACCATGTTGGCTGGCCTTGAACTCCTGTTGGCTGGTCTTGAACTCCTGACCTCAGGCGATCCACCTACCTTGGCCTCCCAAAGTGCTGGGGTTACAGGCATGAGCCACCGTGCCCTGCCTGAATCTCATTCATTTTTAGGGCTGAGTAGTACTCCACTGTGTATCTATACCACACATGTAAAATCCACTCCTCTGCCTTTGGATACTTCCATATCTTGGCTGTTGTGGGCAGTGCGGCAATGAACATGGGGGTGCTGGTGTCTCCCCTAGGTGCAGAGTCCACTTCTCTTGGGTGCATTCCCAGCAGAGAGATTGCTAGATCCTAGAACAGTTGTATTTTTAATTTTTGATGAACTTCCACAGTGTTTTCCATAATGACTGTACTGATTTACATTTCCAGCAACAGTGCACAAGGGTCCTTTCTCCGCATCCTCCCCAACGCTGGCTGGCTTCTGTGTTTTCATAATTGCCCTCCTAACAGGTGTGAGGCAATAGCCCATTTGGTTTTGATTTGCATTTCCCTGATGAGTGCTGATGGGACACTTTTGTCGTATGCCTGTTGCCCATTATCCTGTGTTCTTTGGAGAAATCTCTGTGGAGGTCATTGACCTGTTTTAAAATTGAGTTCCTTGTTTTCTTGCTGGTGAGTCGTGTGAGTGCCACATGTATCTGGATGTCCATTCCTTATCAGATGTAAGACTGGAAACCTTCCCTCCCGCCTGGAGGAAATATTTGTTTTCCTCTGCTTGTTTCCCTTGCTGTGCTGAAGCTGTTTAATCTGATGTACTCGTGGGTGTCTGTGTTTGTGCTGCCTTTGTTTTGATGTCATATTTCCAGGGATTTCTTAAAAGTGCACCTGCACTCACTGTTGGTGGGAACGCATGATGGTGCGGCCACTGTGGAAACCAGTAGGGCTGTTTCTCAAAGAATTAAAAGTAAAATTCCACTTCTGGGTATATACCTCCCGAAATTGAAAGCAAGGACGTGAAGAGATATTCGTCCATCCCTGTTTGTAGCAGCCATGTTCACAACCACCAAACATGTGTCCACCATGTGGACACAACGCGGTGTCTCCTGACGGACGCATGGTCCATTCACACAAGGGGATATCACTCAATCTGAAAACCAAAGGAAGCTCTGACACCTGCTACAACATGGGTAGACCCTGGGGACATACTGCTTGGTGAAGTAAGCCAGTCACAGAGGGACAAGTACTGCATGATTCTACGTATAGGAGGACCCTAGTCAAGTTCACTGAGCCAGACAATAGGATGAGGGTTGTCAGACGCTGGGGAGAGGAAAAGGGGGAGTTATTGTTTACTGAGCGTGGAGTTTTGGGTGTGCAAGCTGGAAGGCGATCTGGAAATGGATGGTGGTGATGAATTCACATTGTAAATGTGCTCGGTGCCGCTGAACTGTACCCTTCAACATGGCAAAGGCAGTGATGGCTGCAGCGTGTGCAGCGTCTAGAGCGGCCACTGCCATCACGCCAGCTGCAGCAGGAAGGTGCCGGCAGTGGTGGCAGAAGTGGCTGCAGGAGCAGCAATGGCGGTGATGGAACCTCTGTGCCCCACATCCCCGAGGCAGCTGACTGCACCACTCCCACCCTCACACGGCCAGGCAGGACCCACTCCCAGGCCCAGGGCCTCCACCACGGCCTCAACCTCACTCCCTGCTATGTCTTGGGAGCCCCTGAGCACGTGGCAGAAGGCACAGCGGGACTTGTGGGGCCGGCCCCGAGTGCGTCGGGTTCATGTGTGCAAAGGTGGTGGAGGCCACCTCGCCACCTGCACTTCGCCCACCGCCACTGCAAGGAAGACAGGAGAGGATGCAGTCAGTCCGCACCCCTAAGAGCCTCCCCACCCCCAAGCCAGCTGCCCCCAGGAGCCACTGCAATGGGGCTGAGCCAAGTCACACGCTGGCAGGAAAGCAGCATGGTTGGACATGGCAGGGTGGGCAGAGAGGGGTCCTGAGGCAGAGCTGGCCCCCAGGGTGGTGCCACACTCCACAGAGCCAGCAGGAGCTCCCCAGGCACAACTGCAGCCACCCAAACCACAGCTGCAACCTGGGCACCCCCATGCTCTGGGAGTGGGGAGCAGGCAAGAGCCCCGCCCTCCCGGCCACAGCTACAGCCACCCAAGCCATGGCTGTGGACCCAGCATCTCTGCACTCTCGGGAGCCCAGGAAGGCCCCCTGTCCCCACAGACCCAGAAGTGCTTCCCACTGCCTGACCTCCCCCTGTCGGCACCTGCTTGATCAGGGAGGAAGGCTGAGGCTGGGCACTTTTGCAACCCGGCCAGTTGTGTGCACATTTGGGGCAGCGCTCACATGCCAGCTCCCTGCCACCTCAGCCCCCTCCAGACTTTGGGCACCAATGAGCATGTGACGGCGGTCGAGGGGGGCGCTGAGGGCAGCTTGGTGCTGACCTGCAGGTGCCCTTTGGCACAAACAGCCTGGGTGCCATGAACAGCAGCAAACAGGCTCCTTGGTGGAAAGGGGTGAGTCCCTGGTGAAGACACACCTTCAAGCCAGGGAGGGCCTGAAACCTGGGGGCTGGGCTGCTGGTCCCATGGACCAGAGTGGGAACTTGTGGTGCAGGCCCATCCGTGGCTGCCCACAGACCAATCAGCATGCACTTCCTTCCCTCTGAGGCCCATAAACAGTCCCAGACTCAGCCAGACCAGAGGAGATGATGGGACCACCAGCTGCAGAGAGGAGCTGCCCACGGCGGGTCTCCTCTGAGCTGTTCTCACACTCAGCAAAGCTCCCTCTCATCTTGCTCACCCTCCACTTGTCTGCATACCTCATTCTTCCTGGTCGCAGGACAGGAACTTGAGACCCACCAAATGGCAGGGCTGAAAGAGCCATAACACAGAACGCCCCTGCTCACCACGTTGAGGGTGACCAGAAGGAGAGAAGAGAGAAGGAGAGAAGAGGTGTGGCCTTTCGGGGAGCCCAGACCTAGGAGCTCTCGGAGCTAGGGCTGAGACAGCCTCTTTAGGGCTCTGCAGTTCCTGGTAGCTCCAAGCTTCGAGGCACCACTACATTCCCCAGTGTCAGCCATGGAAGCTGCTTATGGTCTGCCTGGTCCAGTTGCAGCCTCACAGGGAGCCAGTGCCCATGCTGGTGTCTGGAGCTGCCCACCCTGCTGCAGCTGGCATGGCTGGCTGTGAGCAGTGGCCGGATCCCACGCTCACTCACACACCCTTTGCGGCTCCATGCCTGGCTTGCCCTCAGCAGGCGTGGGATCCAGGCTGGTAGCATGAGCCGAGTGCAGCCTGCCAGGCCGAGTGAGTGGAACAAGCCCAGCAGGCCCCAGCAAAACTGAGGCAAAGTCGCCAGCAGCCACAGAGGCTCCTAGCTGGCAAAGCAATGCCCCAGCATCCAGTAACAGTAGGAACTTTGATGTGATGTATTTTTAAAAAACATTTTATAGTTTAAAAAAATATGCCTAAAGACAGGGCTCCTCCATACTGCTGGTGGGATGCAGAAGGTGCTGTGTGTGGAAGTATGGCAGCTTCCTCCCAAGTGGAACACGCAGCCGCTGTAGGATCCAGCAAACCTGCTACAAGAAAAGCAAGACCTTACGTCCACACAAAGCCCGAACACAAATGTGTCCAGAGGGTTTATTTGGAACGGCTCCAAACTGGAAACAACCACACGCCCTTTCCCTGGGGATGGATGGAGAAGCAGGAGCACCCACACAACACAGCAAGACCCTGTTGCTCTGTCACTCACTTTGCTTACACATTTATTTATTTATTTAGAGATGGAGTCTCACTCTGTCGCCCAGGCTGGAGTACAGCGGTGTGATCTCGCCTCTCTGCAACCTCTGCCTCCCGGGTTCAAGTGATTCTCCTGTCTCAGCCTCCCAAGTAACTGGGACTACAGGCACGTGCCACCACGCCTGGCTAATTTTTGTATTTTTAGTAGAGATGGGGTTTCACCATATTGGTCAGGCTGGTCTCGAACTCCTGACCTCAGGTAGTCCACGTGCCTCAGCCTCCCAAAGTGCTGGGATTACAGGCGTGAGTCACTGCACCTGGCCTTACACCTTAATTTAAATACCCTGTATATACATATACATTACTTTATATAATATCCTGTTTTTATATATATAAATAATACCCTATTTATATATATATATATATACTTACCTTACTTTAAAAATGATTTACAAAAACCGCCTGCAATGGGCACTTGCTTTGTGTGGCACAGGCTGAGGCAGTGTGTACAGCTGCTAAGAGCACAGGCTTGGGATTAGCAGACTTGGATGGGATTATTGACTTTGAGAGATACCCGCTGTGTGACCTTGGGCAATCGTATTAATTTCTCTGAGCCTCGGGATTTTCATCTTTAAAATGAAGTTAATAAGAACATCAAGCTCATAGGGCTGTTGGGAGCACCGATGCCACCACACATAGAAAGGGCTCTGCCCGGCAGGCTCAGGGCCGGGTAACCATAGTGATCCATTCACTCCACAAAGTGCATCAAGCCCTGCAGGGCACTGGGTTCTGGCCTCCAGGAATGTGGCTCTCCCAGGGCACTCTGGAAAGATGGATCAGAAAGATAAACACGCAAATAAACAAGCTAACTTTAAGTAGTGATGAGACATACAGGGAAATCTCACAGACCTACCTGGCCAGGCTGGGGTGGGGAGCACAGGCCTCTCCCAGGGGGTGGCACTGAGGCAAAGACGTCAGGCATCAGCGGATGACTGGCTAAAGTATGCCCTAGGAGGGGGCAGCAAAAGCACAAGCCCTGGAGGCAGGCACAGAGGCCACTGGAGTGGCCGGAACAGAGCAAGGAAGGGCTGGGTGGGGCCCTGGGGCAGTTCCTGATCTCCGGGGCTACTGCTGATCCCACTACTGCGGAGCTCACTAGGGGGGTCAAGTAGCCGAGAGGTTGTCTGTGCCTGGATCTTGGCCCTGGCCGGATGGCAGGTTTTACGCTTGGCTGAGTGAGGCAGGGGCCACTTCCTGGGCCTGGCTGACCCAGCTCCTAGTGGCAAATTATTCACAGCTGCATCAGATCAGGGAAATGGAAAAACCCCAAGAGTGCTAATAAACATTGTCATCGTAACCCTCATTGTTTATATCTCTAAATGACCTGAGAGGTGTTAACTCCTGCAGTCGTTTGCATAGGTCCTCCCAAATGCTTGTGCTGGAAACAGGCCGTGAGGGTGGAGTGAATGGATTAATGCCATTATCTTGGGAATGAGTTCCTTATAAAAGGACGAGGTCGGCCTCCTCCTGCTTTCTCTCTCCTGCCGTCTCTTCCAACTTCCCCCATGGGGGGATGCAGCAAGAGGGCCCTCACCAGACACCAGACCTCAAACCTAGATTTTCCAGCCTCCAGAAGTGTGAGTCAATGCACTTCTGTTCTTTATAAATTATACAGTCTGTGGTATTCTGTTATAGCAGCACAAAACAAATGTGGACAATTCCCTCTGAACAGGCCTCATTCCCAGTGATAGAGGCACTATCTAGGGATGTTCCTGCCTCCTGGGTCTTGGCTTGCCATTTCTAGGGAGTGAGCTTGGAGTATTAAAGCCTGTTTACACTGAGCCAAGACCCTCTCTTGCTCTGTAGGCAAACTATGATGATGATAGTGTTGATGCTGGCAACAATGGTGATGGTGGTGGTAGTGGTGATGGTGTTGATTGTATTGAGGATGGTAGTGGTAATGATGGTGGTGATGGTGATGATTGAGATGATGGTGATTGTGGTGGTGGTGATGGTTGAGATGAAGTGGTGGTGATGATGGTTGTGATGAGGATGATGATGATAATGATGGGGTTGGTGATGATGGTTGAGATGATGGTGATTGTGGTGGTGGTGATGGTTGAGATGATGGTGGTGGTGATGATGGCTGTGATGAGGATGATGATGAGGAGGAGGAGGAGGATGGGGTTGGTGATGATGGTTGAGATGATGATGGTTGTGGTGGTGGTGATGGTTGAGATGACAGTGGTGGTGATGATGGTTGTGATGAGGATGATGATGATAACGATGGGGTTGGTGATGATGGTTGAGATGATGGTGGTGATGATGGTTGTGATGAGGATGATGGGGTTGGTGATGGTGATGATGGTCGAGATGAAATGGTTGTGGTAGTGGTGATGGTTGTCATGAGGATGGTGGTGGTGATGATGATCATGGTGACAGTAATAGTTGAAATGATGAGATTAGTGGTGGTAGTGATGATGGTGGTAGTGATGGTGATAAGAGTTATGGTGATGGTGACAATGACAATGATGTATGAAGGTCTTCCTCATGCCAGTCCTCCTCCCAACACATGGTAAAGAGCTTGAACTTTATCTAAAGAGCAACAGAGAATCACAGAGATTTTAACTGCATGTGACATAATTTGATGTGTGTTCTTAGGTCTTGTGGCATGGAGAAGGACTGATGGAGACAGGAGACCAGGTAAGAGGTGATGGGTAGGAGGGGTGGCGAGGAGGCCACAGACTTGAGAAAAGTTTTGGAGATAGGGCTCAGGACTCACTCTTAGGCCAGAGGTGGCAAATGAGGGAAAGAGGCCATTCTCGAGGTGAGGAGGACAGGTGGCGCAGAGAGAGCCAACTGGGGAAAAGCTGAAGAATTCCTGAGTTAGGCAGGGAAACTCTGAGACACCTGCTGGGTGCCAGAGGCAATAGTGGGTCAGCAGCTGGACATGGAGTTCTGGGTTTTGGGGACAGTTAGTCTTAGAGGTGAGAAATCCAGGGTCATCTCTGGAGATGAGGTGGCATTTATCTAGACCAAGGCTGGTGCCCTCTGGGTGAGACTGCTGGTGAAAGTGAGCATGAGCTGGAAGAGCAGGAGGGGGAGGGGACGTTGGCACACTGCTTGTGCCCTGAGGCTTCCAGGAATGCCCAGGGAGCTTGAGGAGAGGCTACTGACCTCTCCCTGGTGCCCCTCTGTGTGGGAGGTCAGTCCAGAGGCCAACACATGCTCAGTGTCAGGAGGAAGCCCTGGGTCCTGCCAACCCCACAGGCAGCCTGGGAGGCTGCACCCCGGGTGGTCCAGCGGGTGAGACAAGAGTGCGGGGGCGCCTCCTGCCCTGTGTTGGGACTGAGGTGGGGAAGGCCAGCTGGGTCTGGGAGCAGGCACAGCAGGTGGGACGAGTGGCACCACAGGGCAGGACTGCTCAGGAAGACACCTGCCAGGTAGCACCTCGAGGGCACCCGTCCCTGCCCTTCCTCTGGTTTTTCTCCTCAGAGCCTCAGTTTCCTAGTTCTGAAGGCAGCGGGACTGAACCATGACCCAGAACCCCAGTAAATAAGACACATATGAGCAGAACCACTGTGGTGCACACCCCTGCCGCCCCCTTCCCCAGGCCCACAGACCCGCCCCAGGCACTGCAGGGCCAGTCTGGAATCCCCAAGGACTTGCACGTCCAGTGTGAGGCCTTGGTGGGCCCTGAGGTGTCTGGAACTGGAGGGAAGGTGCTGTGAAGGGAAAGGCACCAGAGGGGGCTCCAGGGAAAGAATGGGCTGCCCTGTAGTTCACAGTGCCACTCCCTCTACCTTCCATCGGCTTCTCACTCTGAACCAAACAGCCCCTGTGGGACCCTAGCACGGCTCCACTGTGCCCTTGCTCATGCCCCGTTCCAGCTGAGATGCCCACAAGGGGCTGCTGGGCCTGTAGCACATGGGGTCCGGCCAAATCAATGCTCCACCTGCCTCCGGAGGGTGAGACTTCCTGGGGAGCCTGAGGCTGCTCCCACTTCATGGAGCCCTGTCTTTCTTGTCTCTTCCGACGTCCCGCGCCACAACCCATGTCCGGGGCCAGGTGCCCCTGACAGTGCGGGCACATGCCCTGCTGAGGCTGGGGGCCACTCCCCTCTCCGCTGCTTGGCATGGCTCTCCCGGGCTGAACACACCCTCAGCAGGGCTGGGCCCAGTGGTCGCCTGGCACAGCAGCTCACTCAGCCTGCAGCACGGTGCCCGCCACCCTCCTGGCCCCCTTGGCTGTGTGGTTTTGTCTTGGTTTACGCAGCACTATCTTACAAGCTAAGGAATGAAAGGGTTGGAATTTCATGGGGCTTGGTGTGATGTGACTGTGATGATGAAGGCGCTCACCTGCCTGGTCTGGTCACTGCAGGGACTCAGGTGACTCTTGGGCGCACAGGCTGCTGTTGTTCCCAGGACCCTGGCGCTCCTTGCAAAGACCCACTGAGCGGACAGTCCTCGTTCCTCCCTCGGGTGGGGCGGACGTGCCCTTCCTCTCTGACTGGATTAGGGGTTTGTTCTGTCCTTTTAAGCACCAAGTTCCGGCACAGTCTGATCTTTCGGTAAAACGGGCAGAAGTGCGGTCGGATGGTCGTTTCCCTTTTTTGATGATGACATCTTTGGATAATAAAGAGCTTCCCCTAAAAATATCTAAATACGGAAGTACCTGGAAGCTGCTTAGGAGACAGGCTGGGTTCCTGGTTCTGGGCCTCATCCTGGCTCTGAGGTGTGTCCGTCAACAGGTCCCTCGTCTGTGCACGGGCCCCCGCGGGCACCACCTGGAGGCTGCAGGTGGTGCTGCCAGGGCCGGGGTGCACTGCACACTGGGTCCCAGGGGTCTCCACACGGCCCTTCCAGCCACTTTCCACAGGCCCAAGCGGCCACGTGTGCCCCACTACCCCTGGGGGAAGTCAAATCCTGCCCCTTGCCCTCAAGGAAGAGCAGGAATATAAGATCAGCGTGGGAAGTTTTTGTCTTGGTTTGGGTCTGGTTTCATTTCAGGGGAAGCCACACTCCCACTCATCTCCACAGTGGCTGGAGTCCTGCGACCTCAGGGCCGAGAGGAGATCCGGGCAGGCTCACCACAGCTTCCCAGGTGCTCCTGCCAAGGTCAGCGGGGAGCGGGTGGCCTCCTGCAGCCCCTACCCCTCTGGCCAGGGTCCTGAGTCCTCAGCCTCCTTGGAACGTCCTGTCCATCACAGCTGCTGGTGGGGCGTGGCCAGACACACACCCCGATCGGCAGGTGGGAGGGGCCCCGACCACGGCTGCCCACGGCCCCACCCCTGAGCCTGAGTGAAGTCATGCTCCGGGCGGTTGTGACTTCTGGTCGGGTGGAAACGTTTCTGGTTAAGCTGTCAGTGACTGAAGGTCCTTCCTGCCCCTGGAGAGGAAAATTTCAACCCTGGAAAATTACCAGGGCAGGCAGCCAGGGAAGTTCTGTCCCGGGGCGGTGGTTTGAGAGTGAAGTTTCCTGGGCTGGTCTCAGCCTGCAGGAGAAGCGCTGACTCCCGGGAACTCTGACAAGCACGATTCTCCTGGTTCTCTGGAGGCCAGGAAAGCTGTCCAAGGCTTTCCCAACGTGGGCAGGAACCAGTCATTGTCACAGGGAAGCATGGCCTTTGGGACAGGTGCAGGCTGTAAGCTGTGTGTTCAGAAGGCATGTGGACTCCTTCCAGCGAGCACAGCCTCACCCACCTGACTCATGCCTTCATGGCGCCAGCTCCCCTCCCCCAGCCCCTTTAGGGAAACTTTTCAGAGCACCCGGAAGCCAGGCAAATACCAAGGGAGGTTTAAATAGCCATTAAATCATTAAAGCAGAAAACACATCTCCTCCTTTGTCCCACCCCTCTTCTTCATGCACGCCTCCTGTCTGTGGGTGGAGGGCACCTGACCCCCTCCGGGTTCCTCTGCCGCTGCTGGGAATCCCAGGCCTGTGCCACACATGCCAGCACACACCTCAGGCTCCACAGGCCCCGGGAAGGCTCCGAAGTGCTTCGAAGGAGACACAATTTGGAAGCCATACCCAGCTCCTCTCTGAGTGAACCACAGAAAACTTCACTGATGGAACCAAAAGCACCCCGGGCAGCCTGATGGCTGTGGAGGATGGTGTGTGCGTCTGCGGCCTTGGAGGTCCCAGCTCAATCAGGTCAGGCTGCTCTGCCCGCCTGCTGGGGCTGATGGGCCCGCCATAGGCCCTGGAGCCACAGTCACCTCCAAGGCTTGGGAGCATCACAGGCAGGCACCACTGAGGCTGTCTCCCTGGTGACCGAGTGGTGTCTGTGGGAGGTGACTGCACAGGAGGCAGCACCGGCCTGCCTGGCACCCATGTGGCCCCAGTCCGACCAGTTGGGCCATTGCAAGCGCCAGCACCCAGGCAGCACTGGGCCTCAGCTTGTTCACCTGTAAAGCGGGGGGCGCCAGGGCTGTGAGGAGCAGGGAGACGAAGCTATAGAGAGCCCAGAGCAGCGCGAGCCGTGGGCCAGGGCTGGCTCCGGGCCGGACTCCCACCGTGGCTCCTAAGTTAGAAACGTGCAGGAGACCATGTCCTTTCCTGCTGGGAACCTCCCAAGGCTCTGGGGGCCTCAGAGTGAGACCTGCACTCCTTTTGTCAAAGGCCAGGTGAGTTTCGGGGACTGCAGTAACAGCCCCAGTGACGGGCCGACAGCTCACAGGTCACCTTACAGTTCTGGAGGCAGAGGACTGAACTGGGGCACCAGGAGCCAACAGGAATGAGCTCCTTCTGGAAAATTTAAGGGAAAATCCATGTCCCTGTCTTTCCCACCTGCATTTCCTTGGCTCAAGCCCTTCCTCGCAGCCTCGGACCTCTACTCCCCTCCTCTGCCTCCGACCCTCCCGCCTCCTTCCTAGGTGGCCCTGGTGATTACATTGGGCTCCCCTGGATAATCCAGGCTCCCCTCCCATTCCAAGGTTCTGAACTCCTTTGCCAAGTAAGGTGACAGTCACAGACTTGGGGGATTAGGACATGGTTGTCATGGGGGCCACCATCCAACCTGCCTGGAGGGCGTTCCCGCTCTGAGGACCTCCTCCCATGCGTGGTCTCCCCCGATGCTGGCCTTTGCCCCCGCAGTGTCTGCTCCCCTGAGCTTTCCCTCCACCTCAGCCCCGCTGTCCTCCCCACTCTCGGGGTCCTGGCCCCAGGTGCTTTCCCCAGAGGCCAGCCTGGCTGCCGGGACTGCTCCCGTGAGCTCCTGGTCACTGCAGTGTCTGCTGGCCTACAATCCACGCTTTCCCGTAGACCGAAGTGGCACCCAGGCAAGACAGCCCCCCTCATCCCCAGGAAGTCCCGGAGTTGGGACATGTGTGCCGAGGACCCCAGACCTGCCCAGAGCCAGACCGGCTCCTCTTCCTGCCTCCAGCCCCTGGGTCACGGCTGCCCTGAGTTGTCCAGGCTGGAGTGAGCTCCGCGTCTCGGCCGTGCTCGGGAGCAGGGCACTCAAAGCTTTTGTCACCGTTTCCTGTCTGTGGATTCATTCTTTCGTCTGGTTTCTGGAGCTTTGACTTCATCGTAGCCCTGGGATGCGGTGGAGCCAGATACGGTCCTTCCCGACGCCGCAGATACCACGAGTAAGATAGCCACAGAGGCACAGCCGCACAGGTGTGGTCACAGCCGTCATGGTGTGTGTTCGGGGGCATTCGGCTGTCACGGGCCCTGACCTCGGCAGGGCCAGGGGCTTCCTGGGAACACGACTCTGAGCCGAGATCTGAGGGTGAGCAGGCCCTGTCCAGTCGAGGGAGGGCGGGACATGGTGAGCGGCCGGGCAAGGGCACCGTGGCAGGAAGGAGCTGGACACACACAGAGAAATGCCAGAGGACAGTAGAGGGCATTGGGTGGGGGAAGCGGACCGTGTGGGTGATGGCAGGCTGGCCGGCGGGGATCGGGGTGCACAGGACCTGCCAGGCCACAACCCCAGGGTAGCGGAGGCATGGGAGGAGTGGGGGAGGCATGGGAGGGGCGGG
>NW_012114444.1:1979806-1996305 GCF_000951035.1 Colobus angolensis palliatus
GCCCCCCAAGTGCCGACAGTCTCCTGGGGAGCAGACTCTGTGCCCACAAGGGCCTGGGCGCCTGGGCTCAGTCAGGTCCGCCCCTCGCACGGTGGGGCTTCCCAGGCCCTGTGCCCTCGGTGTGCGGTGCCCACCTGATCCTTCACTCGCCCAACCTCAGAGCCCCTGCTTCTCCCACACTGATAGCACTCATCTCCTAGCTATCAACCCAGGAGGGCTGCCTGCAGGTGGGAGCCGGCGGTGAGGCCTTCGAAACCCCAGTGCTGTGACTCTGTGGGGAATTTGGCACAGAGGGTTTTATTCTATTGTCTTAAAGTTAAAAATTTAAAGCCAATACCCATCTCCATTATTAAAAACTTTTAAGCTTGTTTGAAACAGTTTGGGTGACAATATACTTTTTTACTCTACATTTTATTAAATCTAAATACAATCAAGGATTTCTGATAAAAAATTTAGTGTCTGATTGAGATGGGCTCTAAGTATAAAACAAACACCAGATTTTAAAGACTTAGTAGAAAAACAGGAGAGTAAAATCACTCTTTAATAATTCTTTAGGCCGGGCATAGTGGGTCACACCTGTAATCCCAGCACTCTGGGAGGCCAAGATGGTGGGTGGAGCACCTGAGGTCAGGAGTTCGAAACCAGCCAGGCCAACATGGTGAAACCCCATCGCTACTAAAAATACAAAAATTAGCTGGGCATGGGGTGGCGCATGCCTGCAATCCTAGCTACTTGGGAGGTTGAGGCAGGAGAATTGCTTGAACCCGGGAGGTGGAGGTTGCAGTGAGCCGAGATTGTGCCACTGTACCCCAGCCTGAGTGAAGAGTGAGACCCCATCCCCCAAAATAATAAGTCTTTATATTGATTATCCAAGTGATAATATTTTGGCTCTATTGGATTTAAATAAAAATAGTATCGGCTGGGCGCCATGCCTCATGCCTATAATCCCAGCATGTTGGGAGGCCAAGGTGGGCGGATCACCTGAAGTTGGGAGTTCGAGACCAGCCTGACCAACATGGAGAAACTGCATCTCCACTAAAAATACAAAATTAGCCAGGCATGCTGATGCAAGCCTGTAATCCCAGCTACTCAGAGGCTGAAGCGGGAGAATCAGTTGAACCCGGGAGGCAAAGGTTGCAGTGAACCGAGATCATGCCAGTATCCTCCAGCTTGGGCAACAAGAGCGAAACTCCATCTCAAAAAATATATATATATATAAAATATATATATAGTATTAAAATTGATCTCACCTGTTTATTTTTCCTTTTGTCAGTATGGCTACCAGAACAGGTAAGGAAGGAGACCACTACTACTCCTGTGGTTACATGTGTGGCTCTGTTACATTTTTATTGGACTGCACCATTCTAGATGTACAAAACTCTTCGAAGACTGCAGGTTTGAACACACTACCTAGCAGAAGCTTGGAAAGGGCGGCTTGCAGCCACAGCACTCCGCAGCTCCATTATCTGCTGCCCAGCAGGGGAGGGGGTGTGGCGTGTGAGTGGGCATGAGCGTGCACAGGTGTGTCGGCGTGTGTGTCTCTGTGGGGGTGGCTATGTGTGTGGGTGTCCATGTCACTCTTCTGAGTCAGGGACAGTCTAGCCATGGTTCCTAGGATGGGGCCTGGAGGCCTCTCATCTCGTGCTGAAGAAACCCGCCAGATAAACAGCCTGGTCTGGCATTTCAGAGACAGAGTGGACCATCCCCCGACTGGCCCAGTATTTTGGGGACAGAGTGGCTGTCTCCACTGACCCCCTTCTTTGTGGAAGGAAGCTCTGCTCACCAGCCAGGGAAAAGGAGGGGACGCTGCTCCCCGTGCAGGACTGGGGGCTGCTTTGGGCTGTTGGGTAGTGAGGCCCAGCCCGGAAGCTTCCTCTTTCTCTGGCCCCACAGTCAGCCCACACAGGATGGAGCCTGCAGGGAGGTCCCTGGTGGTCCTCCAGCCCCGGTGAGTCAGGGGCCTTGGCAGGAAGGTCAGTCTGTGTGGCTGACCTGACACCTCCACCTGGGTGCATCTACCTGGGGGAGGGAGTTCCTCCCCTCAGAGCCCCGGGGAGGGGCTGGGCTCTGGGGTTGCTGGCTGCTCCTGGCTCAGCTGCCCGTGTCAAATGCCACATCCTGGGACCTTGTGATCTCAAAATTACTCAGACCTGGGACCTCTTTGCTCAGGAAACGGCAGGTCATGTGGGGCCACCGGGGTTTTACAGTGAACTGTTATGGGGAACCAGAGTGGAAATATTTGAAAAGCCATAATTCTTCTCTTAGACAAAATCTCCTGTCTTCTGTGTGGGTGGGGCAGTTCTCCAAGGCATGACCTGCGGGTGTGGAGGGGGTTGGGGTTGTGACCTCGGTCTGGGAGCAGGTGGGGGTCAGGCGTGAGGCCGGGCCTAGGCCTGGCCTTGAGTCTCTGCCCTGTACCATCTGTAAAATGGGCCCATGGGTCCCTCCAGCGTTCTGGTCTCTGGGGGAGGAACAGACGAACCCTGGGGTCCCTCGGGGCTGGCCGTGCAGGAGAGAGGGCCCAGTGGGGCGCGAACAGGAAGCCTGCCTGGGGTAGTGTCGGCTAGCAGCCGCCGCCCCTTCCTCCTCCTGTCTCACAATGAGCCTGGCAGGCTGATTTGGGGCCTTCCCAGAGCTGCAGAGCCCTGAAGTTGCTGAGTCACATCCGAGAGCAGGAGGGAGGAGGACTCCCAGGCAGGGACAAGTGTCCTCAGGGTCTGCTGTCCGGCTGTGTGCCCGGAATGTGCTCACGTGAGACTGTGAGACCCCGAGGAGGTGCCAGTGGCTTTTATCTCATCACAACCACGTGGATTTCAAGGAAGCAGGTCTGGGCCACTGTGGGTGTCACCCCACCAGGTGCCCAAACTGACTTTTCCTGGAGCCTCTTCCAGCGCCTGAGCTGGGCTCGGAGCGACAGGCAGAGTCACAGGTGCCCCAGGCTCACACCTCCATTGCTCAGGGATGTCTTGGCCCCAGGCAAGGCTGGGCCCCTAGTTGGCCTTGGGACAGGGGACCCCACTGAACTCACCACCCGCTGTGTCCTGGGGTCATCCCGGTATGTGCTGGTGACTTCCGCATATGCTGCGGGCATTTTTCTGTGCATAGGCATATTATATTTTTGACACTATAGGAAGGAATAAAAGGAAGCACTCATCCGGATCCAGGTCTCTGTAACTGCTGCATAAGCCTCCCCAGGCACTATGGGGGCCCACCTGGTTCCTGCTGCCCATGAGGGAAGGAGGAGGTCTCCTGCAGGCCCACCTGGCCGTTTGTCAGTCTCAGGGGCAGAGAGCCAACACCCTCGGGGTCTCATGAGAGCAGGGAGGGCCTCCAGCAAAGCTGCAGCTGACCACGGCCACACGTGGGTCCCTCGGGGCCGGCTGGGGGCTGCAGCCACCGCGTTGGCCCATGGGAGGGAAGGGCTCCAGCGGGCCCCGCTCCAGGGACCATGTGTCTGTAACTTGGTGTAACCGGGAACCATTGAATCAGAGCACTTCTTTTTAAGCAGTTTTCAGTCATGCTTGAGGGCAGGAGCCTGTTCTTCCACTGGAAGGTACAGCTGCCGAAGCTGACATCTCAGGGTCTATTTTTAAAAAGTCTTTCTCGTAACTCTAATCAGTTCCACATGCAGAAAGTCCAACTGGGCCTCACATCACCAGCAAATGCGTGGGGTTCCGGGAGGCACAGAGGCCCCAACAGCCTAATCCCTGCGTGGGGTCCACACCTCCCTGCGGCCGTGGACCTCTGAAGTCCCCGGGTCCTTCCCACTGGCCTCCCAGGCAGTGCCTCTCCTGGCCATGAGAGGGCAGCCTCGCCCCTGCTGAGCCCAGGCACCAGGAAACAGCTGGGATCTGAAGCTGTGTGGATGTCCGCAGGCCCCTGCGGGAGTCCTGAGAAACCAGCATCTCTCCGGAGGAACAGGGAGGTCTCTGATGAGCCACGGCCCTTGATGGGCACCCTGAGCAGGTGGAGCAGCAGGGTAGATAGATTTGGATCCCAGAACACTAAGGTGCAGGGAAGCTCAACTTCAGTGTCTACCCGTAAGCTCCAGGTGCACAGGTAGGAGGAGGCCCCCAGCACGCTGGTGGGGGAGGCCCAGGTGCCTCTAATCAGTCCCGCAGGCAGAAGTCCAGCTGGGCCTCACATCACCACCAAATGCATGGGGAGTACAGACGTGTGCCACCACGCCCGGCTAACTTTTGTATTTTTAGTAGAGACGAGGTTTCGCCATGTTGGCCAAGCTGGTCTCGAACTCCTGACCGCAGGTGATCTGCCTGCCTCAGCCTCCCAAAGTGCTGGGATTACAGGCTTGAGCCACTGCGCCTGGCCGGAAATACATTTTCTTTCTTTTTAAAAAACCAACACAAGTTCATTATAGAAGTTTAGAAAATAAGAGTAAGTCAAGAGGCTGGAATAAAAGTTGCTTCTAATCCCATAGCCCCTGAAGGATGGGGGCACTGGTTACCCGAAGTGAATGAAGAGCCTTACACCATTTGAAACCATGACCAGCATTTTTAGATTCTACTCATCACTTTGCCCCTTACCCCTCAAAGGCCAGGACCCCCTAACCCAGGAGGGCAGGAGAAGGGGGACTCCCTGACCAACTGGAATCTTGAGGGTAAGGGGCAAATGAAAGCATTGTTCATGCCATTGAGAATGGGGACCCCTCCTCACTCTTGCCCACCACGATTCCCAAGAGATCCAAGCCCAGCCCTGGGGAACATGCCCGGTCGGCTGGTCAGTCTCTACTCTGCAGCTCCCATGATGTGACAGTGACCTGAGCCGGCACACCGCTCAACATGTGGCCGAGTGAAAGATCATAAAACACGCACCACGCTGGCTTGTTTGACAGACATGTGCAGCATGAACATTACAAACACGCTGGCGTGATGTGGATTCATGGCCTACACAAACAACACGCAGAAACATGTACACAGACAGCAACACACAGAAATATGTACACAGACAGCAACACACAGAAACAACATGGACACAGATAGCAACACACAGAAATATGTACACAGACAACAACACACAGAAACAACATGGACACAGACAGCAACACACAGAAACAACATGGACACAGACAACAACACACAGAAATATGTACACAGACAACAACACACAGAAACAACATGGACACAGACAGCAACACACAGAAATACGTACACAGACAACAACACACAGAAATATGTACACAGACAACAACACACAGAAACAACATGTACACAGACAGCAACACACAGAAATATGTACACAGACAACAACACACAGAAACAACATGGACACAGCAACACACAGAAACAACATGGACACAGACAACAACACGCAGAAACATATACACAACACGCAGAAACACGTACACAAACAACACGCAGAAACATACACAGACAACACGCAGAAATAGGTACATGCGACGGGCACCACCGCCCAACACCTGAACGTTCATCGTCCCAAACGAAAGCTCTGTCCCCACGAAACAGCAACTCCCTGCCACTCGTACCCCACTCTACGTTCTGTCTCTATGTGTGTGGCCACTCTAGGAAACTCGTGCAGGACCTGTCTTTCTGTGTCTGCTTATTTCACTCAGCACAGTGTCCTCCAGGACCGTGCATGTCGTAGCCAGTGTTAGCAGTCCCTTCTTTTTTAAGGCTGAGTCATATTCCGTTGTGTGAATAGACCACATTTTGTTTAGCCATTCATCCACTGAGGGGCACTTGGGTGGCTTCTACCTTTGGGCTACTGTGACCAAGGTTACTAGGAACACAGGTGTACAAGTGCAGACCCAGCTTTCGGTTCTTTGGGGGCACATACCCGGTTTCCAGAAGCGGCACTGCTGGATCCCAAGGTGATTCTACTTTTGATTTTTGAGGACCCGCCACGCCATTTGCCAGTTTGGCCTGTTCTGTGCTTCTGCTGGGCAGAGTCACTCAGTTCGCGTCATGCGTGCTGAGCTCTCTCATGAGACGTCAGGTTGTGAGACGCGTCCAGGTTGTTGAGCTCGGCTGAGGCTGCTCTCCCACAGGGCCATAGCATGTGGCAGATCCCATAGTGTATTTACCCACACAAAATGGTTGGCAGGCGTCTGGGCTGCTTTCAGCTTGAGATAATTATGACCAGGGTGCTGTCAACTTTCTAGCACACACATTTTGGGAACGACATATGTGCTTCTGATGGACTTGCTAGTCCAGGGTGTGCACATACCTCAGCTGGATGTTCATAATCTCCCTCCAAGCCAAATGCTCTTGGAAAGAGGCCATGTCTGCTTGGATGTACGCAGTAACAATAACAAGGTTAACAATGGCCACGCACGTTTATCGGACACTTCCTTCGTGAGTGGTGACCCTATGATAACTTGTATGAATCTCACACCAGACACTACCATTTCCCACATTCAAGATTAGGATGAAACAATGAGGAGCCGTGGCTGCCCGGGTCCCATTGCCAGTGAGCATAGAGCTCGCACTTAAACGCAGGCAGACACGAGCAGCTGCTGCACACACAGTCTTCATCCACATCTAAAAGCTGGCTGACAGCCAGGTGCGGTGGCTCACGCCTGTAATCCCAGCACTTTGGGAGGCCCAGGCGGGCGGATCACGAGGTCAGGAGATCGAGACCATCCTGGCTGACACAGTGAAACCCCGTCTCTACTAAAAATACAAAAAATTAGCCGGGTGTGGTGGCAGTGCCTGTAGTCCCAGCTTCTAGGGAGGCTGAGGCAGGAGAATGCCGTGAACCGGGGGGCGGAACTTGCAGTGAGCTGAGATTGGGCCACTGCACTCCAGCCTGGATGACAAAGTGAGACTCCACACTGGTGGGGGAGGCCCAGGTGCCTCTAACCAGTCCTGCATGCAGGAAGTCCAGCTGGGCCTCACATCACCACCAAATGCATGGGGAGTACAGACATGTGCCACCATGCCCAGCTAACTTTTGTATTTTTAGTAGAGATGGGGTGGTTCTCTACTAAAAAAAAAAGGTGGCTGAGCAAGGCTGACCATGCTCCTGCACCTCTGTCACTCACATAACCTTTTTAACAAATCAGTTTTAGCTGCAAAAAACCCCAAAATGGTGATGACAGCTGCCCCTGCCACCATGCTGCCTCTGCCTCCACTGCACCCAGGGCTCGCTGGGTCTGGTGGCCGCTGGGAATGCGTGCAGCCTTCCCGGGGTTCTGCGCTTGCCTGTGAGTCCCGGGACACCCCTCCCGCAGGATGCTTCAAAATCACTCAATGGAGAGCGGTCCATGGGACAAAATCAGTGGGGATGGAAGGTGGCGAGTCGGCGTGTTAGATAAGAAACCGACCCACTTCTCTAGTAATCTCTTCTGATTGGCAGCAAGAAAGTTCACATGGTCCCTCAGTTCCCCTGAGAGTGGTTTTGGGGAGAATGAGGACTCCCATGCCCTTTGTCACCTACTTCTTCTTTTTTTTTTTGAGACAGAGTCTCGCTCTGTCGCCCAGGCTGGAGTGCAGTGGCCGGATCTCGTCTCACTGCAAGCTCCGCCTCCTGAGTTCACGCCATTCTCCTGCCTCAGCCTCCCGTGCAGCTGGAACTACAGGCGCCCGCCACCTCGCCCAGCTAGTTATTTTGTATTTTTAGTAGAAACGGGGTTTCACCGTGTTAGCCAGGATGGTCTCGATCTCCTGATCTCGTGATCCGCCCGTCTCAGCCTCCCAAAGTGCTGGGATTACAGGCTTGAGCCACCACGGCCGGCCGTCACCTACTTCTTTAATTCTTCACCTTCTTTCTTATGGAACAGCACACACGTGATGTGCACCATTTCCGCAACTCTCTTTTATTCTACGTGTTGGCCTAACCTAGATACCGTTCCATGTCGATGAATAACATGCCAATGAATATTCGATAACACTTTCAGTGGCTGCGTGCCTTTCTACCATGATTTATTTACCTTCTGAGATCATTTCCGGCTTTTGGTATTATATATAATGACTGTTCTTCCATGCAAATCTTTGTGCAGACTCATCCTCTTAGGACACATTTTAATGAGTTTTATTGGGATTTGGGTACACTGTTCCAGAATGCACCATTGTCCCCACACCCATCCCCAAGAAGACGTGCCCATTTATTTCTGCTAGCTGGTATTTTACCAGTTCTTAGGCCAGAATTGGTTTTACAATTTAAAACTGTATTTGCCAGTTTGACAGAAGATAAACTGAATATCGTGGATGCTTTCATTGCATTTATTTGATTCAAGAGAAGTCAGGCATTTGTCATAAGTTTATTGGTTACAGTGTAATTGGCGGATATGCCTGTTCACATCTTTTGCCCATTTTTCTAGGGGTGGGCTTGTCCTTTAAAAACTGTATTGCTTTATGAGAACACAATTAACTCTTTCACTGTAATGTCTATTGAAAATACGTTCTCTTAGTTTGCCATTTGCTTTTAATTTTGGTTTATGGTATCTCTACCCATACAGACGCTTTTAATTTTCATGTAGTCAAATATATCAATCTTTTCCTTTGTGATGCTTGGAAAGGCCTCACTCATTTCAGGGCCATAAAATGATCTATATCCATTCCAGTTATTAAGCTGTCAGTAGATTTAGGTATGTGGTGACATAAGACTTCTCATCTGCACTTCAAATAGCTCATTTCAATACTTGGTTGAGTGAGTAGAGATCACAGATGGAATATAATTATATGATTTGAAAATGGATAGAGGCTGGACGCGGTGGCTCACACTTGTAATCCCAGCACTTTGGGAGGCCGAGGCGGGCGGATCACGAGGTCAGGAGATCGAGACCATCCTGGTGAACACGGTGAAACCCCGTCTCTACTGAAAATACAAAAAAAATAGCCGGGCGTGGTGGCAGGCGCCTGTAGTCCCAGCTTCTAGGGAGGCTGAGGCAGGAGAATGGCATGAACCCGGGAGGCAGCGGAGCTTGCAGTGAGCGGAGATGGTGCCACTGCACTCCAGCCTGGGCAACAGAGCAAGACTCCGTCTCAAAAAAAAAAAAAAAGAAAATGGATAGAAGTGGATATTTCCTGTATATTTCCAAGGAACTCCCCTAATACAAACTTGTGAGTCTCCTGTCAGTAGGGAGAACTGTTTTTCCTCCATCCGTCACCTCTCCGTCCACTGGGACATGACTTCCCGAGGCCAGGGGCCAGTTTCAACCACTGCTGACCCCAGAGTACAGACTCCAGGTCTTACTGAGGACCTGCTGGACAAACAAAAGGGATACCCAGGGAGTATGACTCAGCCACAAAAAAAGAGAATAAAATCCTGTTATTTGCAGCAACACAGATGGAACTGGAGGCTGTTATGTTAAGTGAAATAAGCCAGGCACACAGGGACAAATATCACACACTCTTACACACGGGAGTGAAAAACGTGGGTCTCGCTGCAGCAGAGAGTAGATGGATGCTTACCCGAGGCTGGGAAGGGAGGGGGAGGGGAGAGGAAGAGAGGCTGATTCCTGAGGGCAAACACCCAGTTCAATAGAAGAGAGAGGACCCGATGTCTGACAGATCACTAGAGCGACTATAATTACAATCAGCTGTTTCCAAACAACTAGGAGAAAATCATTCTAAATAGGACAAATATTTAAGGTGATGGATAGCCCAGTTACACAGATTGAACCTTTACAAATTACGTGACTATATTAAATTATCACACGTACCCTGAAAATGTGTACATCTATTATGTATCAAAGATTTTAATTAAAAAATTTAAAAAGCACAGAGACAGTGTCCCCTAGATATGGGGGATGCAGGTGTGATGATTCCTTCGGGAGACACCATGTGCCTGTGTTTGCTCATGTTGCATTTGGAGGTCAGCACTCGAGGGGCCTGGGGTAAGGTGGGTGTTCCAGGGAGAATCTCCAACGACGCTGTCCAAGGCCCTTTGTGCCTGGAGGTGCTGTTGAGGGGACTGTGCCTCTTCACTGCTCACAGCACACAGGCAACAGAGAGATCTGACTTGCGGAATTTCATAAATCACAACTATTTTAGTTTCAAGGGTTGAAAATTGATTAAAGCTGGAGCCATCGTGCATCGTATGGATCCAGGAGGCCCATCTCTTGTCTCTCTCAGGCGTGCTCCCTCCCAGACCCGCATGTCAGCAGTTTTCCGGGAAAGCAATCTCTTTATGTGTAGCATCGCCGTGGCAGATTACCGTAATGACGCTGGCTGGCTGGTCTGCGGACGGCTGCCGGCCTGCCAGGGCAGGAGCTGGAAGGAGGGCGTCTGTGGGCTGCTCTGCCTGTGCTCTGCTCCTCAGGCTGGGAATTCGGGAGTTGGTTCTCCCTCCTACGCTCCTTCAGGGAGGCGGTGGTCCTTCCAGGGCCTCTTAGTTGGACGGCCACTCAACCTGCCCATTTTCTCACGTGAACTATCGATCTCGCCAGCATTTCTCGGTGCGTTTGGTCTAGGTTTGCACTGGCATCTGAAGGGGGGAAAGGGGGGCTTTGAAAAGGATACTTTCTCCTTAATGGACATTTCCCCCAGAAAGATTCCCTGTCAAGGGCTCCACCTTTGTGAAAGTCTTCCTTTCACCCGCAGTGTAAGTTTTGTTGCATTTTCCTCTCCACAGAGTCACTGAATCACCTGGGAAATGAGAACACACTCCCGGGTGGACTCTCAGCCACGGTCCTCCCCTCCTCACGGCAGCAGCGTGTTCCCACACCCTCGCGTGGGACCGCAAGGCAGGAACAGTCTTCTTCCACCTCCTGGGCTTGAGCTTCATCCTGTAACTTCCATTGGCCAATGGGATCTTGGTGAACATGGCGCAAGTGAAGGCTTGAATTGCTCATGGGCAGTCAGGCTATGTTCTTGCACTTCTATCCTCGCCATGACAGGAACTGGCCCTGGGTGGCCTGCTGGTCCCGGGAGGACAAGAAACAGCAAGCAGAGCGGACCCTTGACCACAGCCAGAACCAGCTGGATCAGCCCGTGGACATGGGACTCAGAAAGAAATGTTGTCTACTGTCTGCAGCTGACTGTGGCTGTTTGTTACACAGCTGTAGCTGACTGATACAACAAGGAACTCAGGTGAGAAGTGTCTGGTGCTGATCTAATTGGTTGATCTCCCAAATATCTTTGGTGTTCTCCATTCCCCATCTCTGTCACCCTTCCCAGGTTCAAGCCATCACCTTATACAACAGTAACAGCACGATACTCCCTATGTCCTGCAGCATCCCTACTTCCTTCCCAGCCAGCCCCTCCAATCCAGTCCCCTCTAGCATGGAGGCCCTTCATAGCTCTCTCCTGCTCTTAGAAACCGACCAGACCCCTCTCCAGATCTCCAGCCTCCTGCCTCTCCCATCCCCGTACCATGTACGTTTTAATCACAGCAACATCCATGCCATGCTCTTCCCTCCCAATCTCCAGTCATCCTCCCGTCTCAGCTAAAATGTCACCTCTTCCAGGAAGCCCTCTGGTTAAGCTCAGCCTCTCTGTCGTATTCTAAGAACTTATTACGTTGCATGTTCTGTTAGTGGGTGATTGTCTGATTCAAGCTGGCCTCTCCCGCTGGACAGTGGCCCATGAGTGGGGACTCTGCCTTCTTGCTCATCATCATGTCCCCACACCCAGACAGGACCTGGCCTAGCACCAGCACCCCATGGAGAGCTAACGAATGGACAGACGGTCCAGATGGCCAGTGAGTGACAGCGGGGCAGCCCTGTGGCTCCCTGAGTGCAGGGGGCGTGGCAAGGAGTCCTGGATGGAGCTCAGCCAGCAGCCTCTCCCTTTAGGTCCTGCTAGAAGCCTGGCAGAGGCACATTCAGCACAATAGAGGGACACTGCTGGAAGCCAGGGGGCGGCTCAGACTGGTGCCCCTTCTGCCCCAATCTATTCTGTTTGCCCCAGCTGGGGTCCTGATGATTCTGGTGGTCTGTAGGATACTGACCGTGAACCCCCGCCATCTGACTCTGAGGGCTGTGCTTGGGAGATGAGCTTGAGAAATCTCAGCAGCTGCCTCTGAATTTAACCTTGGAGGGTGCAGAGTGCTCCACGCCTCCCTCCTCTGCCAGGGCCTGTGGGCAGTGTTGCTTGCCAGCCACGGCCCAGGACATTCTTCCAGCAGGGTGGACAGAGGGCAGTCTCCAAAGCATTTCCATCCTGGGTTTCTGCTGATCCTGTTAGATCTTCTGGAATTTCCAGGCTCCCTTCACACAGAGAAAGGAGCTGGCCTGGGACCCACGACAGGCGCTCCCGGCACTGGGGCTGCACCGGCATCCCGGGCCCCGTGCTGGCCTGTGGCCCCTCACGGCAGCAGGCCCGTCCCCGCTGGGGGTTCTTGCTCCTTCCAGCTTCTGTTTACCTGGAGAGACCTCTTAATGCCCTGGAGTGGGGGATGTCACCCCCAAGTCCCCAGTCTCTGCATTTCCTCTCTGCCTGTCCCCTGTAGCTCTTCTGCACCCGGTGGGGCAGAAGAGGGACAGCCGTCCCCTACGGGATGAGAACATTGCCCTCACTGTGGGCAGATCCTTGTTGCTCAGCATGTCCCCCACCAAGTCCGTCAAGACTTTGGTTTCTCCCAATCCCATCTCTGTACCCAGGCTTGTCAGCATTACTGTTCAAAGCCAGGGTTGGGGGTGTCCCTGACATCACAACATCCTCCCCCAGGCCACTCCCACATAGCAGCTGCCACGAGCCTCTGACTTTTAAAAAGCTCAACTTCATCATGGCTGCGGGGTCTTACATGGGGATTCGAGCCCTTGCTGCCCGCGCAAAAACACCAGCGTCCACTCAGCCAGCAGGCCAGTGAAACCCCGGGGCTGGGCAGGGCATTTTCCACCCTGGAACTTCATTCTTGCCACCAGCTGCTCTGTGCCTCTCTAATAAAACCGTGGAACCCAGACGTGGTGGCTGCGTGCCTGTCAAACCTGCTTCCTCATCTCCTTCCAGGGTTCTGACCAGAGGGTGAACAAGTAAATCAAACTCCTGTTCGTTTCTGAAAAAACATTATTTTCCTCAACGAATTTTCAAATTGTGTTTTATTTTTCTCTTTTTAAAATGCTTTTTTAAAAGAATTGTTTTAGTCCGGCCATGGTGTCTCACATCTGTAATCCCAGCACTTTGGGAGGCTGAGGCAGGCAGATCACTTGAGGTCAGGAGTTTGAGACAATCCTGGCCAACACAGTGAAACCCTGTCTCTACTAAAAACACAAAAATTAGCCAGGTGTGGTGGCGGGCGCCTGTAATCCCAGCTACTCGGGAGGCTGAGGCAGGAGAATATGGCTTGAACCGGGGAGGTGGAGGCTGCAGTGAGTTGAGATCGCGCCACCGCACTCCAGCCTGGGTTACAAGAGCAAAACTCTGTCTGAAAAAAATAAATAAATAAAAGAATTGTTTTAGGTTTATGAGACAGTTGCACAGATAGTTTGGAGAGTGCCATACGCCCACGCCCAGCCCCCCGGGATGAGAACATCTCACATCGCAGGGACATCTGTCACGGCCAGAGGGTCAGCACTGTCTATGGTGAGGAGCCAGACACTGCGCTTCCCTGACGCCCTCCTGTCCCAGGGCCCCATCCAGGACCCCAGGAACCATTTACGCCTCCCGTCTCTGTGGGCTCCTCGAGGCTGTGGCTTTCTCAGACTCGCCTCGTTTTTCATGACCTTGAGGGTTTTGAGGACTGGTCAGGACCGTGGTGGAATGGCCCTGGGTCCCAGTGTTATGCCTTTTCAGCTGTCTGGTGGGAGCCTCCTGAGGGTCCCCTGCACGGCCGTGCTGCCCCACATGGAACCCCAACACCGACAGGTCTCCAGGGCACAGTAGCTAGTCAAGGACTTAAGATTAGAAAGGTGCTGCCATGGCCCGATTTCTCCCCTGGGTCCCACCCAGGTTGCCTTGTCCTCGCAGGCCAGCCTCTCCCAGTGCCAGGACAGCAGCAGCAGGACTCCAAGCTCCCTAGAAAGAATGGAGCCTGCTCCCTACTTCCAGGAATGGACTCACCTGCTTCACGGGTCACATGCCCAACCCTGGACCGTTCACTGCAGCTGGCCAGCTTCATCCGAAACACAGAGGGACGGAACAGGGCAGCGCTGGGTCCCCAAGGCAGGACTGGGACCACCACCTCAACAAGGGGTCCCTCTTCAGTGTCCCAACAGACACCGTCTCCCTGCTGGCCTGAGAATATTCTGGAACTCGGCTGTGAATGGCCGCAAGAGGAGGAGATGTTCTTGAAACATCTTTTCAAAGTTTATGAGACGTTCTATTAGCCCAGCCTCAGGTAACTGTTCATGTGAGATGCAGCATGCGCACCCCTGTGATAATTTTCTAGGCAAGAGGCAATACGACGAAGTGGGCTCACAGGAAGGCACTGCCGCCTTGGTTTGGAGGTTTGAAGGTAGGCCCTGTATCTGGGGGCCAAGTGACAGACAGCACACGAGCATTTAATCTGCAACACGGGCAAGGATCGTTTCGGAGCGTGCTAGACAGACAAGACCCCCTTGAAATTATCGGAAACTTGTTTCAGGAGGTGACAGTTTGCTTGTTCCCTTAAACGCTATTTAAAGAGGAAACCAAATTATCTAAAATTGGCGTGGACAGTGGTGGACACACAGCCGACCCTCGCTGTCCTCAGTGTGCAAATACATAGGATTCTGGCTGGGGTGCAGCTCGAGACTCGCCCAGGACAGCGACGTGGCAAAGAGGTTTCCGGGCGCAGCCTTCACGGGGCGTGGCTCACGTATGTGAGGGCCACGCTCTGGGTCAGCCGTTCGTGCACAGGAGCTTTGATCTTCGCAGCTGGTGCAGATATTATACCCCCGCCCCCCACCCCATCTCCCAGTTTGGGATTCCAAATTCCTCAGGGAGCAGAGCTGGCAGCCAGTCTCTGCAGCAGCCCCCGTGGGCAGGGCCAGGAGGGGGACAGTGTGTGCCCTCCGGGTGCGGAGTCCCCAGGGAGGCCCCGTGGGGTAGCAAGGAAGCTGCTGCATGTGGCTATGTGGGGGCACTGGCTCTGTGGAAACGGGCACTGCCTGGCCTGGAGCCCAGCACCCCCTGCACCCCTCTAGCCACAGAGGCAGCCGTGCTGGGGCCCTGCCAACAGCTGAGTAAAACTGCTAATGAAATAGCACTGTTAAAATTGGGCCCGCCGTCCAGCCAGAGTGCTTCGCTGGCCGCCAGCCCAGCGCTCCCCAGCGCGGGGTCAGGGTGTGGGTCCCCGGAGAGCAGAGAGAGCTGAACACTGCCCCCGCCTCGCCTGCAATGTGGTCCATTCGGCCTCACGGCCGTTTGCTATTTTCATGCTTTTTCTCCATCCAGCGGGTTTCTTGATGGCAGGAATTTCACCAGCTTCGGCCCCTTCCTCTCCTCCCTTCCTGCCGCCCTCTCCCTTCCTCCCACCTCCAGCAGTGTCTTTTTCTCCTTCCAGAATTTCAGATGATGTCTTCCATTTGCATTAAAACAAAACAGGTTAATCATCATATTTAAATAAAGGTGTTGCCTGAAAGTTCTCTCTTCACTAATAATGAACCTTGGCATGAGGCAGGAGCCTCGTTTGTATGTTTTAAATTGCGTATACAGGTGTGGGGAGGGCCTTCTGGAAGGAGAACTTTCTTTGCAATTTCTGAATGAGGAAGAGTTTGCATTTCTCTGGGTTGCCCAGCCCAGTTGTTTATGTCGTCTTAGAGTGACACAGGGAGCAGCTGGTCGTGATAAACGCGTTGCTCACGTGCCCCTGTGGTCTCCACCAGCAGCTCCTGGGTATTTGGCATGGCCTGGAGGCCTTGAGTAACGAGGACTCCCCTGTGGGCTCTGCCCCGTGCACCACTGAGCTTCAGGAAGCTGCTGTGAGGTCTCATGCCATGCCCCCTGCTCCGCTCGGCTCAGCAGGTCCTGCGCCCCCTAAAACTCTCACTTTCTCCAGACAGATAGGACTTGCTGGCTGCTTTAGATACTAGTACAATATTGTGGATGGTCAGGGAGTCCCCAGGAATGGCCAGGGGAAGGGGGTGCCCTTTAAATCCCTGAAACTGGGTAAGGAAGCCTTTTAAAAAATAGGGCTGTTTACAGGGGGCAGGGCCAGCTGAGGCCTTCGACCTCCAGAGACACTTCCTCCCCCAACTTCCTCCACCCCCAGCCCCATCGCACCCATCAGGCCCGCTCTGGCCAAGGCCCTGCCTTTCACCCACAGCTCCCCTCCATCAGCCAGAGAAAGGATGCTAGAGAAAAGCGCGCCTGCCCTAGAGAGGCTACAGGAAGATTCCCAGTCCCGGAGAGGATGCTAGAGAAAAGCGCGCCTGCCCTAGAGAGGCTACAGGAAGATTCCCGGTCCCGGTGGGCAGGTGGTGGGCAGGGCCGGCAGATGCAGGGCTGAGCTGCGCCTGGCAAGGGCCAGCCAAGTTCACAGAGGGTTGAGCTCAGCAGGCACACCACAGGCCTGCCTGCTAGGAGAGGTCACTGGAGTGGTTTCTGTGGGCCCCCAAAGCTACAGGGGTGTGGGTGAGGCAGAAGGGTTGGGGGAAGGGGCAGGCTCTGACCTGGGGCACTGGCTGGGAGGGCGTAGCAGTAGGTCGGCTCTGCTAG
>NW_012114444.1:2001395-2005783 GCF_000951035.1 Colobus angolensis palliatus
GATCCACATGACAACACAAGCAGCTAAAACGCAGATAGAAACCCCAACCTGGGAAAAGGAGTCCTACAGGTAAGAAGGGGGCGGAACTCCAGAAGGGGGAGAGCCGGGGAAGAGAGGGGTGGAACCCCGGAAGGGGTAGGGTCGCAGAAGGCAGGGGGCAGAACCCCGGAAGAGGGAGAGCCAGGGAAGAGAGAGGGCAGAACCCTGGAAGGGGAAGAGCAGGGGAAGAGAGGGGGCAGAACTCCGGAATGGGGAGAGCCAGGGAAGGCAGAGGGTAGAACTCTGGAAGGGGGAGAGCCAGACATAGCAATTGCCTAATTCTGTGCATGAATCCGGACAAGTCTCGCAGTGCCACAGACCCAGTCCAGCAAAGGTCTTGAGAACCACACTGACATCTGAGCCCACAGAGAGAAGTGGGGTTTAGGACGAACCTGGCTGCTACAGTGGAAACAGCAACGTTCCCTGAGGGCTAGGACAGCACCCAGAGTCCACATGTTGTGCTCAGACGTAAAACAAAATTACTCAATAGGCACAAAACTAGGAAGGTGTGATCATCCTCAAGAGAACAGACAATGCTCAAACGCCAGCCCCGACTGACACAGATGCCTACAGCAGCCGCAGTAACTGCTTTGTGAGATGCACACATACACACGCAGCACACACACACACACACACACCTCAGAAAGGAACATTAAATGAAATGAATAGTAAACCTCACAGAGAAGTAGGAAAAAAAAAGCAAATGAGTATTTTCAAACTAAAAGAATAGAGTGTCTGCAATTAAAATTGTGCTGATAGAATCAATAGCAGAATGGAGACAAAGGAAAACCAGTGAACATGAAGACAGATAAATAGAAAATATCCACTCTGAAGAACAAAGATAAAAAGAAAAAACAAGAACAAAGCATTACGGGCCAGCTGGGGTTGTATTGAAAGGCCCAGCACATACCCGGTTCCAGAAAGCAAGGAGGAGGTTGGGGCAGAAAGTTATTTGAAGGAATACTGGCTGAAACATCCCAAATTTGGTGAAATGCATAAATGTAAGCATTCAAGAAGCTCAGTGAATCCCAAATAAGATAAGTGGAAAGGAAACTAGACCCAGACATGTCATCATCAAATTGCTAAAAACCGAAGAAAACATCTAGAAAGCAGCTTTTGTACACAAAAGCAATGACTCAAGTGACTACAAAATTCTTGCAAGAAACCATGGCAGCCAGGAGACAGCAGAACAATGTCTTCAGTGCATGAAAGGAAAGGTGTTTGTTCATTTCTTCCAAGTTGTGGAATATATGGGCAGAAGATTGGACACAATACTCCCTGACTCTTTTTTCCCATCTGTAGAGTCTGTGGTGATGTCCTTTTTAGCTTCCATGTTTGTAATGAGTGTCTCCTCTTTGTTTTGGGGTCAGTCTGCCCAGAAGCTTATCAATTGTATTGATCTTTTCAAAGAATCAGCTTTGGTTTCATTTATTTTCTCTATTTTCTATTTTTGTTTTTTATTCAGTTGATTTCCGCCCTGATCTTTATCACCTTCTGCTTTCTGCCTGCGTTGTGTATGTATTTTTCCCTTACTAGTTTCTCCAGGTGAAAGCTCCTATCATAGTTGGCAAGCGTTTTCTGTAAAGGGCTGGAGAGTAAATATGTTTGGTTTTGTGAGTCACGTGGTGTGTGTCACAACCACTCAACTGCTGTTGTAGCGTGAAAGCAGCGACAGAAAACACGTAAGTACCAAGTTGTTCTCCAGCATAACTTTATTTTCGACAGTGGGAAGGGGCCAGACATGGCCGGTGGGCTGCAGGAAGGGGCCAGACATGGCCGGTGGGATGCAGGAAGGGGCCAGACATGGCCACTGGGCTGCAGGAAGGGGCCAGACATGGCCGGTGGGCTGCAGGAAGGGGCCAGACATGGCCGGTGGGATGCAGGAAGGGGCCAGATATGGCCGGTGGGCTATAGGAAGGGGCCAGACATGGCTGGTGGGCTGCAGCTTGCTGGCTCTTGGCTTAGAGTGCTTTGTGATCTCTTCCTTTTTTATCATTTCAGCAATTACTGCTGTAAAATGTATCCTAAACATTGCTCAATTTGCATCCCACAAACGTTGATATGTTGTTTTAATTTCCATTGAATTCAAAATACTGTCTAATTACCTCCGCATTAACCCTATGTTTCCGTGCTTTGATATCTGGGTGACCCAGGAGGGGCTCCCCTTCCTAGGGCTCCCCAGCAAGAGCTCCTTGCATAAGCCAATCAAGGAATCCAGAATTGGCCTCCAAGGACCTGTTTTGCAACAACCTGTGGTTGTTCATTGTGGCCACCTGCCACTCACTCATGCTACCCCTCCCCTCCCTCCGGTCTCACCTCCCCACCATGCACCCTGCCTGCTGGAATCACCTCCCACATAAACCCTGTGCCCCAAACCCTGTCCCAGGGTCTGCTCTGAGGACCTTGAAGGAAGTCACCAGCATTCCGCACTTACAGCAGGCTTGGGGCCCAGACTCAGGAACAGCTTTGGAGATGGATGTCATGCCTGATTTTCTGTTGGGAGAATCCCTGCCTCTGCCCTCTGGCCTCACAGTCCTCAGGCATTGCCGGCTGTGCCGGCCGGGGTCAACCCCAGCTGTCCTGTGTGAAAGTCTGACTGAAGCAGATCTTTCCGGAGCATATGTCCCCAGAACACTTGGCCCCACCAGACGCTCCAAGAGCTGTCCGGGCAGAGCCGTGCACGCTGCCTCTCTGGCCGCCCTGCGGGTGGGGTATGTACTGCCTCCCTGGCCACCCTGAGGGCTGGGGTATGTACTGCCTCTCTGGCTCCCCTGCGGGTGGGGTATGTACTGCCTCCCTGGCCGCCCTGAGGCTGGGCTGTGCACAGCCTGAGTGACCAGCACGGAGGCTGTGTGACTGGCACCAGGTGTCTCCAGGAAGAATTTACCAGAAACCCTTATTTATTTTTTTCTTTTTCTTTTCTTATAATTAGATACTGGAGCTAGACGCAGTGGCTCACGCCTGTAATCCCAACACTTTGGGAGGCTGAGGCGGGCAGATCTCCTGAGCCCAGGAGTTCAAGACCAGCCTAGGCAACATGGCAAGACCCAGTCTCTACAAAATATACAAAAATTAGCCAGGTATGGTGGTGTGCCTGTAGTACCAGCTACTTGGGAGGCTGAGGTGGGAGGATCACTTGAGCCCAGGAGGTGGAGGTTGCGGTGAGCCGAGATCACACCACTGCAGTCTAGCTTGGGCAACAGAGTGAGACCCCATCTCAAAAAAAAAATTGGATACTGGGTCTCGCTATGTTCCCCAGGCTGGTCTCTAACTCCTGGGTTCACACAATCCTCCTGTGTTGACCTCTCAAAGTGCTGGGATCACAGGCATAAGCCACTGCGCCCAGCCAGGAACTCTTATTTCTGCAAACGCCTGTGAGCTTGTGGCCTGGAACCTGTGCCCCTGAGGCCCCTGGTGCGAAAAGCTTCCTGCCAGCCCTGAGCTCACCCAAGAGGCAAACTCGCTCTCAGCGGCTGATTCCGCCATGAATCTAAGCAGCGTGAAGTTACCAAAGTCAGTTTCCACACTTCATCTCAGGAACACAGACGTGACGTCCTGGAAGCAGAGGGGATTCAAGGTGTCCTCATTCGTCGTTCCAGAGCCCACAGCAGCCCAACACGTGCAGGCTGCGCCCGTGAATTGCGTGTGGATCGCTTTCCTGAAAGACGCCCTTCTGCAGAGCTGCCAGACCCGGGGCCCTGCCAGGCTCGGCCACCTCTCTACCTGGGTCTGAGCTTGACCAGGCGGGTATCACTGGGGTGTGCCTTTGTGGAGCGGCGCTCCGGGGCTCCGTGCGCCATGCCGGCTCTGCCGTCCCCGTTCCACAGAGGAGAAAAGCGAGGCCCCGAGGGGAGCGGCAGCTTGCCCAGGTCACATGCTGGAAACGAAGCCGGGCCCAGCCCCGCCCCTGCACGTGTCCGGCTGAGCTTCCTGAGGAGCAGTGGCCACATCCACACTGCACCAAACCCTCCTGCGGCCGTTTCTCACCGGACAGACAGTCACCGTGTCAGGGCGGGTGAGCAGCCACCTGCAGAGTGTGTGTGTGTGCACGTGTGGGGGATGTGTGTGTCACGTGAGGGATGTGTGTCAGGTGAGGGGTGTGTGTGTCACATGAGGGGTGTGTGTGTGTGTCAGGTGAGGGACGTGTGTGGATGTGTGTGTGTGTCACATCAGGGACATGTGTGTGTGTCACGTGAGGGATGTGTGTGTGTGTCAGGTGAGGGGTGTGTGTTTGTGTCACGTGAGGGATGTGTGTGTGTGTGTATCACATGAGGGATGTGTGTGTGTGTGTTTTATGAGGGATGTGTGTGTGTGTGATGTGAGGGATGTGTGTGTGTGTCACGTGAGGG
>NW_012114444.1:2006025-2007808 GCF_000951035.1 Colobus angolensis palliatus
TGAGGGATGTGTGTGTGTGTTTTATGAGGGATGTGTGTGTGTGATGTGAGGGGTGTGTGTGTGTGTTTTATGAGGGATGTGTGTGTGTGTTTTATGAGGGGTGTGTGTGTGTGTTTTATGAGGGACATTTGTGGGTGTGTGTGTGTCACATGAGAGATGTGTGTGGGTATGTGTGCATGAAGGATGTCATCCCTGTTCCGTGGCCCAGACATGCCTCACCTCACGCAGCCCTGTGCTCCAGGAAGGTGGGTCCAGTCCCATGGCCCCAGCTGGCACTCCTCTGTCCCCTCCCATCTTGGGGTTTACGCGCCTCCATCTGTCCAGGTCCAGCTGAGAAGCCACCTCTCCCAGGGCCGTTCCCAATCCCTAGGGACCACTTCCCTCTGACCGTCCTGAGCACACATCTTCGTTGGCAGCATTTGTCACCTGGAGACGGTGACTTCCTCTCACGAGAAGGGGAGCCCCTCGAGGGCAAGGCCTCTCTGTCCACGCACCCCCACAGCTGTCTCACGCTGGACCCAGCATGCAGTGGGGGCTTGGTAAGAATGGACTGACCCAGGTCTCTGAATGAGTGAAATTTAAATGTCTGCTTTGTGAGTTGGGTTTTGAGTGTGGGGCTCCAGTTCACATCCCTGTTGGGTTAGCCCAGGGCAAAGCCATGGGCTTTGTCACCCCCCAGGATCAGCTCCACCGCTGGCTTGCCCTGAACACAAGTGCCACTGGTGTTCGGGAGAACACACTGTACCCCAGACGGCACCTGAGTCCCAGGCAGCCAGCAGGTCTGGGGACAGCCTGGAAGGAATTCCCCTGCTCAAAGCTCCTTTCCATCCTTTGGGCCTCATTTTACGTGTTCCTTCCTCCAGGAAGTCCTCCCTGACCACCCACCAAACCAGGTAAGCGCGAGTTGCTTCTCCCCTCAAACTCAAAGCCATCTTTGGCTTTCTAAGCCCCAGTTTCCTTGGGTCCCTCATGGCCAAGAAGCACAACATGAGATATGCCCCCATCGTGCCCCAACACTCTTGCGGACAGTCCGGGGGTGAGCTGACCTCTGCTGAACTGTGTGCACCAGGGCAGGTGCTGCGTCTGCTTTGGGTTCCCACCCTGTCTGAAGCTAATGATGCTGGATCTTACCAAATTGGACAGAAAATCTGTTCTAATTCTTGGGAATAATAAGGCCCTTGGAATCTCTTCGCTGTGGAACTTGAAAGACCCCCTCCCCCATTGCCACGAGGGTGATGGTCACTTATGTGTCCACTCGGCTGCACCACGGTGGCCAGCTATTGGCCACACACCTGCCTCAATGCTGCCATGCAGGTGGTTTCTGGCAGGATGAACACTTAGCAGATTTTGAGTTAGGCAAGTGACCCTCCACCATGGGGGTGGCCTCGTCCCAGCAACTGAGGCCTTGAGAGCAAAGACTGAGGTTTCTGGAAGAAAAGGGGATTCTCCTCCTCAAGATGGCAACGTGGAAGCCGTGCTGAATTTCCAGCCTGCTGCCCTGTGGAATTCGGACTCAGATGGCGGCCTCAGCTTCCCTGGACTTCCAGCCAGCTGGCCTGCCCTGCAATTGCCAGTCCCCACAATCATGTGAGCCAATTCATTAAAACCAATCTCTCTTATTCTTGATAGATAGATAGAAAGGAAGAGAGAGAGAGAGGAAAGAAAGAAAAAGAAAGAAAGAATAAAGAAAGAGAAAGAGGCCAGGCGCGGTGGCTCAAGCCTGTAATCCCAGCACTTTGGGAGGCCGAGACGGGCGGATCACGAGGTCAGGAGATCGAGACCA
>NW_012114444.1:2008159-2020322 GCF_000951035.1 Colobus angolensis palliatus
GAGGAAAGAAGGAAAGAAGGAAGGAAAAGAAAGGAAGAAAAAGAAAGGAAGAAAATGGATGGATAGCTAGCTAGCTGGCTAGATGGATGGATAGATAGACAGATAGATAGATAAATAGATGGATAGATACATAGATGGATAGATACATAGATGGATGGTTGAATAGATAGAATCAATAGACTGATTCATAAAGACAGAGACAGGTGGACATGGATCCTACTGGTTCTGTTTCTCGGGGAAACCCAGACTGACCTGGCTGGTCACCTACACTGACAAGCAGACTGGCTGTTTGGTCAGGATTGGCTGTGGCAGGGTCTGGTGCAGTGTGGATGTGACCACTGCTCCTTAGGAAGCTCAGCCAGACATGCACAGGGGGTGGGGCTGGGCCTGACTGTCTCCAGTATGTGACCCGGGCTAGTTGCTTCTCTCAAACTCAAAGTCATCCCTGGCTTCCCGAGCCCCGATTTCTGTGGGTCCCTCATGGCTGAGAAAACACATGAATTCAGAGGGAAGAAAAGAGCTGAGAAGCGGCTCAGAGGCAGAGGCCACCCCCCAGCCTCTTGTGTCCCACCCTGTCCTCAGCAACAGGGACACAGAGGCCAGAGAGGCCCCTGCCTTCTTCAAGGTCACAGCTTGGAACAATGAGCAGTTCTAAAGTTCACACATATCCTTCTCCAGGCTCCCCAGCTGCCTTTCAGAGTGCTGGATTTCTCCACCTTTCCACCGCCTTTCACCCCACAGTCTCTCCTGTCGGGGATCCTTCCCTTTCCACCGCTTTTCACCCCACAGTCCCTCCTGTCGGGGCTCCTTCCTCTCTGTCCCTCCCCGGGCTGCTGCCCTTCAGTGGGAGATGGGATGGATCCTCCCAGCCTGGCAGCTGTAAAAGGCGCAGGTGGGGGCGGGGCACAGGGGCCGCGAGGGGGCTACAATTTGTTAGGCTCCATGTGACTGTGTGTGCTGAGTTCCTCTAAGAGGCCTGGGGGCTGGGCAGTGACTGGCGTGTGCCCCCGAGTGCGGGGACAGGGGCTCACCTCTCACTCCACGCCCAAGTTGCTGGGTGAATGCCCCAAGTTCCTGGGTGGATGCGTTCTGCGCAGCCTGGGTTTGTGGGTCTGAGTCACAGAACTTCAGATCACACCTAGGCTGGAGGCCAACCCTGACTGCAGACTCTGGGGAAAGTCCTGAGCGCTTTCTTTTTAAACGGCTTTGACATGTGCAGCAAATAAGAGTTGAGTGAGGGATCCGCAGTGCCCTTGTGACGTCCTCCCGGAGAAGGGGCATTTACCACCCGCGCAGGCTGGGTTCCTGGCCACGCCTGCCCACCTGCTGGCCAGCCTGGGGGAGGCTCTGGCAAACCCAGGGTGACTTGGAAGGGGGCATGGAGGGGCAGCCAGATTTCTCCCGACCTGGAATCTGTACCACCTTTCCTGAGATTTGCTTTCCAAAATTTCTAAATAAGAGCAGCCCTCACAGCTAGTTTAACATTCCCACCATCAAGAAAAGTGCGGAATAAAACCAAACCTATTGACTCCTCCTGCCCCCACCCCCAAATAGCCTCATTCAGCAGTTTCTCTGAAGCCTTCACAGCAGTTTTCATTCAAACTCGCATGTAATTGTTGATGCTTTAAAGGGAATCACCCACAGCACATACCACACAGCCTCTAGGTGCACGCAGGCCCAGGGGACGCACGCAGGCCTGGTGTGGGGTGGGGGGCATGCAAGCCCGGGGGGTGAACGCAGACTGGGTGGTGGACAGTGGGGCGGGGTGCACGCAGGCTTGGTGTGGGGTGGGGGTACCTGGCGTGGGGTGAGAGGGCACGCAAGCCCGGGGGTACACGCAGGCTGGGTGGGGGGGTGCATGAAGGCCCGGCGTCGGGTGGGGGGACCTGGCATGGGGTGAGAGAGCATGCAAGCCCAGGGGGTGCACACAGGCTGGGGGGGGGTGGTGCATGAAGGCCCAGCATGGGGTGGGGGACACGCACACCCAGGGGGTACACGCAGGCTGGGTTAGGGGGTGCACGCAGACCCTCTGCAAGTGCTGCAGCTGCTGCTGTCTCTGGTGTGGCTGTGCCGAGATTTACTCATTGAATTCCCACTGTCATTGCAGACACCAGCTGGGGGAGCCTCTTCAACCCAGGAGCTCCCTCCTAGGGGTGCGTCCAGGCAGGGAGGGCTTGCCCAGGAGGAGGAGGCGGCTGGGCCTGGGCATCCACAGGCCTCAGGGTGAGGGATTGAGGAGGGACTAGGCTTCCCCACCAGCCCGGTGCAGAGCTCCCGACGTTGACCGGCCCATCTCTCCCTGCTGCAGGGAGCTGAGCGCCATCGTCCCTCCCCTGTGGACAGCTGGCAAGGATGCCTTTCCCACCATGCTCTAGAAGTCACCTGCTCAGCAGGGGTGCCAGGGCCCAGCCAGGCCCAGGCTGCAGGGGCGCCGCCCTCAACCCTGGTGGTACCACCTCGGCTCTCACCTCTGCTATATACTCATTCCTGGAGGGCTTCCCCACTTCCAGATCCCACGGTCACTGGGGTCCCCAGATGGCTGTCTTCGCCCTGAGCCCTCCCACCTCCCTGCTCCACAGCAAACCTGCCTGTCACGTTCCCACCCCCACAAGGTGTGGAACCTCAAGGACAGGTGCTGCCTCAGGGATGCAGAGCCATGCCGTGCACCACCCCACGGTGCCCACACAGCCTGAGTGAGGCACAGGGTTGCCGGGCAGGGGCTCCGCTGGCACTGGGATGAGCTGACGCTGCCCCAAGGGCCCTCCCCCTGTGGCACAACTGGCATGGACCTGGCTCTGAGCAGAAGCAGCCCCCTCCCTATGTTGATGGCATTAGCCTGAGGCTTAATTTCATGGAAATCTCTGCCAAGGGCTGAGGTTAAAAGTGAGGTTAAAAGAGACAGACAGAGACAGGAGAAGCTTCTCCTCTGTAAATGAGCCCAAGTCCTCCATGGTCCCTTCTTTCCCCAGCAAACCTCAGTCATGGGACAAAGGTTGGCAGGGCCCACCCCGCCGCGGGGTCTTGCTGAGATGCCTGGGAGATGTGCTCGGGGGCGAGAGGCCCAGTTCTTGGAAGCTGCCAAAATGGAATAAAAGCAGCTCCAAAGACTTTTCTTCTCCAACTCAGCTCGAAGCCAAGTCACATCACCCAGGGGAGCCCCTGAAGGTCGAGGACATGAGGGTATGCAGTAAGCAGGGGGCTCCGAGGGTGTCCCAGTGTGTGTGCATGGGGGACAGGACCCTGCAGCTGTCCCGGAAAGGGACTGAAGCCATGTGCTCAGGGGCCTCCCAATAAACACCCGGACAGAGGGAGGCAGAGACAGAGACAGAGACAGAGAGAGACAGAGGGAGAGGGAGACAGAGACAGAGAGAGACAGAGGGAGACAGAGACAGAGGGAGAGGGAGACAGAGACAGACAGAGACAGAGGGAGAGGGAGACAGAGACAGAGAGAGACAGAGGGAGAGGGAGACAGAGAGAGAGACAGAGAGACAGAGACAGAGGAAGACAGAGACAGAGGGAGAGGGAGACAGAGATGAACAGAGACAGAGGGAGACAGAGACAGAGGGAGAAGGGGACAGAGATAGATAGAGACAGAGAGACAGAGACAGAGAGAGACAGAGATAGAGGGAGAGGGAGACAGAGATAGACAGAGACAGAGAGACAGAGGGAGAGGGAGACAGAGATAGACAGAGACAGAGAGACAGAGACAGAGGGAGGCAGAGATAGAGACAGAGGAAGACAGAGACAGAGGGAGAGGGAGACAGAGATGGGCAGAGACAGACAGGGACAGAGGAACAGGGAGACAGAAACAGGGAAACAGAGGGAGACAGAGACAGGGAGAGACGGAGACAGGGAGACAAAGACAGAGGGAAGCAGAGACAGCGATAGGAAGAGGAAGGAAGGGAAGAGAGCAGAGCTGGGGGGTCAGAGGTCTGAGGGCACTTGGAGGCCCATGTCCAGCCTCTCCAACTGTCAGGTGGAGGCTGGCTGCCTGGTGGCTGTGTGCTGGTTCTGGAATCTTCTGCCTGAGTTTGAAGCCCAGCTCAGCCATTTCATGCTATGTGACCTCGGAAGTCACGCAAGTTGCCGGAGCCTCAATATCCTGCTCTGTACAATGAGCTGATAACAGCGACCTGCACGGAAAGATCCCCATGGAGGTGGAGTCTCACGCATGCGGGGGCTCTGGGCCACAGGCCGCGATGCCTGCCACTCCCCTGGGCCCTCTTCTACTGGGCTGTCACAGTGTGCTCGGAAAGACGCCCCTGCAGACCTTCACGTGTGCAGCAAGCCCACGGCCCGTCCCAGCAGGAGGCAGGGCTACAGGCCAGGCTGTGGAGCCGCCGTCTTGCCTGAGCTGCCTGAACCCCGCCTCGTGGACCTGCCCCCCTCTCCTGTCCCCCGGGAGGCCCTTGGTGCTAACGGGCACCAGACACCAGGGGAGGTGCTGGAGAGACTTTTCAGGGCAGGTTAGGTGAAGATTCTGCTGGGTTTCTCAGAAAAGATTAATTCTGCCAAGCTCCCTTGTGAGCTCTGCAGCAGGAGACCCTGCTGACACCCCCCTTGGATGACCGCAGCCAGGGGTGCAGTGCCAGGCTTCCTAGGGGTGCTGAATCCACCTGGCTCGATGCAGCCCTCAGGCTGTGGTACTGGGGCTGGGAGTGATGCTCAGGAACGCAGCAGTGTCTAGAATTTATTCCAGCACTTTCCTAGGAAAGAAATTAAGCAAAATCCTTAGGGGGCAATAATAATAGCAGCTACTCCGGGTGCCTGCTTTTGCCAAGCGCTGTGTGCCGGCCCGTCGCAGCTCCCCTGCAAGGTGACGGGGCTGCCACATCCATTCTGCAGATGACAAAACCAAGGCAGAGCCCAGAGCACCAAAAGAACAGCTCAGGGCCTGTTGCTGGGAGAAGATAACCAGCCTGAGCTGCAGTCCCTTTCTTGGGCTGCCACTGCCAGCGGCCCAGAGCTTTCCTGTGCTCTGTCACCATGGGGGACACCTCTGCACACAGCCTGCAGCTGCCTGTCTGCTCAGGTAGACGCCTGGCTGGGCCGAGCTCTCAGACTCCCTCCTGGACACACGCGGGGTGGAGGCGGGGCCTACATCAGGTGCCATGGGGTGCTCAGGGCCTGCAGGCCGGAGGCACATTCCTTGGCAAGTTGCACGTCACCCGGGTCCCCAGGGACCAGGCACCAGCCCCAGCCCTGCTGCCCCCCAGCTGCCTGTGGGCGAGTTGCTGTCCCTTGCTCCCCAAAGGCAGGACAAAGCCATCTCCCGGGAGGACGTGTGTGAGCAGCAATGATGTAGCCACAGGGTTATCATTAGCATGTTGTTATTAATTATAAACATATCAATACAGTTAATATGATGCTGCATTAATCATTCATGGGTGGGAGCTCTAGTCTGTGGAGGGCATATTAGAAGCCTGGCAGCCCTATTTTCAGACCAGGGACTTCCTGAATACACGGAGTCCCTATGTTAACACCCTCATTCCAAATTGCACCCGGGACCATTAGCAAGTCAACAGTTTAATGAACTTGCTGAGGCGCATGACTTAATTGCCCTCATCTTCTAGCTCCCGGTTCTTCAGGTGTAACTGATTCTGTCCTCATGTGGCCACAGACTCAGTTCCTACAGACTCAGAAACACAGCGGGGAGAGCCTTCCTGACCCCCAGCCGGGGTCTAGGGTCTCCTGGAAGCTTGCCATGCTGGGGTGCACCCACAGGATCGTCCCCATACTTTGATCCAGCCCAGGGCTCACTGAGGGGCTAGGAGTCAGCTGGGGCTGGGAGTGAGCTGCGGCTGCTGGGAGCTGTCCACAAGCAGGGTCCTGGAAGGACCTCACGGCCACTGTATTCTTGCTACTCTGCTTCATAAAAATGGTGTGTGCACTCTACCTGGTGTCGGCCATGCTTCCTGGGCAGGTTTCCCACAGGTGCAGAAGGTAAAGGCTGTGCCCAGGGTCCCGCATAAACCAGTACCCACGCCTGAGACAGACCGGCTGCCTTCCCGGCCTGAACCGTCACTGGGGGTCCTGTCCAGTCTCTTCCCAAACTGAGAGCTCTTTGCACAGGATGAGAAGGACTTTCCATGTAGGGAACAGCCAGGAAGGAGAGGCAGCTATGGTGCTCGAAGCATCAGGGAGGCTGACCCGGGCGCACTCAGGAGGGCTCTGCCACACATCCAGGAGCGGGAGATCGGCACTCCTCCAGCATCTCAAGGCCAGGCACTCCTCCGGCACCCCCTGCCCCAGACTCCCCGCCCCACAACTACCCACGCCAGGCTGGGGGAAGAGCAGACGTGGGGACTAGGGGACTGCAGCCAGCCTCTGCCCAGGCCGCATGTGCAGGTGGCGAATGTTGATGTCTTTCAACTGCATGGCCCCACCTGAGCCTCCCATGAGGCAGTGAGAGCAGGTTTGAGACACTGGCGGCTTCTCCAAGGCCCCACGCCAGGACTTTGCTGAAGGGCTCCGGACCTGAGCCTGTGGCCTCCAGCTAAGGGTGTGGTGGGGGCTCACAGCGCTGTGCTGGACTCGGTTTTATCTGGTGCCGCCGTGAAAGGGCTGTCCCACATTTAGACTGGGTTCTGTGAAGGGGCGTGATCTGTTGAGACACTGGCGGCTTCTCCAAGGCCCCACGCCAGGACTTTGCTGAAAGGCTCCGGACCTGAGACCCGCGGCCTGTGGCCTCCAGCTAAGGGTGTGGGGGGGGCTCACAGCGCTGTGCTGGACTCGGTTTTATCTGGTGCCGCCGTGAAAGGGCTGTCCCACATTTAGACTGGGTTCTGTGAAGGGGCGTGATCTGATGCGGCACCCGGCCCCCCTCTCACCGAGCTCACCTCCCTGCGGCTAATGGAGTGGGTGCGGGGGCGGCGGGCTGCAGCCCCCGCAGCATGAGCTCATCCAACTGGGCTAATTCACAACAGAGAACGCCTGCTCTCCCAGGCTGACAGCGGCGTCTAACAAATGAGAAAATAAGACACTTCCTAGGAGACACTTCCTCCCGCTCTTGGTTCTGGGAATGAAAAGAACTCTCCGAGGGCTGCTGGGCTTTGCTGCTACTGCTGTGCTATCTGTCCTCAGGTCACAGCTTTGCTCTCCTGAAAGACCCCACACATCCAGAAAGCACCACCCCGGCCTCGTCGGGATGTCCCTGCGTGCACAAGAGAGAGAGTGAGAGAAGACGCCAAACCTGAAAGTGCAATTCGGCTCGTTCTGAAAGAGGCTTTGGCCATGGATGTGATGGATTTATGCGTGACAGGCGCACTTCGCAAAAAAGAAGCGATGAGCAGAGGTGCCTTATCCACAGAGCGCCACGTGCAGCCCCGCGTCCAGAAGATGCAGACAATTTCCTCACTGCTGCGTCCACCTGCTGGTGTGAAAGACACGGAAACGCTCCACCCGGAAATTCCATGTGGAACTGGGTCTCCCCGCCCCACCCCACCAAGTGCTTTTCCGGGGGGAGAGCTGAGGAAAGGGGCTCCCATGGCGGGAAAAGCCTTGGATTCGTCAGTGAAACAACATTTTTATGAAATCACATTTGCCCTTTGCTTTTCTCTCAGATTTTGAGTTGGAGCTCCCTTTGTCTCCCTCATTGTCCCTGGCTGTCTCCCAAGAAGCTTATTGACGAAGCTTCACTCAGGTACGGAGGCCCTGGAGGGCCCCTCCCCCGTGCTCCTGCCCACCCTCTTTGGAAAGCACCCCAGGTAGTCAGGCACCTGCCCCGAGTCACAGGAGGCACACCCCCCGGCCCCCCACCTGGGTTCAGTCTCCACTGAATGCAGCCTTTCTCCCCGGGGGCTCTCTCGCTGTATCCACAACGCAATCCTGGAAAATGTACAAAATTGACTGTGCAGAAAGTCAAATCCCAGATGCTCACCCAGCTTGGTTTCTCCTCCAATGAGGAAACGTGTATTACAGCTGCTCTAAAGATCCGCCCTCTTTAGGAAAGTGGCCCCAAATGTCTCAGCCCGTGGTCCACGGCACCATGCCTGCCTCACATGCCTGTCCCCCGAGCAGCTCGGGCAGTACCAGCCTCACCTCCACGGCGTTCACAGAGCCTGCTTTCTGTCGCCAGTGTCAGCACTCCCGTGTTTCTGTTTTCACTTTTAGAAGTAAAGTAAGGTTAGAGCACAGGAAAGCAGCTCACCACCCACTCACCACTGTATCGAGATGGCAGGGCCGTGGGAGTCGGCCCACCAGGTGGGAGGGCAGCGCACGGTGGGTGCTGGATGCTCATGCAGGGCCTGGCATCAGCACACTGTAGTGGCAACGGTGCAGAGTGGCCTCGCTCTGCCTGCCCAGCATCCCTCCTCCTTTCATTATCAGGTCCCTCGTTTCAATTTGGGGAGCCTGGGTAGTTCTAGGGGATGGCTTCCTCCCACCCCAAGTGGTCAGGTGACCCAAGCCTGGCCAGCGAGTGTCCACCTTGGGACCTTTGCTGGGTTTCTTGAAATGAATCTCTCTCACGCTTGCTCTTTTGGTGTCTTGTTCCCTCTGTCTCTCTCTTTCTCTCTGTCTCTTTCCCTCCTCTCTCTCTCTCTCTGTGTCTCTCACACTCTGTCTCTCCGTCTCTCTCGGTATCTTTGTCTCCCCCTCCCTGTCTCTCTCTCTCTCCCTCTCTCCCTCTCTGTCCCACCCAATTAGATATATAAGCCTGAAATCTCAGTGTCCACCTGTGCTCCGCCTGCAGACAGCCTGGCAGGAGTGAAGCCAGCCCCAGGGAAGGTGGAGCTGAGCTCCGGAGAAAGATTTCTGATGACGTGGTTTGGGTTCTGGATCCAGCCCTATTTTCAGACCTCTTGGCCACATAAGCAAGTTGGTTCGTCTTCTGAGTTGACTTTCTATCCCCAGCCAACCCAGCATGGCAGGAGTGACAACGACCAGCCCCACATGGCTCCTGCAGCCCGGCCTCTGCCCACTGCACCTGTGGATGCTGAGACTCTCGGATGCCCATCAGCAGGTCAATGGTGTCATCACAGAATGGAGTCCTTCTCTGCAACGAAAAGGAACAAAGCCTACAGAAACACACAACAGTGCAGATGAGTCTTAAAACGACATTGAAAGACGCCAGGCACACAGCCCACACGCTGCGTGATTCCATTTAGAAAGTTCCAGCTGAAGCAGATCTGATCCATGCTGGCCAGTCCGTGATTGCTGGGCCAGAGGAGGGCGATGACTGCCAAGGTGTATGAGGGAAGTTTCTGAACTGATGGAATGTTCCAGATCTTGATTGTGATGGTGGTTACATGAGTGTAAAACTCAACATTTGTTAAATAAAACTCTACAAACTTTACACTTAAAATCTGTGCATTTTTTTTTTGGTATGTAAATTATACAATATACAACAACCAAGCTGACCCTGAGAGAGCATGCAGGACGTGGAGTTCACCTGATGAGACACCCCTGGCCAGAGACAGGATGATCTGAGCTGCAAAGACGATAATAATTGCAGTGGATTGAGACCTACCAAACACGTTTCGGTTCATGAATGCATAATGATACCTATTTCTTTTAAATTCAAAGGCAGTCACCATTTATTAACTGACCTGATTACAAAAATAAGCGTGTAGACCTGAGTTCATTCTGCTAGAAAGCCTGCTGGTCTGGTCTTCCCAGCTGCCAGCACCCCCACCTTCTACAAAACGAGTGGGCGTTTTCTTCATTTCACCTGGTGGAAAGAACTTCAACCCACAGGAGGTAGTTCGCTTCTTTGAAGCGTTTTCCAGCAGCGTTCATCTCGTGAATCAGACCCTCCACGCAGACGATGCCGTATTGACCGGGAGCTCCAGCAGAGGAAGAGAGCTCTTCAAGGCGGCCCGCTTCCTTTTGGTGTTGCTGGAGCCGTGCCCAGAGACCTGCTCCTCTACCGACTTCGTGTTCAGGTCCCCCACACAGTGCGGTGTCTGCTTCCACCATCCCCTGCACGTTCACTGAAGCCTTGCTGAGATGAACAGAGGTGCCCTTGAAGACACAGTAAAGGTGAACAAGCTGCAGGCCCACACCGGGGACCCCCCTGCTCCCAATGGCCAGGCCAGTCTGGGCTCCCAGGTACATACAAGCTGCCTCTGTCCTAGTGCCGCAGCGACTCGGATCCCAGCTCTGGGCTCTGTATTCCTTGCGGTCATGCAAAGCTTTCTTATAACTCAGCTTCCCCCTTGGCTTTCAAAGCATCTTTTTGGTAAAAACTCCTGTCTCAGGCACCTGATCTTCAGTTCTGTGAAATCCTTCACTGCTCCATAAGGGGCTTCTGGTGCAGCAAGAACCTTCTCTTCCGTTCGATGCCGTCCACAGCTCCCGCTGGAAAGGGGCATGCACACACAGTGGTATTGACCAAGCCAACCCTCAGGAGGGCTTCAGGGACCTAGTGCATTTTCCTGAAGGCAGCGACTGTGGGAGAAGATTTGTGCCCTTATCCTGCTTCCTCTGGACAGTGGCACTGGGGATAAGACTGCGTGGAGGAGAAGAGTTTCCATAAAAGTGTCCCAACAAATAAGTGAAAAAGAACTTCCAGACTCAGGACATCACCATCTTGCAACCTCAATGGATTAATGACTTGAGGCACAGAGCAAGCCTGGCCACCACTCCAGGAGTGCACAGCCCTGACCTGTGTCCTCCTAATGGGGGGACACAACAGAACCCGGGGTCCTGGGGCAGGGGTGCAGCCTGAGTGGGAGGAGTCTCTGGGTCCAGCCACCAGCGCACAGGAATCTCAGAGGACAGAGGAACAGGCAGAACTGCACCAAGTGGGCGCCACCAGCAATCCTGGTGCAGGACACACCTCAGAGGACAGAGGAACAGGCAGAACTGCACCAAGCGGGCGCCACCAGCAATCCTGGTGCAGGAGGAACAGGCAGAACTGCACCAAGAGGGCGCCACCAGCAATCCTGGTGCAGGACACACCTCAGGCCAAACGACCTGGTCCCTCAGCAGACACATTATTTAAAAAAAAAGAGTGACAGGAGGGACCTAAAGACTGAAACAGACTTGAATCATTTTTAAAATCAAGCTGTTATAAAAAGTTAGGCAAAGCCGGCAGGGTGTCAAGGCTCACACCTGGAATCCCAGCAATTTGGGAAGCCAAGGTGGGTGGATCACCTGAGGCTGGGAGTTCGAGACCAGCCTGGCCAACATGGTGAACCCTGTCTCTACTAAAAATACACAAATTAGCCAGATGTAGTGGCCCATGCCTGTAATCCCAGCTATTCGGGAGGCTGAGGCATGAGGATCACTTGAACCTGGGAGGTGGAGGTTCCAGTAAGCTGGGATTACGCCACTGCACTCCAGCCTGGGTGATGGCCTGACAGTCTATCTCAAAAAAAAAAAAAATTAGGCAAAGCTACATCATAGTATTTAGAGGGGAAAAAAAACACAAGGAAGTGATTCCTACAAACGAAAGGGCACTGGTTTCCTTTTGGGCAGGGGCGAGGCCGGGGAGGCATCTGGAGGAGACAGTGCAAGTCCAGGTTTTGGCATGGAGCTGTTCCACAGGGTAACTAATGAAGCCATGTGTGTGCTTTGAGGGGCACTCTCCATACTTGCATATTATTTTAAAATAAAACGGTTTTTATAAAATCATCCAGAGTGTGGCTCCTGCCCCAGAGCCGGGGCGCTTAGCACAGGGGCCTCTGGGGCAGGGGTTACCAGCCAAGCACAGCATTTCCACACCCTGGCTGGGATACGGCCTCCTCTCCTCGCTGGCGGGGTGACTTGCGTGTGGCCACCTGTGCCTCAGTCTCCCCATCTGCAGAGTGGAGAAAACAGCAGGACCTGCCCCTCTGGCTGCTTGGGGAAGGACAGACTTCAGGTGAACTTGGAGCCATGCCTGGCTCGCATTGCTGCTGGTTTGTGGAACAAATGGGGTAGGTTTGGGTCTGACCTGTTCCCACACCCCCAGCTCCCAGCACAGTGTGGCTGGGCACAGACACCCAGTGGGCATCAGTGGCATGGACGTCACTCAACTCAGCCCTGCCAGCATCCTGAGTGCAGCCCGTTCTCTACATTGTTGTAAACAAATGACAATCAAGATGAGCTCAAAAGACAAAGGAAGATGCTCCCTGCACCCCCAGGAGGGCTCTTCTTCACGTTAGGAAGACCCCAAATTCCCACAGTCCCCGCCTTCTCATGGGCCCAGCATCCTGAGTGCAGCCCGGTCTCTACATTG
>NW_012114444.1:2022927-2040245 GCF_000951035.1 Colobus angolensis palliatus
GTGGTGGGCACGGTGGGGGCAGCAGGTGTGGTGGGCGCAGGAGGTGCGGTGGGTGCAGCAGGTGCGGTGGGTGACCCACAGGAGGCTGCTCAGGGCTTTGCCTCCATCCCATGCTCAGGAGGAAGGAAGTCAGGATGTTTTTGGTGATGCCACGGGACCGCAGGCATGTCAGAGCCAGCAGAATTTGGAGAATGTTGTGCCCAGGGCTCAGCACAGGAGCGTTTATGGACAGCAGTGAGGTTGCTCACGCTGGTCATGGATGGGGGCGTTGGCAGTGCATTGACCCCAGGACCTTGGGCAGAAAGGTGGACAGAGCCACTGATGATGCAGGAGGGGGCCCCAGGCACTGCTGTGCAGAAACGGCTGTTTATCAGCCCTGTGGCCGCTGTCTTAGTGTGTGTGGTGGGAGGTGGGATGGGGATAAACTGAGCTACATACGGCAAAAAAAGACTGGAAGGAAGTGCCTGGCATCTCACCAGGGGCTGCTTCGGGTGATAGAATTTAACTTTCTTTCTGCTTGTTTGTGGTCAACACCACTTTCTCCCAGAACAAGGAGAGGCACACACACAGACTACATTACTTCATCCCTTGACATCTGGGAAACTGCACACACCTCTCACCCTCCACCCAAGGCTGCAGGGAGAGGGGAGATTCCACAGGGACCCACTGCAGCCAACAGGGTCCCGAGTGTGATGGCGGCTGCTAGAGTATAGAGGAGAGAGACTTACTGCTGAGAGGCCAAGAGGCTTCCCGGAAAAAGATGGTCCGCTGAGGGGTAGGGAGCAGAGGGAGGGGACCTGAGCAAGGTGTATATAGGGCAGGTGCAGGGCTGGCAGGCATCAAGGGGACCAGGTTGGTGTGGCTTGCTCATAAGACTCACCAAACGCACTCGGTAAAATTTCAGGCTCCCAGGCCCTTGCTCTGGAGGCTCTGACTGGGGTAGGGGTGGGATACGGGGCCTGGAATCTGCATTTCTAATGAGCTCTTGGACTTTTCTTACAGTGATACAGGACCCAGGACCTGCAGATCCTCGGCTGAGGTTGGGATGGGCCAACTCCTGTCACCTTTGCACCTGGCAGGGAGAGGCTTTCCCACAGCACTGGACCCTCAGACCCATCCTCTCGCTCACTGAGCTGGCAATGTCCCCTGCTCACTCAGATCCACATTCTCACCCCTCCCAGGGAGATGAAAAGACAGATGGCAGAGCCCCAGGAGACATAAAGCCCCTTCCCCAGCATTGGCTCCCCTTCCGCTGCCCCCTCTCCCCTTGAGCCCCCTAAGGCAAGATGCTGCACGGACCCCCATGTAGCTAAACACACAGCAAAGCATGGAGACCAGGTGCAGGGGCTGCAGGCAGCAGCCCTCCAAACTCAGCGTCCCAAACTCAGCCTGGCCAAGTCCAGCCAAGGGCTGCCCGTTCCGGAGTGGAAGACGCATCCCTGGGGCAGACAGGAATGTGTTTCCATCCTGCTCCAGGCTCGCCCAGGGCTGGCTGTGTGACTGTGGTGAGCCCCTCGCCCTCTCTGATGCCCAGGCACTCCACGGCATGCCCAGCCTGGCAGAGCTGGCTCCTGTGCACCCCAACCCGGGGTTGCTAGGATCCTGGGATCCGAAACTGCGGTCCTCCAGTGGGTTGTGTCCCTGTCCCTGACCCCACTTCCTTGACCCTGGGGAGGAGCCTTGGCTTGGCTGGGCCCTGTTCCCAGTGAACAACTGCTCCAGAGATGGGCACCTGCTGGGGGCAAGTTCAGACCAAAGCCACGAGGCTGCAGGGGGTGCAGGATGAGACATGAGATAGCCCCACCCCAAACCTGGAGGCTCCAGGCTCTGCCCTGCCCCAGCTGCCTCCTCCTGGTTTTTCTCTCCTGCTGGGCAGGCCGGGGCTGTTCATACTGGTCCCACCACTGTGAACACTAGGGCTGCGCTGGGGCCTCCACCTGTGCACTGACCAAACATGCAGCAAGCAGCTGGGAAGAGCCGTGGCTGCCCTCGGTGCCCCTGTGTCCCGGTCCTCTGCGCAGAGTGCCTGCTGCTCATTTATCCTCTTAATCTAGCTGGAGGTGGCGGCTGCAACCAGGGCCCAGTCCCTCTGCCACCTGCTTTCAGACAGCCCCTGAGAGCTCAGGACAGCATTCACCTTTTTAATGACTGGGAGGAAAAAAATCAAAAGACCCATTTAGTGACCTCCGAACATGATACGGTATTCAAATTCCAGCGTCTGCCAATAAAGTTTCACTGGGACACCCAGCCGCGGTCATGCGTTGCCTGGGGCTGCTGAGGGTCAGAGCCCATACGGCCCCTTGTGCGCGGCCCGCCAGGCACGGGAGCTGCTTCCAAGTGTGCCCTCGTCTCCACCCACATGTCCTGTCTGTCCATACTGTGCATGGCCTGGTCAGGGGCTGCACTGTGATTTCACTGGACAAGGCCCCATCCTGGGGATGGCAAGGCAGGTGCGGTGGTTTTTACTGGGCACTCCACAAAGATGCCCCAGGTGGGTAGGCCAGGTAACAGCCACAGTGTCCTACAGTCATCTGGAGCTGACGTCCTGACCGCGGTGGAGAACTGGGGATGGTCTCAGCCTCATCTCATTCTTTAATTTACAGGAGAGACAGGAGGCCAGGAGCAGGGAGCCCTGGCTCTCAGCTGGCTGGAATGGAGCCTGTGTGCCCCTCCGTTCCTGCCACCCTCCTCAGTACCCCGAGGCCCTGCCTGGCAGGGCAGCTCCCGCACAGCTGTGGGCTTTCTGCAGCTGTGCCACTGCTCTCAGCAGGTGTCAATGCCAGAGGGTCGGGCTGGCGGGGCCATGGGTGGCGAGGAAGGGCCAGGCGGGCAACAGGGAGCAGGCGTCCCTGTTCACGGCTGGCATGGTGACCGACAGGAACCCCAGGCTGCACTGGAAGGGACTCCAATGGCTCCAGCCTTCCCTGGCAAGTGCTGGGTAAACAGCAGACACTGTTCTTGGCGTGATGTTTGCACAAAACCCTCCCACAGGCCCAGGGGTGGTTCCCGGAGTCCTCACCTGGGTGATGTATTTGACACAGGACCTCAAGCTGTTGCACCCCGGCCACCTCCCCAGCCTCCTCCCCACCCTTCAGGTAGGAGGGAAGGTTGGGGGCAGGCTGACCAGGTCCTCGGCTGGGTGGATATCCAAAGTCTCCCCTCCAGGACAGGACCAGGCCTCACCCGATGGACAGATGTCCCTGGCAGGAGACCCCAGTGGAGGACAGTGCCCGGCATCACACAGCTTGGGGTTGGTGGGGTTGGGGTCAGGCCACCCTGAAAGGCACAACCATACCCAGGCCACCCGGCTGCCCCCTGTAAAGGGCTCAGCAGTGGAAGCCCCTGGAGGCTCCCAGGAGGCGGCGCCTGGATAGGAGCCCCAGCAGGAGCTGACCACTCTGCCCTCCACTCAGAGAGGCTCGAATAAAGGCCAAGGCCACAGCCCTTCAGGATCAGAGCCCGTGGATCCCACACACTCTGGTCTTCAAACCCCAGCCCCACCCCTGTGCTGAAGACAGGGCTGCTGTCCACTACCCCAGCCTCTCGGCCTCTCCCACTGTCTGGGGACATAGTGACTCTGTGTGAAGAGGGGTAGTAACACCGTGCCAGGGTTAGGGTTAACCTGACCCTGGGAATTAGAGGCACTGAGGCTGGGCAGGGTGTGAGGAGGGAGCCGTGACTTCCTGAGCCAGGGCCAGGGGAGCCACTGTCCTCAGACCCGGTCTTCCGCCTGTCCATCAGTCCATGGAGTATCTGCCCCTCTGCCCACCACACCCCTTCCCTCTGCTCATCCCTCCCACGGTCCTGACCCTCGGTCTCACCTGCCCTGGGACTGGCAGCTGATGGCCCCTGAGGGGAGGCCCCGCCTCTGCTACTCTGGGTAGAAGTCAGGGGTCACTCCTGACAGGCCCTGGAACCCTAGGCCTAGAGATGCCCAGCAGAAGCCCCGGTGCCTGCCCAGGCCTCAGATCTGCCGGTGCCCAGCAGCCTGAGCCCCTTCATGCCAGCCCCTGCCCAGAGAAGGGCACGTGGTCAGGGACCCCCCACGAGCAGGTCCTGGGGGCCGCCCAGCCTGCAGCCCCCCTTGCAGATCTCCACTCACGACAGCTGTGCCTGTCGGTAACCCGCCTTCCCTGCACGTAGGCGTCACTACCTCCCCCCAGAGGGTGGGGAGATGGGGAGCCCCGGGGGCCCCCAGCAACCTTCACAGGCACCTCCCCAGCCACGGGCCATGCCGAGGGGCTCCTGTTTGTGGTCTCCCTGCCAGGCCCAGCACTCCTCAGGCCATCTGGAGAGACGCCACTGGCCCAGGCCTCCCCACTGAGGACACAAACACCCACAGGTCGCCAGCGGGGCCCTCGGGAGCCTTAGTGTCCAGGCCATTTTAAAGGAGAAATCAAAGAAAGTTCCTTGGGAAGAGGACAGGGCAGGGCCAGCCCAGGCCCCAGGCAGGCCCAACCCACAGGGCCCAGCTCCTCAGCCCACATTTTCAAGCAAAGCTCTGGTATGAGCAATGAACATTGGTTTCATGGTGCCCTGGCAAGGATGAGCAAGCAGGGGCACCACAGCAGGGGGGTCTCGGGCTCTGCACTGAAGGGTCCCGAGGGGCAGGGGCAGCACTCAGGGCTTCGCTTACTTGGAGCTGACCACACGCTGAGCCGGGCTGTCCCTGCACCGCCTGCTGGGTCCTCTCCGTGACTGCAGGACCTGCAGCCGGGCCGCACGGCGCCATCAATGCACAGCTACAGCTGGTTGAAGGGGACCAAATCCATTGGACAGTCGATTTGGTTCCATTTTACCAGCTCTAGCAAAGCATTTGGCTCCCGGATCCGAGGAACAGCGACGTCAGTGAGGAAGGCAGCTCCACCACCAGGCGGACGTCCGGACGGAGACGGGGCTTCGCGGCCGGCATCAGGCCCTTACCCCCCGTCCCGGAGGGCCTCCACCCTGAGGAATTTCCCTCAAGCTCTACGGGGACTGGTGCGAAGGGCCACACGCCCCGACACACACACCCACTCACACAAAACTCACCACCACACACCCACTCACACACAACTCACCACCCTCTCGCTCTGCCTGGGCTCCCCCATCGGGGACCCGCAGGGGTCTGGGGAGGGTCAGAGGCGCCAGGCAGCCTCTACGCTCTGGGATTGGCCCTCAGTGCCCTCTGCCTCCACCGCCCGATTCCTCCACAGCCCTGGCTTCACCAGGTGCTCGCTGCCCCGGCACTAGCCTCAGCTGCGGGATACAGCCCAGACCATCAGGCCCCACCCCAGGGGCTCACATCTGTGGGCACAGTGACCTTGAGGGTTTGAGGCCCTTATTCCCCTGCAAACTCCTCCCAGACCACACTCATAGCTGGAGCAGAGGCAGGACAGACCTCCCAGTCGGCCATGGGCCCCGGCTGACCACAGGACAGCCCACCCAGGACACTCTCCCGCCTGGCTTGCCATGGCCTAGGTGGGACGGGATGGACTCTGACACCACGTGATATCTCTGGGTGGGCAGGACAGGAAGATTCCAGGGACACCCACATTGCATGGTGGTGGGAGGACAGACTGAAGGGGCCTTCACGGCCTGACCCTGGGCCCCACGCCCCAGCCCTGCAGTCTTGCCCGCATCTTGCTGAGGGGCATTTCCCATGCCCAAGGGAACTGTGAGGACGGAGCATCAGGACGGAGGTCCAAACGTGACACGACCCTCGCCTGGCTCCCGTATCTCCCACTCCAATCACCCACAGTGACTTGAGAGCAAGTTCTGTTTTATAAAATGAGCCTCCCTGCAGCCCCATCCATCAGGAGCCGTGACAGGTGAGGGAAAGTGTCTCTGGCAGTGCTGGGGATGCGGTGCCCGTGTATGAGCTTCCCTCCGGGAGCATAGGCCATCCTGGGCAGCACGGGTGGACGCACCTGCTCCTCACCCACCAGGATGGCAGAGTGTGGGCTGAGCACCAGGGCCTGTGCCACCTGCCTGCCCTCTGCACACATGGGGCTGCCCCGCCTGCCTGTCCTCTGGCCTCTCTGACCCCCTCCTGACGTTGCAGGAACAGAAGCTCAGGCCCCTCAGGCAATAGGGACAGTCACACAGCACCATGCCCACCCTCCAAGGCCCTGCTGGGAGCAACTGAGCTGGACAATCCCCCACCCCAGCCTCTGCCAGGCCTCCTCTGACTCGTCCATAGCTGCCTTCCCTGACTGTCCCTGCCATGGTGCCCTCCAGAAAGATCTGTGCCATGCAGCAAGGTCGCCTCCCCAAAGTCCCCTGCATATTGGGGTCAGTCTCGCATCCCAAAACAAAGAGGTTTCCGGGCCATCAGCCCACACTCTGCAAACCTCTCTCCTCCTTACTCCAGTAGCACAGAGGGTGCAGGGCAGACCCCAAGACTCCCACAGCCTGCCCCTCCCTGGCCCTGGAGTGAGGACGGCTCGAAGACCTCGCAGCCGGAATGCACTTATCCATTTACCGCTGTCAATATTCCTAATGGAGTGGAAGATTTGACAAGATCAAGCTGGGGACTCGAGTCCCAGCCACAATTCTTTCCCATCAGGAGCTGGGAGGTCTGGCATTTGCCAATCAACGTAGCAAACAAACTGGTCATCTCACCCAAAAGGCAGCAGAGCACCAGGACAGGCTGCAAAACCCCCACCGGGAGGCCCCACGGCCTTGGATGAGGCGTCAAGCTTGGCGTTGCAGCCCTCACAGCGGTGGGCGTGAGCTGTAAGCAGACACGGAGCGGCCAAGCGCCAGGTGCAGCCCTGAGCACCGACAGCCACCGTCTTCTCCCATACACCCCACTGCGCCTCAAAGACCAGTCCTGTGCTGCCCGTCAGGAGGATGCGGGGACTCCCAGCAGCGTCCCCTGCCCCAGGGCCCAGCCCCTCCTCTTCATGCTGCCCCATGAGGTGCCAGCCAGCCTCCAGGTGCACTCACCCCAACATGGCCTGGCTTAGAGAAGTTCCTGGTCGTTCTTTGCCAAGGGAGTGAGCAGCACCTTTGCTTGCGAGTGTGAAGGAAACAGGCGCACAGTTTGTGTTCTTGGGACGTGCTGGAGCTGGGTCCATCCCTCGGGCAGGACGTTGGGGACCCCTGCGGACCTGGGCACCCCCCTGTTCTGCTCTGCTCCCTCGGGCAGCAGCTCCCACTCACTGGCAGATTCTCTAGCCCCTTCCCTCTGGACCCTGGGGTCTCACCAGCGTGGGGCGAGGGCTGACAAGGGAGAGGCCTCCGAGGTTCCTCGACTTCCTTGTAAGTATTGTTTTCTTTTCTCTCTAAAAAGGCCAAGAAACCAGCATCCCACAAGCCCCAAAACCTCCCCAAGGGCCCCACCCCATGGCTCAAAGGTCGGGTGCTTCACAGAGCTCACTCCTCCCAGACCTCCGCACCCCATGTTTTCTGGCCTTCCCCAAACTGAGCTGCGCTGCCTCAGCCTCTCAGGCACGGGCTGCCTTCCTGCCAAGCCCCATGCAGCCCCTCACCACAATGACCACCCCTAGCTCCCGGGGCCTCAGACCCCCGGGCCCCGAGGGCTCCAGGGGCCTCCGGGTAGGGGAGGGCCAGCCCTGCCTGGCCTTCTCTGGGGCCAGCTGCCACTGTGGTTTCCTCATCGAATGAGGAGTCCCTGCATCCCCTGAGTAAAGGCAAGCCCGCCAAGGGAGGGGCAGCTTCTGGTTGCTCCCCTCTGTGTCCCCAGCTGGGTGCCTAGGCCTGGCAGAGAGGCGGCCCAAGCGTTTCTGGTGACTTTACCGTTCGCCGGGACAGCAGGACTGGGGATGGAGCCCAGGGCGTGGATTCTCTGGAGAACCCACTTTGGGTCCTTCTGCCTCTCTCTTGACTCCAGTGCTATAGAGAACAGGGCTGCAGCCCCTACCGCTAGTGCATGTTATGAACCAAACAATTAAACAGGTTTTAAAACATCTGCTGATGGAGTTGTCCCACACAGGGAAGAACACTCAGCATTTTTAAGCAGCGACGGGCAATCTCTGCCGAAAACACCAGCAGCCCTGTTAAAATCAATAGAAAATTAGATGCCATGAAGATGCAGTACGTGTCCAATTAGTAATAATTGGAGCAAATAGCGATGTAGATAAAGACCTGGTAGGAAGTGTCACTGAGACCCACAGCTACAGCCACCTCACCCAGGGACACCCAAAGGGTGAGGACACGGGGGAGCAGGAGGGCCAGAGCCACGCCTGCACCTCATCCTGCCTTTGATAGGGCCCCAGCCCCTTTGTTGGACCCTAGAGGAGAGGCAGCCCCACAGTCCTGGAAGGTGGAAGGAGGAGCAAGCGTGAAGTGAACCGCCGGGCCCTCCCCTGCAGCCGCAGCCGTCCCCAGGTTGACCTCTGGTGGGGCAGAGGGGGCCCCGGGCACAGAGCACTACACACCTAGCGAGGGGTTCTTGGGGACTTCCATAGCCCCCTGCGCCTCAGGTCTTCCATGTGGGAGTGTGAACGGCCGTGTGTGAGCACCAGCCCTGTGCAACCTGAGTCTTGGTCACGCCATGGCCCGGTCTGAGCTTGGCACAGGGTCCCTGAGCACTTGCCCCTCAAGGGCGGTGAAAACCAACACTCCGTCCTGCTGCACCCACAAGCCCTCACCCGGGACCTCGGGGAACAGTGGCCACTTTGGGCAGAAACCACACAGGACCCCCAGGGGAAGGTGTCTCTTGCCCCAGCACAGGGGACACTACAACCAGCGACCTCGGGGAAGATGCGGCACCAAACGACTTCCCCTCAAGGGCAACCAACACCAGGTCACGCCCGCAGCAAAGACGCTGCCCTCAGGGACTGCAGAGCACAGCCCTGCGCCGCCAAAGCCCTACAGAGACTCAGAGACCCAAGGCGAAGGCAAGAGCAGCCCCTCTCCTTCTCCTCTGCAGCCCCAGGCACTCACCAGGGGGCAGGACAGGGTGCCCGTCCCCTCCCACCAGGGGAGGACATTGCCAACTCCCATCTGGATGCTTTTTTTGTTTCTTACTATGAAGCTTTTAAAATGTAAATGTCAATAACCTAATATTTCTCCATGCAAAACCATTACCTATTAGCGCTCAGATTCACCACTAAATTAAATTTTAATTCCAGATTTTGGTTAATTATTAAAATAGATAGCAAAGAATTACAGTTAGCCGGGTGTGTGTGGGCAGCCCCCGCTGGGGTTTCTGTAGGAGCCTCCGGGGTTCTGTGGGGGGCACTGGCTCGCGCAGGGCAGTCCCCAGAGAGACCCCTAATTAAAAGGCAAAAGGAAACCCTGCACCCCAAAACGGGCTTGTTTCTTATCATCAGCAACGCTGACTCAGCCAAATGCTGAACAAGACCTGCTCAGCCCAAATCCATAACTTTTCTATCTATTCAAAAAAAGAAATATATTATTTCTCAACACTGATAAAAGTTTAATACAGAGTTGCCCGGGTTTTTAATAAACTTGTCAACAAAAGAGCAAGGCAAATTGATGGAGCCCTTCCCAGAGATAAATTTCGCCTCAAATAGACCCACAGAGCAGGGGGCAGGCGGGAGGGAGGCAGGGGCGGGAGGGGACACGTGATTGTTTTGCTGTTCTTTGCAAAAATGCAAGATAGACTTTTGTGTCTTATGATCTCAAAGATAGGGCCAGGGTAAAAGCTAGTTTAATTTGAAGAAGGCTGTTGGCTGAGAACACGATCAGAGAGTCCCGAGGTCAAGAGAGAGGGCTTGGCAGCTCGGGAACAAATGAACAGCCACGTGTCCCAGGATAAGGAAAAGCCCCTTGGCACACAGAGTCTGATTGGAGCCCCCTCCTGTGTGTGGGAGGGCACCTGCCCACTGCTCCCACCCACCTGCAGAAACAGATCCCTAAGCCAGGAGCTCAGGGATGGCCACGGATGAAATGACGAGGGCATCCGTGCGGCCACCGCAGGCCTCGGGACACCAAGGAAGGCCCCAGCTCCACGTACAAGTGCGTATCGCGCTCTCGATTCTGCCAACGTGTTCTCTGTCTGCCCTCCCTCTGGCTCAGTGAGGCCACCCAGCGTGCAGAGACATTGTGAGAAGTGTCCCCATCTGTCCTCAGGTGGGGCGTAGCACCCCATGTCTGAGGAACACAGGATGGGCCTTTCCTGCTCGCATTCAAGGGCGTCAGCTCCACAGGCCTTGGAGGTTTTTGAAATTCCACCATTAGAGAGTCACTTCTTGAGTTAAGGGTGGAGGGAAAGCAGGTTCCCCGGGGAAGGAGCTTGGCAAGCTGGTGCTCGGGGCTGCAAGGCCTCTGGAGTGTGTTGCTACAGCTGATGTGGGAGGAGGGCTGGGACAGGTGAGGAGGTACCCGAGGGAGGGGCAACAGGGGCCCCAGCGACAGCCTCGCCTGCTGCAGGCCTGAGCCCGAGGCCAAGGAACCAAGCAGCTGCCTGCACCCACTCCCAGGGTGGGGATTCTTGTCCCTCTTCACTCTTGATGGGCAAAGGCCCCACCACGCCCTAGGGAAGGAACAACAGAAGGTAGCTGGGTCCCTCCTGGACTTGATGCCCTCCAAGGGGTCAGGTGAGGAGGGGGAGACAGAGGCTGAGCCCAAGAGCCCAGAGCCTCACCCGGCCTCTGTCCCACTACAGCTGCTGGCCTCAGGCACTTCGGCGGTGGGCGGGGCCGGGGGCACTCCTAGAGCTTGGGCAGAGTCATCCGAGTTCAGCCTCTCCACGGGACAGCTGAGAACGCGGACTATTTATACTGGCGTGGTGGGCAGGCGGGCAGCTGGGGAGACACATGCAGCCCCGGAGCCATATCTGGGCATGACAGAGGGCATCGGCTTGCCAGGATGACAAGGGCCACACGGTGCAACTGTCCTGGGCGTCCTTCAACCTCAAAACGTCCTCACGGGGCCCCCCGGGACGGGTTCCAGGGACAGCTGCCTTCTACTCCCTCTCCTGCCACTGTTAAAAATATTCTGGGTCATTGTCCCAATCATCCCAGAAATCGCCCTCCATGCACACCCATGCAAGCACACACACACACACACGCACCTGCCTCCAGTCCCAGCCAAGGAGTCAACCCTGTGAGGAGTGGACCCCAGCCTCCCACCAGCAGGGCTTCTGGGTGACCCCCTCCTGGCCAGGGAGCAGCCAGTGACCTCTGCACCCAGCACTCCTGAAACAGAGCTCTCTCTCTCCCATGTTCGCTCCCTGGGGCGGATACAGGAGGCCTGAGAGGCCCAGTGTGCCCCCAGCATCTCTGTCCTTCAGATCACACACTTGCACCCCACAGGGGCAGCCGCCTGGTGCAGGGAGCAGACCTGGCCTGAGGCTGAGTGGTGCCTCTGAAATCAGGGTGAATCGGTCGAGCTCACAGCACCTTTGCAGTGACCGCGGTGTGGGAACCTCAGCCCCGTGTCCCTCTATCTAAGGGACCGGCGGTGGAGCTGTCAGAGGTGGCCCTCTGATCCCTGCCCTTGAGACGCGCAGCCCTGCATGCTGCCTGCGGTGCTCTGCAGCGTCCTGGGCGGCAGCTCTGCAGCAGCCTGCCCTGCTCCTCTGCTGCAGTCACCGCCCCTCCCCACTCAGCAGGACAGGCTTCCAGGGGTCAGAGCTGGCTGGGGACTCTGAGCACTAAAAGCAGAGTCCTCCCCAAAGGCACAGTCCTCCCTGGGCACCCAGGGGCCTCCGGAGAGGGCCCTCCCCGCCCCAAGCTCTGGCCAGCTGGGCCTTGGACCTCAGGAAGGAGCGGACAGCACGAGGCTCCGGGAGCTGCTAACGCTGTCGCGGGTGCCTTCCCTTCCCAAAAGCCATGCCCACCTCTTCCTGGGTGTGATGCCTCCAGTTCACAGGGACAGAGGCTGCTGGTTGGCCAAGGACAGTGGGCAAGGCCAGGGCCCCTCACAAAGCCCTGTGCTCCTGTCCAAGAGCCTCCCTTGCCGGGGCCCAAGCCCAGCCACCCCGAGGTCAGTGTCCTGCCCAGAGGCATCAAAAGCGGGAGCAGGACTGCAGAGAGCGCGGGAGGCCTCTGCAATTGGACGTGCATGGCGGGGCTGAGTCAGCACAAAGCCTCTCAGATTGCTGGGTTACCCTTTATGTGAAGGTGGCAGCAACTCACGCGATCGCATCGCCCCGTCCACCTCCGGCCATCCCAGCCTGGAAACCCTCCAGGCCAGCACTGCTCAGCCACACCCTGGTCCTGAAGATGGCTGGGGCCACTCAGGTTCTCTCAGTTTTACTTTAGAGCATTTTTGGGGTAAAGTTTGCAATTCAAGCGATGTTCATTTTGATTGACTCCGGCTGCAGCAGCTAAAATATCTGTCCTGTGGGTCAATCTAATCATGCTTAATCGCAGTTTATTCTTTGGTGCAATGTTTCTCGTGTGAGCCCGACAGTTTCACAGAGGGCCGACGCACCTCTCGCAAATGCTCTCACCAGCCCCTGTGCCCGCTTTGAATGCTTGTGCAATAAAATGCTTTATCACACTTGATGAATGCACTAGCACCAGAATCACCGGTGACTCCCTCTTTAGAAGGGGGTGCCACCATGTCCTTGGCCACCTGGCTGCAGAAATGCAAGACCACTCATCGCGACACACGCATGCAGGCAGCAGCGGGGCTGTCCCTTCCCAAAGGCCATCCTTCTCCTTCACACAAGCTCCAGGACCCAGAGCTGGTCCCACTCACGTGTGGAAACAGCACCTGGAGCGTGGCTAGCTTTTGTGAGCCGTAGGATAGAAAAATGTAACTAATTTGGTTTGCTGAATTTATGGGCTCCACAATTTCTGCAGTGACTGTTTCCAGCAGCAGGAGCCTGGCACACCCTCTAATCACCGTGGGGCAGTTTCCAGAGTGTTCTGGGAAACCCAGGAGCCTACACCTGGTGCTACCTGCTCCAGGGAGTGAGATACGGGCACTGTCCTCCTCCTCATGGCCACCTGAATTCCCACCTGGATTCCCAAGCTGGCAGGCAAGTCCCAACGGGGTGGGTGTCCCGTGTCCAGCCCCCTCAGTGCAGTCCAGGCTCCTTTCCCTCTGAGAGTCCCGGCCCCCATGGTAGCATGCCTAAGTGGTCTCAGGAGAGTCCCTGTGGGCAAGACATAGCCAGTGAGGGTCCGTGCCCCTACCCTGCTCACTCTCCCCTCCTTCAACTGGACAGGCACAAAGACCCCCACAGACGAAAGTGCCAGCATGTCCATGCTCCATGCCAGTTTGGGGCTCCCTTCCTGGCTGCTGCCCAGGAGCCAAACTTTGGAGATTCACGTGTGGGAGACTCCAGCCCCGGGTCCCAGTGTCTCTAGGAAAGCAGCAGGATCCCTGGGGAGCACCGTCACGCCACACGTGCCGGGGAGTGGGGCTCGGGCTGCCAGGGGCGGTGCCGTGCAATGCTCATTTTTAATTCAGCGGATCAGAGACTGGAGGTGATTTACAGCCGAGCAGGCCGCAGCTCTCTCCCTGTGAACTCTCTAGTTTTACTGCTCAGTCAAACCTAATTCCAAAACACTAATGCTTTTATTTAAACACCACATCCTGCAATAAAGCTTTAATGCACGACAGCCGCATCTAGGGGAAGAGAACGGTGTGTCTGTGGCCACCGGCAACCTCGGTGGCCACACACCCGGCTACTTCCCTCCCTGTGGCCGGAGCTGGAAGCAGGCAGGGAAGAGATGACGTCAGCGGATGCTGGGCACTGACCCTCTGGGTCCAGAGGCTGAGAGGAGGCTGTGCCCAAGGTCAACACCTGCTCCCTTGTTGCTACACCAGATGGGGCCGAGGCTGGGAGAACGAAGCTTCCAGAAGGAAGACTTGAAGGCCAGGAGCCCTGACTGCCAGGCCCTCCTCTCCAATCAACTGGAGGCTCTCTGCGGGGTGGGAGCCTCCTGAAAGCTCAGAATGGCCCCCGATCCCTTTACTCAGCACTCCCTGTGCTGACCCCAGCTGCTCAGGTGATCTGGCTGCCCTCAGACCCAAGGCCTCGAGCTGCTGCAGGAGGGGGCTGCCTGCCGTCCCTTCCTGCCCCATTCCTGCCAGAGGCCAGGGTGCGGGAGATAGGGTGCAGCGGCACCTGCTGTGGCCGGAGCAGTGCCAAGGCAGGAGGACATACACTCTGGAAATTAATCCTGAGGCCTGTGGGGGGGGTGGGGGTGCCCAGGCAGGGACCTGGCCTCATCCCAGGTGGCAAACGCCTCCAATCTGAGACTCAGAAATGAAGCCGGGCAAACGCCCCTCACACAGTGGCCCAACTCCTGCCTACGACCCCACTACCAAGGAGAGGATGGGAACCCGCTACCCATCCTCTCCTTGAAGGACCAGCACTGGGGAAAAGGGTTTCACGGACGGATCCTGACCTGCCCTCATCCCCTGGGCCCCAGGATATCCTCCCAGTCCTTTCTTGGGTCGGGACTGGGATGGCGGCAGAGCAGGTGGCTCTCAGGCCCCCGACGGGCGGTGCAAGGTGCCCTGGGCCACACACTGCTTTCTGCCAAAGCCTCACCTGCATTCACAGCAAAACATGCCTCAGCTTGGATTCGGCGGAACAGAGAGCTGAACCGGGGCTTTGGCGGGGGTACAGGTGGGGGCGGCATGAGCTGGAGACATTTGGCAAAATCAAATGGCTCCCAGGCCCCTGGGGTGGGCTGTGGGTTCAGAGCTACACAGACTCAGCTCCTCTGACCTTGTCCCAGGTGTCTTCAGCAAAGGAGTGGGGCCTAAGGGCAGCAGTGGCCCTGACCCTGCCCGCATCCCCAGCATCTCCTCATGCAGGCTGCGCCTTCCTTGGAGGCTACATGCCTCCAAGTTCCTCTGCCTTGCCCTGCGGCCAGGAGGGCTGGATGCAGGCACAAGAGGTGCCTTCTCTCCACAGCCTCTCCCCTGTGCTGCCCAGCCCCTCCCTCCTTCCTGCATCCAGCCACCTGCCCTCTTCCAAACTTGCTCTTGTCTTGTGCCTCTGAGCAGTTTCTGCTCTGGCCACAAGCGGCCCTTTCTGCTGGCTGATGGCCTCTTCCAGGGCGGCCATCAGTGGAGCCCCCAGAGCCTCCGCCATCACTCTGTGCTCTCCAGCCAAGGCCCCGAACCCCCAGGCCTCACCAGCCCCACGTCGGACCCCATGCCTGCTGGAGGCCGCCTCCCCTCTGCCGCAGTCAGCAAGCTGAATATTTAATGTCTGGTGAGCACTTCCACCTGCTGACACAGGCAAAGTGACAGAACAATGCTGGCGGGGACATGACCGTCCACCAACGCCCAGGCAGCCTGCCGCCCCGGGCTCACCCCCGCCACAGCCGCCTGGCTGGCTGTCGGCCCCAGCGGCCCCCGTGGCGTGGAGTGCCCCTCAGTGCGGCGAGAGAGTTCCCGGCCTGAGATACATACTTCTTTACATTCCATAGCTTAGCAGGTCCATATGGGCATATAAAGAAGTATGTTTCCCAAGCAGGCAGTCAGTATGTAGTTCCAAGACCTCGGGACGCCGCCCGGGTAGAAGCTGACCCCACTGCGATGTAGAGAAGGCAGCTCAGAGGCAGTGGAACTTCTTCCCTGGCATCCAGTGCTGGAGCCCTCTGTGTGAGCAGGACAGGCTTCCTGCCACTGCTGCCTGGTGTCCAGCCACCCCCAGGGGCCCAGGGCTTCCTGCTCCCTTCTGACCTCAGCGCCCCTCCATCCCTGAATCCGTCTCTGTCTCTGTCCCACACACGCACACGATCCAGAAAGGCAGAAGTGGACAGTGAGCCCCAGAAAGTCTCGAGCGCCTGTCCCTGGCCCCAGCAGTAGCTCGGTTTTGCATCCATGGAAGAAACAGGCTGCCCCTCCACCCTCACCCCAGAGCAGGGAGGCACCATCCATGTCCCAAACTTTCAAAGCCAGCACTTTCCTGTCCCCCTGGGCCCCCTTGTCCCAGCCAGGCCCAGAGAGGGGGCACCCCGCCCAGCACCCCACTCACAGGACCAGCCTCTTCCTTCTCTGGGAGCTGGACAACTCCTTGCTCCCGAGGCCAGGCGAAGGACTACAAACCAGAGACCCGAGAGGTGCCCTGGGGGCTTACCTGGGCAGCTGACGGTTTCCTGGGCAGGTCCCTGGTGAAGGCTGCCTCCCGGGACCCTGTGTCCCTGAGGGAGGGCTCAGTACCTCTCTCTGAAGATGTGAGCGAGAAGGACGATGCTTGGAGGATTCCAGGTTCCCAGAGAGTGGCCGGGATCTCCTGAGAGGCCGTCCACTAGGGGTGCAACTCCCTAGGCGCCTCAGCCTGGCCACAGCAGACACCCAGTGGGTGAGGGAGCATCTCTCCCCTGGTTCTCTCCCTCCTTCTCTTGCTCTTCTTCACCCTCTCCCCTGCCCCCGCCTCGCAGCGTCACCACCCTGAACCGCCGCGCAGTGCGGCCCACCTGAAGCAGCAGCTGCGCAGAGCCAGCAGCTCACACGGGCACCGGGGGTCAGCAGCCACCGTCACCTGCCCAGCACCACTGCTGTGGCACCCCCGGGAGGCTGGTCCCACACCTGGCTCTTTGTGGCCGGCCGCCCAGCCTCCACCAGCCCCTACCAACCCCTGATCAATACCAATTTACAGTCAAATGCGGGGGGCCGCCTTCCTGTTAATGAATTGCCCGGTGCTCACCAGCTCCTAATGAGCCTGTTAAAGAGGGTTTAAGTAAACTTAGCAAGTGGCAAACTAAGCACTTTGGAATACTTAATTGTATCGATATGTTTTTCATTGCGTTTAAAAATGTCCCTGAGTGGGAAGCAGAGGCTCCCTCCTTCCCTGCCAACTTCTATGACCAGCTGTGAAGCCAGAGTGAAAAATGTGGAGGAAGAACCTGAAGGAGACCAATGGGACCTCAAGGTTAGGCCCTCACCAGCAGGAAGGGAAGCCAACCCCAACCTGCTGGGAGCAGGGAGAGGAGGAGGAGGATGAGGAGGAGGAGGAAGAGGCCTGCAGGGTTTGGAGGCCTGGCAGTGGCCCAGGGTGAGCCTGGCACATGAGGTGGTGAGAGGTGGAAAGAAGGCTTTGCAGGTGCCTGGCAGGGATGGGGGCCAGGGAGGCGCCAGTGGGGGGTGCAGGCCGGGCACAGACACAGGGGGCTTGCTGAGTGGCAGGGCCCAGCTGGGCCCTGGCCCCTGTCCTGGCACTGACCCTGGCGTGGGTTGGGACAGCAGCTCCAGGACATGAAAGGACCTCCCATGGTCCTCGTCAGGAAGAGAGGTCCAGCATGACTGTTGCTCCCCCAGGCAGCCCGTCCCTGCGAGGGGACAGCCCTGAGCGAATTGGTTCTCTTCTACCACCCAGGGCAGGGCAACGTCTCCGCAGAGCCTGCGGTGTGCAGAGGCCACTGAGCATGCTGTGGCTGTGTGGCTGTGGGTCTGCAGCCAGGCATGGCTGGGTTGGAGTTTCACAT
>NW_012114444.1:2040445-2041531 GCF_000951035.1 Colobus angolensis palliatus
TGGCATCCCCTCTACAGAGGAAAGAGCAAATGGCAGAAAGAAGCAGAAGCTGATGTCCCATTTCCATGTAGCTGCTGTGATTTATCATTTTCACATAGCCAAGGATACAAAAAGGGCAGCCTGAGCTTCAACCTCGGGGGCACCCGGGTTCCACCGCTCATCTGTGCCCTCCCAAGGCCTCCGCAATAACTGGGCTCGGAGTCCAGGGAAGAGGCCTCCTCAACGTCCCCGGCTCCCTGGCACACGAGCCCTCAGAGCCTGGGACAGTCCTGCAGCCTGGCTCAAGCCCTCCCCACCGCTGAGGCATTCATTTGGATGGGGTCTGGGGGTCAAGGGGAAAGTTGGGAGTCCCAAAGGGCAGGAGAGTCACCCCAGACCCAGCCAGAGCCCACAGGACTTCTGCCCACTCACAACTGAATTGTAGTCACTTTTCAAAAAGTTTCCCATCCGGATAGAAAAAGAGCACCCAGCCACCTCCAGGCAGACCCCACGGTGAACCGAGCTGGCTCCTGGTGCCGGGGGCCTCGTCCCGGGCTCTTCAGAGGTGAATACCACCCCCGGCCCCCAGCATCAGCCCCACGGGAGGCCACGCGGAAGTCAAGCTCCCCAGCAGGGACCTGCACAGACCCAGACCACCAGGGCTGCTCTCCCCAAAGCCCCCCTAGTCTCCGCCCACGTGTGCCCCCTCCCCCCACCGCCCTGCCCCTGTAAACGCCTCCTGACCCTGACGTGGCTGGGCGAGCTGCAGAAGTGCCGAGTCTGACCAGGGGCAGCCTCGCCCGCCGCTCAGCTCAGGAATCCCTGCCCCCCACCAGCACCTCAGTGGGGGGTACCGCAAGTTCAAGGTAAGTTTAGCCCCATGCCCGGCTGCCGGGGCTTTGTTGCAAAGCGGCAGGGGAATCGCGCCCCCACCCAGCCCCCGTGCCATCCACTGCCCGCGTGGGGGGTGGCTGCTTTCTTGCAAAATGCCCGCAAGTCAAAGTTCCTGCCTCCCAGCTGGACGCGCCCTCCCGGTCCTGCCGGCTGCTGGCTCTGCAGTTTTCCAAATGTGGATGATGCCGCGAGCCAAGAGAAAACTCCCCGGCA
>NW_012114444.1:2041916-2063647 GCF_000951035.1 Colobus angolensis palliatus
CACACCCCTGCCCTTCCCCCAGCCCTCCTGCAGCAGAGCAGACTTAGCGGGAGGGAGATCTTGAGAGAGAGAGAGAAAAGAGAGAGAGAGAGAGAAAGAGAGAGAGAGAAGAGAGGAGGCGCTGGTGCAGAGTTAGGGAGAGGCGGCCGAGCTGCACACCTTGAGTCCTGGCCTCCTCCGCAGGGAGCCCCTGCACCCCAGCGGGGTCAGCACAAGGTAGAGGAGGTAGAGGTCAGGGTGGAACAAAAGGGAAGGTCCCGCGGGTGTGCACGCTCTCGCAGGCACACAGCCGGCTCGCCTAGACACAGGGGCGGGGGGAGGGGAGGGGAGGGGAGGGCCTGACCTGAGAGGCCAGAGCGGGCGTGGGGGCCCCCCTCGGGTCAGGAGCCGGCCTCACCTTTGCAGTTCTTATATACCCGGCCAAGCATCCCAAACACGCGGCCCTGGCCAAGTGGCCCCCTCGGGCTGCGCTCCCTGACCATATTTAGTCAAGCAGGGGAAAAAATAGCCTGTCAGCTGGGCCGCGGCTGGCCCGGCCACCGGGAACAGGGTGGGAGCACCCACGCCATTGACGGCGGGTCCCGGGCCCAGGCTGCTGTCCTGCCCCTCCCGGCCCCTCCCTGACAGGCCTCCCACCGGCTGTCCCTGCCCGAGATCCCCCCGCTATTTTTAGCTCAGCTGGTACAGAGGCGCCTCCTCAGTAGCTGGGCAGCAGCCTCCATGCCACGCCAGCCGGCTCCTAGGGTGCCCTGGGGAGACCCGGGCATCTCCCAGGGTGCAGGGCCAGGGGTTGGGAGGGCAGGAGGCTATAGCCTCCTTTGCTGTTCTGAGCCTCCAGTGGGCTGAGCCCACCACCCAGGCCATCCAGGAGGGGGTGGCCCCCTCCACAGTCCCGTCAGCTCTGCCCTTTTGCCTAGAATTGGGGCCAGGATCAGGTGGTGATGGAGCCACCTGGGTTTCCGGAGACTCTTAAGCCAACCCAAGTCATGACAAATGCCAGTCACCTTGGACAGAGGCGAGGCCAACCTTCTTGCCGCCCCCAGCAGGGCCCTGCCACCAAGGGTGTGTGGTGGGGAGACCCCAATGCCCAGTGCTGGTCGGGCTCAGGAGCTCCCCCTTCCGGGATTTCACGCCTGAATTATGTAACAGACGAGGGCCTGGGACGGGGCCTGACGGGGATCTGTCCTTGCAGGGCCTGGACTCAGAGACCTGAGGCCGGAACTGGCAGACTGTCCTCACAGGCTGTGTGACGCTGGCTGGTCGTCCCATCTCTCCGGGGCCTCCCAGGACTAGGGACCAGGACACGGAAGGACAGTGGACCACAGTGGTCAGGGGACCCGCCTGTTGGAGGCAGGTGCAGGCCCATGTGGTGGGGACAATGAGCTTTGCTATTTGCAAGTCCTGTCCAGAGCATAGATCCTCCTGTTCAGAAACCACCTCATTAATGTCCCCAATGCCTCCCGGACTTAGGAAGGCATCCCCTTGCGGTTCCGGCCAGTCAGGGTCACAGGGTGGGGGATCCCATGCTGCTTAGAACAGGTTCAGCTGCATCTAATCCCAGGGGACCCTGTGAGGAACCTGCATACCCTCCAGGCTGGCCCACAGGAGTGAGGTGGGTCTCTCCTCCAGGTTCACCTCCTGGGCTCATGGCCCCTTCCCCACATCCCAAGGCCAGCTCTGCAGAGTCATGGGGAGAAGCCGGAGCCGCAGCCACACTCGCCACACACACCAACACCCACTCTGGTGTCCTCCGGCCAGCGACAGCGAGGGACAGAGGGGCGCCCCCTGCATCTGCCCAGTCCAGAGGCTTCTTGGATGATGATGGGCCCTGCTCCCAGCCCTGCACGCCCCACTGAAGACCCCACGTCTCACCATAAAGGAGGCCAGGAGGTTTTAAGCTTCTACCAGGTCCGAGCACTTCTCTGGAAACTAAATAGCCACTCGGCTTCCCACTGGCAGCTGAAGTGCATGGTGTGAGGGGCGGTGTCCGAACTCCCCCTGCAAGGCTCCTCCCCTGCACCCCACTTCCTCCGGCCTACCATCTCCAGGCAGAGTTGAGGGGGGCAGGCCAGGCCTGCAGCTGGGGTCAGGAGTATAGACAGCCACAGCGGGGGAGGTGGGGAGCAGTCTGCGGCCTGTGCAGGCGGCTCTGTAAAGGATTCGGGTGCTCTGCGGTGGTGAGAGAGAGGGTGTGCAGCGGACGTGGCCATCAATCACCCTCCTCACAGCAGCCCCACACCCAAGGAGCAGGGCATGGGCCCAGGGCCATCTCTTCCCAGGAGAAGGGCTGCTGTGGGTGGCCAGACCCCGACAGTCCCCAGGGTCCATAGGACAGAGTCAGAAGACAGAGCAGTTCCTTCGTTTACCCACAGCACCAGCCTCACAGTAACGGCCGGCACACAGCACTTAGGCTGCCTGGTGTTCCAGAAGCTTCTGTGGGGGCTATGCGGGGACTATGCTGCGCTCAAGGCACCCATAAGAGGAGGGCATTTTGCTGTCCCCACTTTACCGAGAAGGAACTGGGGCTTGGGGTGGGTGCTCACTAGCCCAAGGTCCCACACCCAGCATTGATTGGAGCTGGGTGTGTTCCGGCCAGTCTGGTCCCCACCTTGTCCCAGAGCTGCCCTTGCCAGGCCCCAGGGCCGTGCTGCCCGAGGCCCACTCCACCATGGTTTGAAAGGGAGACTGCAGTGGGTGGGAGAGACAGGAGGGAGGGGAGAGGGGAGAGAAGGGGGAGATGGGGTAGAGGGGGCAGAAGAGGAAGAGAGAGGAGAGAGGCCTAGGCCTCCGAGACCTTCCCCTTGGTGTCCACAGGTGGTTTAAGACGTGAATGAATGAAGGAGCAAGCGGTAAACCCTGACAGCAAGGCCGCTGCAGCCCTCACCCGACTGGGACACCTGAGCAAGGACCCAAGCAGGGGACGAGCAGGCTTACCCCCCCTCGCTGGGCTGACCATGAGGCCCCATCCGGTGGAACGCACCATGACAGCGAATGCCCTGCCCCATCCCACGCGGCTCCCGCTGGCCACGGGTGGCTGCCAAGCTCTCAGAAACGGGGCTGGTGCCCTGCAGACCTGGATGTTTTACTCAGTGCAGCTTTGATTTGTGTCAGCTTCAAAAGGCTCATGTAGCTGGGGCTGTATCAGTCAGCAGGGGAGAGAGAAAATGCACAGCCCAGGGAATGTGGAGACAGGCCCAGCCCTGGGCACGGGGACCGGAAGGAGCAACTGGGGAGCAGGGGGCAGGGCCTGGGGCGGCCTTGCAGGTCAGAGGTCAGGGAAGGCCTGAGTGGGGGTGAATGAACAGGTTCCCCAGTGATATCGGAGGGGCAGGGGGGAAGGGTCCCGGAAGAGCACACCGGGGAGTGTGCACAGGGAGACAGAGGCCCAGAGGCGGGAAGGGGGGCCTGGTGTGTCCAGCAGGCAGAGCTGCTGGAAACAGGAGGCCGGCATGGCTGCTGCCGGGGCAGTGGCGGTGGATGGGTGGCCTGGGGCTGAGCTGCGGGCAGGGTCAGACCACGCCAGGCCTTGTAGGCCAGTGCCAGGGCTGCAGGTGTCCTGCTGAGGGGTACAGGCCTAGACAGTCTGGCATGGCTGTGGCGGGGCCCCTGTGGCTGCTCTGCTGAGGGTGAGGGTGGAGGGCAGAGGTTGGAGCATCAGGAGGCCCTGCCCAGCCATGGTGCCCTGGGGAGGGCTGCCCAGCTCTGGCTGTGCCTTGAAAGTTTTCTTGAAAGATCCACTGTTGGAGCAGATGTGGTCACAAGAGCAAGGGGGATGTCAGATGGTCTGGGCCCTGGGGAACAGGGTGCATCCCCTGGGAGGGGACGGCCCATCACCAGGGCGCCTTCTGAGACCATTTTGCAGGTGATGAAACTGAGACTCAGGAGGAAAATCCAGTTGCCCAGCACGCAAAGACCCAGAGCCTATCTTCCTGCCCCTACGTCCCTGTCCATCCCAGATCTGAACCTGCCCCAGCCCCAGGACTCTTAAGTGCAGCCAGAGGGGAGCCAGCTGGAGAGTGGGGAGCACAGAGACTGTGGCCTGGATGGTACCAGAGCGAACGGGAGAAAGGCTCCCCGACGCAGAGGCTGCAGCACAGCCCAGAGGGTCCTGGGGCTGGCTGGGCAGGGGCAGCTCCCATTGAGAGGCCCTGGGATTTGGGTAAGTAGAGGCACATGCAGACTCTGGCCACAGGGCACCTGGCACACGAGGGGAGTCCACCACACAAGCTGAGTGGAGGCCGGTGCAGGAGAGCAGCGGCGTCCCAGAAGCCAAGGGTGGTCGTGGAGCCCCACGCACAGCACTTCCTACAGGGCCACACCATCCGGTCTGCGGAGGGGGCTGCATTGCTGGGAGGGACCCACCTGATCCTGGATTCCAGCCTCACCCTGGGTCACCGCTGAGTGTCCCAAGTGGCCCCTTATCCCCCAGGGCCGGGTGGCATCCCAACCCCCTTGGATGTCTGTGCTCAGAATGTGGCAGACACGCCCCGGCAGGGCCATCCTCCTTCTCCTGCACCCGCCACGGCCGTGGGTTCAGGGTCTCTATCGTGGGAAGAGATTCACACAGTCAAGGTGAGGGTCCCGGGAGCACCTGTGACCAGGCCCTGGCTGCCAGGGAGAGGGGGGCCCTTAACCGGCGGGGCAGACAACCGGAGATGGACCCTCGTCCAGGGGAGGGCCCTGCCGCCCACAACTCCCTGGCATTCCTGCACCAGCAGGACGGGCTGGAGGAGGCGGCCCCAGGGCACCTCGCCAGTGTCAGTGCCCAGCGTCACTGTGCCCCAGGGGAGGGGGAGGCCCTTCCGAGCCTGGGCCTGGATGTGAATGAGGGCAGGCTCTCACCTCTCCGACCTCAGCTTCCTCAACTGGGAAGGGGAGCCGCAGCACCTGCTTGGGGTGATGAGGGAGGGGGAGCTCAGGGAGAGCCCTGGGCAGGGCTGCCTCCTCACCTTCCTTCAGCCTTTGGACAGGAGCTCAGAGGACCAAGTGAATGAATGAATGACTCAGTCAATCAACTGATCCATCAATCCATGGATCTCTGGACAGTCGGACAGCTGGGCTGTGGGCAGGATGGGGGACTCTCACTGAAGCCACATTCATATGTGTTCAGCTTTGTGAGTGGGGCGAGGCTGAGGACTTATTCAGTGGGGGAGGTGCACGGCAGGACCAGTGCCTTCGGAGGGTCAGGCCACAGAGGGCGGGGACACCTGCCAGGATGCCCAACCCCAGAGGCGGTGGGAGCCATGGTCCCACTCAGCAGTGGCTGTGATGAGGGCTGCTCCCACTTTGTCCACACGATTCCAGCCGCAGCTGCCCCACACATGAGCTGTCCCTAGTCATCCAGTGCGGCCGGACGAAGCCCCCTGCAGCCAAGGTGCTCCGTGGGGCAGGTTTCTTGAAGCTAGTATTTTCCATGGCATCTTACGTCCCAGCAGAGGCCCACCACTGTGCCCGGACCAGCGGCCCACTCGGCGAGTCGAATGTGCACCTGGCACCCCTCTTTTTGGAAACCCACAAACACTGGGCTCCCAGCAGAGGACTGAGGCTGAGCAGCCACTTCCCTGGAGCTGACCCCACAGCTGTGTAGGTACAGGGTGGCCGTGAACACTTAGGGCTCTCTCAGGCTGTGCACCTCTTGTTCACCGCAGGGAGCAGGGTGTTGGCTCCTGACCAAGCCCTGTCACTGCTGCCCAGCCACACATGGGGCCCCTTCACCCACCCCTGACCACCTTATGCAGGGAAGCCACTGTGGAAACAGCCTGGCAGTCCCCCAGAAAGTGAAGTCATCCACCCCAGCAGTTCCACTCCTGGGCCCATGACAGAGCTTGCACGTCCCCTCCAAAGCTCGTGTTTAGATGTGAGCCCCAGTGCTGGAGGTGGAGCCTGGTGTGTTTGGGTCCTGGAAGCGGACCCTTCATGGCTGGGTGCCGTGCACCCACTCACCACAGTGAGTTCTCGCGAGACCTTGCTGTTGAAAAGTGTGTCGTACCTCCCCCACAATTCTCTGTCTTTTGTTCCGGCTCTGGCCATGCAACAAGCCTGCTCCTCTTTCACCTTCCGCCATGGCTGTGAGCTTCCTGAGGGCTGACCAGAAGCCCAGCAGATGCCAGCACCATGCTTCCTATGCAGCCTGCAGAACTGCAAGCCAACTAAACCTCTTCTCATGAATTACTCAGCTTCCGATTTATCTTTATAGCAATGCAAATCCTGACTATTACAACACATGCTCCTCAAAATAAAGAGAAATAGTCAAACAAATAGGCACACAGGAGTCTTCCCAGTGGCACTATTCAGAGCAGACAAACGGTGGCGGTAGCCACAGGCCTGTCAGCTGATGATATATAAAGAAAGCATGGCCTGTCATCCCAGCATTTTGGGAGGCCGAGGCGGGCAGATCACCTGAGGTCGGGAGTTCAAGACCAGCGTGGCCAACATGGTGAAACCCCATCTCCACTAAAAATATAAAACTTAGCCAGGTGTGGTGATGAGCGCCTGTAGTACCAGCTACTCGGGAGGCTGAGGCAGGAGAATTGCTTGAACCCAGGAGGCAGAGGTTGCAGTGAGCCGAGATCATGCTATTGCACTGCAGCCTGGGTAATAGAGTGAGACTCTGTCTCTAAATAAATGAATAAATAAATGAAGTGCGGCATATCCATGCAGGGGAATAGCATTCAGCCCTAAAAAGGGATGATGTGGGGACGCGGGCGGTAACATGAAGTGCCTGAAAACCCTGTCGGCGGGAGAAGCAGACACAGAGACCTCCGATTGCACGATTCCGCTGATAGGAGATGCACAGAGCGGGCAGCTCCATGGAGACAGAAAGCAGATTCCGCGGTGCGGGGGTGGGGAGAGGAATAGGAGTGACTGCCTAATGGGCTCCAGAGCTCCTCGGGGGGTGACGAAAGTGTCTAGGGAGTAGACAGAGGTGGTGGCTGCACAGTGTGGCAAATGCGCTAAATGTCACTGAACCACACTCGTTAAAGTGGTCATTTTATGTCATGTGCATTTCACCTGTTTTTTTTTTTAAAAAAAACCCAGTTCAGAGTCCAGCCCCAACCCTCTCTCGGTGACCTCTGCGCTGGGACACAGAGAGCCACCCAGACCGTGAGCTTGGGGCCCCTCGGGCTGCCCACTGAGGAGGGGCAGCTACTGCTGAGGTCTGACCTTGCCTCTCCTGACGCCCCAGTCACACTTGGGAGAGAGGCAGGGTGGGGGGTGGCTGCCCTCCTGGCCGAAGACACCGTCCCAGGGCCAGTCACAGGTTTGCCAGGGAGGGCCGTAAGAGACCTCAGCGTTAGCACTGCCCAAGCCCGTCTGCTGCTGGCATATTCCCTGTGTGGGGACAGAGTAATGCCCACTACCCCTAAGGATGTCCAAGAATCCGTGGCCATGCCACCTTATGTGGCAGCAGGGACTCTGCAGGAGGGACAGAGCAGGATCGCTCTGCAGGAGGGATGGAGCTGGATGCTCTGTGTGGGCCCAGCGTCCTCACAGGGTCCTTAGGAGAGGGGGTGGGAGGGTCAGAGTCAGGGGGAGCCTGGAAGACACAGCACAGCTAGATTTAAGGTGGAGGAAGGGCCACGGGGGAAGGGGCACAGGAGCCTCCAGGTCCCGGAGAGGGCAGTACCCAAATTCTCCCCAGGGCCTCCGGTAGCCAGCCCTGCCAACACCTGGACTTTAGATTTCTTTCCCTTTCGGAGCTGCAAGACAATAAACTGTGGCTTTTGTTACAGCAGCCATGGGAGATTCATGACCTCGCCCATCCCTCACACATCTTTCCAGGAGACCCTCCCAGCCCAGACGAGCCTTGGTGGTGGGGCGGGGGGCGAGCAGAGCTCCCCTGGGAGACTCCCTGTCGCTGGCGTGGAGGAGGGGCCGCCCCACGGCCTCCGGAGGCCCCTGGTCCCTGTGCTCTGCACTTCCTGGCCAGCTCCTGTCCAGCAGGCGCCATCACTGTGTCCCCAAGAGCTGTGCAGGGCTGCGCCGGGCCAGGGAGGACTGCTATGGGGAGACATTGGCCAGAATGAAGGGGCAGATGTGGAAGGGCTCATTGCAGCTCTCAGAGGAGTGCGGGCAACTGGAGGATGCCCCTGCCCAGCCTCCGGGGGCTGTGCCCGAGGACCAGCCCCTCTGCTGGCCTGTCTGGCCCTTGGGGGCTGGATCCACAGGCAGGCAGGGCTGGGCGGGCGGGACCTGTCCAGGGACAGGGAGCGCAGGGTGGGGCTGCAGACTGTGGTCCCTAGGCTGGGCCCTGACCCCCCTCTGCCAAGGCCTCGCTAAAGCATCTGGAGCTCTGCTCAGCACTGCTCACATGTGGCAACACGGAAGGGCCTGAGTGAGAGAAGCAGACACAGAGACCGCAGGCTGCAGGATTCCACTTACAGAAAATGCACAGAGCGGGCAGCTCCACGGAGACAGAAAGTCCCCAGGGAGTGTCCGGGCTTCTACCGATGGGCAGCTCCTCTCTGCCTGGCCATTCACTGAGGACATCGGGGGCCCGAGGGCGCTCCTAAGAGTGATGTCGACAGTGGCTTCTGTGTCCATCAGATGGAGAGTGTGTCCAGCCTGCAGGACTTCTCAGAGCCTTTAAGAGGTCCCCATGGACTCGTCCGAGCTCCCAGCAGGAGATGTAGCCTGCAGTGCTCTGCCACCGTCCCATCTGCCTGCCCCACACCCCAGCACGCAGCTCACACAAGCATGAGGTGTCCTGCGGAGGTCCCAGGAGGCTGTGCACACCTGTGTGCCCACAGAGCAGAGCTGTGTGTGAAGTGCCCGTGTGCACCCAGCATGTCTCACAACACTGCGAAAGGAACGGGACCTCACCAACCTCCTGCATCGTGCCTGGGAGGCTGCCCCCTGCCCAACCTCAGGGTACACAGGTGCACAAGGAGCCAAACAAATGTGCACGCACTACCTGAGTGGCAGTGGGCAAAGCCTCTCTGATAGCTCATGAAGAAAGTTCTATTTCATTGTCACGATGTTAGGGGAGAGCAATTTGCTTCCAGCCATGGACATCCCATTCAGAATGGCGACAGCTTTGCCATCGCGGACCCAGGACACTTCTTGAGGCCCCCGTGGCACGCTTGGAGCCTCCAGCACGGGTCACTCAAAGGCTCTGGGTCAGCGCTGGGCGGCCTCCGGTACACCTGCACCATCCTTGACTCCAGCCAACCCAGAATCCCCGTCATAGGGGGAGGACCCCAAGGGGCAAGGGACATACAACAGGGCCCTGGGGGCCCAGGCTGACCTGTGAGTTCTCCGGGCGCCCCCGCCAGGACTCCGAAGGCTTGCTTCTCCCGCTGCATCCCTCTGCTCTCTGCCCCAGCTCAGTGTGGGTGTGGGTGTTGGGTGGGGGTGATAAGGGTTTCTCTGTGTCTGCCTTGTCCTCTGTGGAGGACTCACACTGGCCCATCCTAGAAGCAAATAAAGGTCATTTCAAGTCAACAAAGTGGGCAGCCTGGAGTCCTCTGAGCTGCACACCCAAGCCCCTTGGAGCTGCAACTTTGCTCATCTTTGCAGGGGGTGAGTGGAAGAGCAAGGTCAGGGTTGGGGAGCAGTGCTGGGGCTGAGAGAGGAGCCCCCTCCATGGACATACCCATGGTGGGGACCCTCCCCAGCCCAGCACTGCTGGACAGTCAGGACTGGTGCCCAGCCCCCAGCCACTCAGGGCCGGTCCTGCAGGGTACAAGGACCACAGGCAGGGAAGGGAGCTGGCAGGTCCCTCACCCCAGGAAGTCCACTGGCTCTTGCAGAGGTATTTTTCTGGGTTGAGACAGATTTCCATTTCCAGGGAGAAAGGAGGGCCTGATCCTAGCCACCCACTTCTGTTCCCTGTGTCCTGGGCCACAGTGATGCTGTCAGCAAAGCCCCACGGCTCAGAGGGGAGCTCATCCCTGCGGATTTCACCAGCATCTCTCACAGCTGCCTCCAGCTCCAGAACCAAACAACGCCTGGCCCTACTCTGGGTACCTATTCTCTGCCCCTCTCCTCACTCTGGGCACCTATTCCCTATCCTTCTCACAGGGCCTCACAGAAGGAGGTGGCTGGGGGAGAGCTCAGAGCTTCTGCTCTCCAGGGTGGACAGCAGGGGTCTTGGGCTGTCCTGTCCAAGCCACCCAGATGGATGCCCACACTGGGGCTTGCCTCCTTGTCATCCTCCCCACCCGAAGCTTGTAACTCAGCTCCCAGCAGAGGAGGCCTGATGGCAGTGGCCAAATTCTCAGATTCTCACTTTGCCCTTAGCCTTGGCCTCCCACCTCCTCCCAAGGGCCCTATTTCTAAGAACCTCCCCCACCCCTGATGCCCTTGGTCATAGCACTAGCCTGTGATCTGCTAGGGTTAGGGGGTTCCTTCTGGGTCTCCCCCTTGCACCCGGAGCCCAACCCTGAGCCCAGGGATGAAGGGAAAAGCTTTAATCTCTTGTGCACATCCTCCGGGAGCCGAGGAGTGTTGATCCGGCAGGATCTCAGCCACAATTAGCCGGTTCCCTCATCCCTGCCCTATAAATATTCATTCTGGGATTGTTATAAAGGTGCTTTTTATAAAAAACGCCAAACTCATTTGGAAAGGAGCTGAACGCTGCGCAGTGCAGGCTGCCAAGCTGAGTCCTAGGGACGCCAACATGGCTTTTTCTCGTGGGCCCTGGCAGGTGCTCTCCGGGGTTTTGTTTCATTTGAGCCGGGGACTTTTTGGTTCCCTGCGTGTAGCATTTACAAATATGGCAGCAGGCTCGGGGTACCCAGGGGGGGCAGTGTCCTCCTCCTCAGGGGTGCAGGCCACGATGGCCCCCTGGAGCTGGCAGCCCCAGGCAGGGTGTGACGATGGTCCATGGGGAATGTGCCTTGGGGCCGCTCACTGAGAAGCAGCCCTTACCCCGAGGGCCCTGTGCTCCCACCAGCTTGGTCCAGAGTCAGCCTGGTGCCAGCCTCCACCAGCCCTGTTGAGAATCAGGTGATCGTGACCCCTGGGTGGTCAGTGGATCTGGGACTGAGCTGGAGGTCGTCTGGTCCGGCTGCCCTCCCGTCACTGACGCTGGGTGCTTTGGTTAAATGCTTGTGCAGATGGGGAGTTCACTACCCCAGAGCAGCTGTAGGAGGATTCAGTGAAGTCCCTACCCTAGAACCTCTAAATAGAGGGTCTGGCGGGGTACCCAGGAATCCGCATCTTCACAAGCTTCAGTGGGGGGTGGTTCCCATTGTTGCTGCTTTTGGGGATTCTGAGACGGTGACCACAAAGCTCCTTGACAGATTAAAACACGTGCCGCACATGGGGGAGGTTGCGGTTCTGGCCCCAGACCTGGGCTCAAATGGTCAGTTCTAGAAGAACCGTCTCCCACCCTCCTCCTCCTCCTCCAGCCCTCGCTCCTCAGGCACAGCGGGAACGAGAACTCTCAGGCAGTTTCCTGATGTGAACCCCATTCCTGAGCCCAGGGAGGCTTTGGGCTCCATGGCAGATGCAGCCCCCACCCCACCTGGGAGCCCCAGGAGCCCTTGGCACAGTGCAGCAATCCCACCCAGGAGCCCAGCCAGGTACGGCCGCCTCTCGGCACAGCCCGCCTCGTGTCCCAGTGCTGCAGGCGCCTCCTGGCTCTGCTGAGCCAGGCTCCAGCCAGTTCCGGGACGGGATGTTCAGGAGGCAAGGAAGCCGCCGTTCCTGCTTTATGATCTAACCCCCACATTCTGCAGCTGGCGGGTACACACCACGGGCTGGAGGTAGTAGGGAGGCCTGGGTGACCCTTTCTCCCCTCCAGGGTTGGGGCCCTGTGGGCCGAGTGTCCCTTAAGAAGAGGCCTGGCGGCTGGGATATCGGGGTGCTGCCCCGAGCAGGGAGGCCTCAGGCAGCTGCGTTTGGCTGCAGCTCCCCCACTTCCCCTACCCCTCAGCACCCCCATGGGCCCCTGCCCCGGCTGAATTGCTAATCATCCCAAGAAACAGCAACTCTCAGGGGCTACTCTGGTCCCAGGAGGACACATGGCCCCCTCCCTTCCCAGCTTCGCTTTCGCAGGGAACCTCCCTCCCCGAAGGGCGCCCGTGGAACAGATGGAGCCGTCCGCCCTGACAAATGGCTCCCGCTCCTCGTAAAACTCCCGAGGAAGTCAAATTTGAGCTCTTCAAACCTTGGAGGGCTGCCTTGAATTTATGATGCGACCTGATAAATGATTGAAGTGGAGTCCTCAGGTAGCTTAACAGAGACAGCCGGCCTCTCACGGCACTTGTCCCGTGGATCCAGGGCCTCAACGACCGGGGGCGAGGCTCCCACCAGAAATGCTCCCGCCGTGAGCATGGGCTGGGCATGGCTGCCCGGAGCGGGGCAGGGGTGCGGGCTGGGCCTGGGCAGGGCTCATGGGGCAAAGCTTCTGTCCCCTCGGCCCAGCATCTCAGGCATTTGCTGAGGGGGCGTCCATCTCAGGAGCCTCCCGGCTCTCCCTGGAGAGCGAGGGGCTCAGAGTCTCCCGACTTCCTTTGGAAGCCAAAGCCTGCAGAGGCAGAATCGGCCAATTCCGGCCCTGGGGTGCATCCCGCCGCCATCTCTCTCGGAGTGAGGGCAGGGTCAGCAGGCAGGATGGCATCTCTCCCCGGGAGAAAACTTTGACCTCAAGGTACTCAAAGGGAAGGTGGTGCTGGCTGGGCCTGACCCCATCAGGTCATCACGGGGACCGTCCTGCTGGTCTCCGAGGAGGATGCTGCAGCCTGCTGTGACTCGCCCACCGGCACACGTGGCAGGGTCTCCGGGCGGCCTCCAGGAGCTGCAAGCGCCCCAGCCCCAGCCACAGAGAACAGGGACCTCGGCTCTCCAACCACGAGGAGCTGGGTTCGGCCAAAAACCTGGCAAACCTAGAAGACGGCCTGACCTCCAGGGAGGCTGAAGCCAGGTCAACACCTGAATTTCAGCCCAGGGAGACGCCAAGCAGAGAGCCCTGCCGCGCCAGGCCGGGAGTCCAACGCACGGAAACCGTGAGGGTGTAAGGTGGTGTTTTCAAGCAGCCAGCTGTGTGGCGATTGGTTGTGCAGCACAGAACACTAGTACAAAGCTGCCCCTGCCTGTGGAGGGTCGGAACACACAGCCCAGCCTCACTCCCGTAGAGGTGGCCGCTGGTGTTCACGGATGCCCCTCCACCCCGCACCGCTCCTCAGGCCAGGCTCCATGGGAAGGGCGCCATCACGGGCTGGGGACCGCCCCGGTGGTGACTGGGGAGCGTGGCACACGGGCCGGGCTTTCGCGGCTTGGGTTCGCCTGGCGGCCTGCGTCAGAGGAGCCACCGTGGACTACTCGGGAGCTTTCCGCCCCGGGCGCTTCCTCTTTACCTCCCACTCCAGGGTGAGAATTCCTGGATCCGTGGTCTCCAGGGCTCCTTGAAGCTGGAAATCCCATGCCTTGCGTGGCTTCACATCCCCATTGAGACCATGGGCCATGCCTGTCCTGCTTCCTACTGGGGGCAGACACCACGCTCGGAGCCACAGTGCAGGTGGTTCCACCCAAGAGCTGCCAGGAGAAGCCCCCACTCTAGGACCCTCTCCTTCCTCCTTCCCCTGCTAAAGCCTCATGAAGCCTTCTTCGAGGCTGGTGGGCCCCCGGCCCCTCCACTCCAAGACCTTCTCCTGGGCCACCCTTCCTGCCTCCCCTCCCTGTCCCACCACGACAAGCCAGCTCTTCCACTGAGCCTATCCCACCTTGACCTCCGGACGCAAGGTGGGCAATCGTGCTCGGGCAGTGGCTTCTACGGGGCAGCGTTCCCGGGGCCTGGCAGGGGTACCGCGGCAGTGGTCAGCCCCAGGAGCACTGCAGCTACAGTGGGGAGGGGGGGTGGTTAACCCTAGGGTTTCTGTGCTACACTCAGCCCAGGACCAACCACAGCCCCCAGGGCCTGCCTGTGTTTGGGCTCGGCCTGCAGGGACACTGCTGCCTGCCAGGCGGCCTCCTCTGGGCTCCTGAGTGACCTTCCCAGGGCTGCCAAGTCGGCGGCCACGATGCGGAGGCACTCGTGTTCACAGTGATGAGCTGTTTTATTGCCCAGTCAGTAAAAGCCTTCTGATTATGTCATTGCAGAGGCAGTTGGAAGCCAAAACACATACATTTCCTTCTGTGCAGCGCTGCCCCTCCGCCTCCACGCAGGCCTCCTCCTGGTTGACTCAGGGTGCCTGACAGCGGTCGAGACCTGGAGACCACGCAGGGGCACCTCCAGGCCCTGGGCTCATTCCTCATGGCCAAGGAACAAGAGGCTGTGGGCAGGGCCTGTGCAGCCCAGCAGGGGCAGGGGGCAGGGGCCAAGGACAGCTCTGGGGCGGGGACGCTGCCTGCTGGCGGCATGTCTGATTCCAGCCCCTCTGAGCCCAAGGTGGAGGCCCAGGAGATGGCCCTGGGCCAGGTCTGCCTGTTGGAGCCTGGGCCTCTCCCCAGGAACCAGGGGTTCCAGAAGCAGCGCCAGCCCTTTTGAAATGAGTCTTCAGTCCCCCCTCTGTGGGAATTGTGGCTGAGGTGGGCACACATTCCTTTATTCGGGAGCTACCTGCTGAGGCCACACGAAGTGCCAGGCATGCTGCTGAATGCTAGGACAAAGCATGAGCAGGACACAGGGCTGGAGCCATGCGGCCCGGACACGGCCTCCAACCTCCCAGGGGCTCCCAGCCTCCCCAGGAACCTGGGGGGTCACATCTCCCAGGCCTTGGGAAAGGGCTTAGAACAGGCCTCGTGCAGAGAGGCATCCAAGTGCCAACTTGGACACAGCCCTGTCTTCCCCTCCCCACAAGCCCAGCTCAGAGCCAACAACTACACAGTAATGGGGTGCAGGTACAGCGGGGGCCGCCCAGGACCAGAAGGGCTTCCTGGAGGAGGAGGCATCCACCCCCATGTCAGGGTTGTCTTTTCCCCTGCAGGGGAGGGAAGGGCACTCTCCAGCCCTCGCTCTGGTCCCTGGATATGGGTGACAGCCCCAGCCCAAAGCCACCCCCTCCTCGGAGCCAGCCCAGGACGTACCAGTCCCGGAAACACTTGTCAGTCTCGGGCCTTGGGCTTCTCAGCACAGCTGGGGGTGGAGGTGGCCTCGAGGCCCAGCCAAGACACTCTGGGAGGCTGACATCAGTGCAGACTCATGCTCTGTGCTCAGCACCTGTTGAGAAGACCCGAGAATAGCCTTTCTCGAGAAGCGGAATTGGGAGGATGCAGGAGGGGCCGTGGGGGCCACAGAGCTGCAGAGTCACCCTCCCTTCTAGGCCTGGGGATGGGGGCTCCCTGACCTGGAGCTGAAGCCCCCATTTGTGTCTAGCTCTGCCGCCACTCTGAGTGGTGGGCCAGGGGCCTCCTCCCTGGGCCTGGGCCTCCCCACCTGGAAAAGGAGGATGTTCGCTCGCACCCTTCTGCAGCCTGGGGCGGTGGGGGTGGCCCAGCAGTGACAGTCCAGGTGACAAGTGGGACTGTGCTGTGAAGGGCCTGAGACTAGTGAGTCAGGAGCCCCCTGACCCCCACCCCCTCAACTGCAATTCTTGGCGGTCAGAGGCTGCAGCGACCATCCCCGCCCCAGGGCCCTTAGTCCTGTGTGCCCAGCCCCAGGGCCCAGCTCAGGGCCAGGATGTCGCCCCCGAGGCAGCTGTGGGAGCGGCGATGCTTCTGAATCCCAGGGTTTGATCCCCACTCAGCCACTTTCTCTCTGTGACTCCTTGAGCGTGTTGCTTAGAACTCCTGTGCCTCCGTTTCCTCCTCTGGAAAACAACGTGGTGATGGCAGATGATCACCCGGCCCGGGGGCACAAACCGGAGCATCTGACTCAGGCGTTTGTTCAATAAAGGGCGGCCACGACTTTGAAGGTAAACCGCAAACACATCCCACTGAAGTCGTTAAGAATCCTCCTGAGTGTTTCTCTAGATATGCCGAGAGGACACAGCAGCCCCCGGGGGTTCTGCTACAGAGGCAACTGCCAGGCGGGCTTCCCTCGAACCCCTTCAGGCCAGCGATGCATCCCAACCAGCACCTCTCTGCAGAGGGCATAGAGATGGGAGGTCATGTCAGCGGGGCGTGCTGGTGGGTGTGAGGGTCCCAGCCTCTGGGCACCGCCCCCAGCCCCAGCCAGGCCACGGAGACCCACGCAAACCATGACAATGGAGGGGGGGCCAGTGGCCAGGTGTCACGTGGTGCTGTCAGCCTGCAGCCGGCACGAGAGCTTCGGTTTAATTCTAAGGGGGCGAGAACCCCCGCCCGGAGGTTTGAGGGGAGATGATAGTTTCTAGGAGCAGAGCCAGAGGGAGGCCCTGGGGCCTGGGCAGGGGCAGCGAGGAGCTAGGCCTGGAGCTGGGCAGAGCTGGCTGCTGGCCGTAGAGCCAACAACCTCCCATCACACTCTGGGCCTGTGGGCCTTAGCACCCCTGATCCACGGAAGCAGCGACCTGCCATCCCACCCCACCACCACCCCTAATTACCAAACCCACCAAGGTCTGGGGCAAGAGCCTCAGACACCCTAGGACAGCCTGCAGAGGCGCCGGGACCGAAAACAGAGAAGCAGCACCCCCATCCCTGGACTCGGAGAAGCACAGACCCCCGGGCCCCCCAGGCCTGCTAAGAGCATGGGGAGGAGCTCTGTCTCCATGTCTCAAACTCGTGAGGGCCTGGGTGACATTTCTCCCAGAAATAATTAATTTTGATAACACAAAGGACGTTCCCCGGTGGCCAAGGTCAGAACAGGGCTGGCTGCAGCTGTCCTGTCCCTGCAGCGTCCCCCTCAGCCCGACCACTCTGACGAATGGCGTCGTCGAGACACGGCTGCATAATTGAAGGAATAAAGAGAGAGCGAAAGCTGCTTTTCTTGCAAAAATAACTATCGGTGCCTTGTCAGCGGCAGGGTGGCTGGCGGGGGGCGGATGGGCTACAAAGCAGGAGAGGTTCGCAAAGCCCCACCTCAGCTCCAAATTTCCAGAGGCCCTCGGGAGCAGCGGTGGGGCCGTTGAGAGCTGGGGAGGCTGTGGGTGTGTGGTCAGGGGGGTCACCTGCCAGGGCGAACCCCAGGCTGCTGCTCTTTGGGCACCAACTTTTCATGGTCTTCAGCCGCAGCGGAGGTGAACATCACGGATGCTGGCTGTAAGTGGTTGAGCTGTGGAGCCCTGGGCTGGGACCACCACCTGGGAGGCAGCCTGAGCCCCAAACACAGGTATACCGGCACCTCCCTCCTAGGCAGTTAGAAGCTGCAAGGAGATCCCATATGCAAAGTCCTCCCGTGTTGCCTGGCCATGACCAGCCCTAAACATACAGGCCCCCTGGGTATGTGAGCATCCAGGGGCCACCAGGACAAAGGACAGCAGACTGGGCAGCTGAACACCAGAAATGCATTGTCTGTGTTTCTGGAGGCCAAAGTCCCAGATCCAGGTGTCAGTGGGGTTGGCTCCTTCCAGAGGCTGTGAGGGAGATTCTGTCCCAGGCCTCCCTCCCAGCTCCTGGCCACTGTGAGCACCCTGGCATTCCTTGGCTCATAGAAGCACCCCCTGGCTCTCTGCCTCAATCTTTCCATCACCGTCACACCGTCACACCGTCACACCGTCACACGAAGATGGAGATGGCGTGGCTGGCTGTGCGTCCAGATTCCCCCTTGTGTCAGGATACACTCACATTGGACCAAGGCCTACTCCGGTATGACACCATCTTCACTAGCTACACCTGCAATGGCCCTATTCCCAAAGAAAGGCACATTCCAGGGTACTGAGGGTTAGAAACTTAACACAGGAATTCTTTGTGGGCATAATTCAACCCGTACCACTAGGACTGAGCACGCTGCGTCATTACAGCAAGGCCTTCCCTGCCACAAAACAACCTGCACTCAAGTGCTTGCAGCAGCTTCATTCAGAGTCGCCAAAACCTGCAAGCATCCAAGATGTGCCTCAGCAGAAGAACAGGATTAAACGCATAAACCAACTACGGCCCATCCAGACAATGGGATACTGTTCGACAGTAGAGAGAAATGAAGCCTCACAATGTGGCTCACGCCTGTAATCCAAGCCACTCGGGAGGCTGAGACAGGAGGATTGCTTGAGCCCGGGAGTTTGCGTCCAGCTTGGGCAACATAGTGAAACCCAGTCTTTAAAAGTAAAATAATCATAATGAGCTATAATATTTGAATATGATGAATCTGATCAAGAATAAAGGGAAACGTGTATCAATCTCTGAAAAGATCTGAAGGAACCTTGAAGGCATGTTGTTAAGTGAAAGAAGAGTCTAAAGAGGCTGCATGATGCATGATTTCCGTGACAGCAGGTCCTTGGATAATGTTATTTCCTATTTCCTTTTTTTTTTTTTTGAAACAGAGTCTCGCTCTGTCGCCCAGGCTGGAGTGCAGTGGCGCCATCTCGGCTCACTGCAAGCTCCACCTCCCGGGTTCATGCCATTCTCCCGCCTCAGCCTCACGAGTAGCTGGGACTGTAGGCGCCCGCCACCTCGCCCGGCTAATTTTTTGTATTTTTAGTAGAGACAGGGTTTCACCGTGTTAGCCAGGATGGTCTCCATCTCCTGACCTCGTGATCCGCCTGCCTCGGCCTCCCAAAGTGCTGGGATTACAGGCGTGAGCCACCACGCCCGGCCAATGTTATTTTCTTTAACATTGTTTCATCATAATGTTGAGGGAAAAAAAAAAATCTGCTCCCACCCAGAGCCACTGTCCGTGGAGCACATTGCCCCAGGACCACGCGGGTTTTCTGTGGATGCCCCAGTTTCCTTCTGTGCCCCAAAGATGTGCACGTAGGCGAGCTGGCGTGTGGCAGCTGTTCCCGTCGGAGTCCCTGCCCCGGACGGAGGGTGAGCACCCGACCCTGGACGGCAACTCCCACAGCGGCTTGCGCTATGTCCAGCTGGGTTCCCGCCTGGTGTCCCGAGATGGGGGCATGGGCTCTGGTCACCCTGAACTGGAATAAGTAGGGAAATGAAATAATTATCTTACTTGTTTTTGGTAATCTTTCTTAAATTCTTGATTGAAAACTCACATTTGTTTCCATGTTTAATATTAGAAGGGTTTTGGACTTTATTTAGAAGTTTGGTGATGCTTTTGTGACTGGAAATAAGCCATAGGAACTCAACTCTTGTTCATGTCAATTAGCCTATGGTCAAATTCATTTTGCTACACGTCATTTTGCTTAAAGTCCCAGTTTCCAAAAACCTACCAATGATAGGAAGTGAGGCCTTACTGTGTATGACACTCTGGAAAAGATGAAACCACAGAGACAGCAGAAAGATCAACGGTTGCCAGGGTTAGGGCGAGGAGGGGAGAACAGGAGGAGCCCAGAGGGTGCGAGGGCAGTGGAGCGGCTCTGTGTGACACAGTGGTGGGGGGAAGCTGTGCCATTATAAATGAGTCAAATCCACAGAACTTCCAGCGCCAAGAGCGAGCCGGGTGGTAAAGGGTGGACTCCGGGCGATAAGGACGTGTTGGTGCCGGGTCACCCACTGCAGCCACTGCACCTGCGGTGGGATGTGAGAGGGGCCGGGGCCAAGCAAAACCCGGGGCAAGGAACAAAAAGGAAACCCGGAACTCCAAAAAAACCTTCCGGAAAAACAAAAAGGCCAATAAAAAAAAAAAGCCCTTAAGTTTTGTAAAGCTCACCGGATATATGCAGTAACTCTCTGTATTATCGTCGCAAATTTTCTGTAAATCTAAAATGGTTCCAGAAGAGGTCTCCTCCTGTACCACCTTCCTAAGCCTGCAGCCTGTGCCTGCCAGTGCACCCCGCCCCCATTCCTCCTCCTCCCCATCATCCAGTCACTGGGGCTGGATTCCAGGAAGAGTCGCTGTAGAGACTTCCCTGCAGCAGAGGAGGGCTGAAGAGAAGCCCCTGGTGGCCCGGCGCTCAGAGCCTCCCCACTTCTGTTAAGGCCTCACCTTATCAGAAGTGGAAAAGCGCCTGGGGGCCTGGCCCGCCTTCCACAGTACCACTAAATCAGGGTTGCTGGGGGCTGTCCCTCCACTCAAAGTGGCCCCAGGGAGTCACCTCTACAATGAAAAGGGTTGCTGCAAGGAGAGGAACTTGGGTCCGAGGCCCCCCACCCTGAAACTTGGGAAAGGAGCGCGGAGGAGGAACAGAGGCCGAACGGCCCGCTCGGGGTAGACATTAAAGGGAGCCAGGCTGCAGCCACTGCCCACCACGCCAACACCTGCTCCACAGTGTGCTGGGCAGAAGAGGCTGAGAGAGCAGAAATGCAGCATCGCACAGCTAGGCCTGGCTCCCCACGTCTCCAGAGCAACCCCGTCACCCCAGCTACCTCTCTGCAGACCCTCCCTGTGGGGTCAGCACTGGCAGTACCTCCTTCCTGTCAGGAACCAGCAGAGGAGCGACCTGTAGCAGAAGCAGTGATGTGGTGAGATGACATCCAAAAGGGACACGGCCCTTCTACTGACAGGCTTCCCCAGAGGGCCAGCAGGAGACTTGCCAAGGTTTGCAAAGACACGGTGAGACTCAGCATGTCGCCAGGGGTGTGTCAGGGTGGGTCTCCCAAGAAATGATGGCCACCCGGCTGTCCCATCGTGGTAGCCAAGCCACTGCTACCCACTGAAAGTTCTCCCCTGAGTGGAAGGAAGAATAATGGCTCCAATGATGTCTTCATTCTAATCTGCAGAATGGGTGGCCATGTCACCTTACACTGCAGATGGGACAAAGGACACGGAATGGGAGATGACCCCTGGTGGGCCCAGGGCAGATCATCGCAAGGGGCTCAAGCGGTCAGGGAAGGAAGGAGGTGTGCAATGGAGCGGGGAGCATGCGCCATGCTGCACGGCTGGCCTCTGAGATGGAGGCGGGGCCACCAGCCAAGGGACGAAGGCCCTTCCAGAGGCGGGAGAGAAGGGAGCGAGTCTCCCCTGAAGTCTCCAGAGGGAAGCAGCCCAGCGCACACCTTGATTTTGACCCAGGGAGACCCATGCTGGACCTCTGACCTCCAAAACTGTAAGGCAATAAAGCCAGGTGGCTTCGAGCCACTACGTTTGGGTCCATTTGCCACAGCAGCCACCAGAGACTGACAAGCCCGGGAAGTCAACTGCTGGCATTGGAGCTGAAGAGAGACAAGCACTAGTCAGCCACCCACGAGGACCACCGTCCACTCCTGGACAACAGCAGAAATGCTGGGGGCGCCCCACGTGACTTTCCCATCAGAACAGCCATCTGAGCTTCCACAACGGGCGTGTCTCCTTCTCACTACAGATCTGTGCTGGTGGGACGTCCCTGTCCCTCATCTGAATCAGGGGTGGCACAGGATGCTGCCACAGGCACCCAGCAGCGGCTCCTGGACGGCACCCAGGTGACAGGGTGCAGGGCCCATGGACACCCCCTTCTCCACCGCCTTCCTCTTTATCTCCACCGTTGGGTCCTCACTGCCTTGCATGACATCCCCCAAGCCGGGGGGATCTGGCCCCTGGGACAAGTAAGGAAATGTTTGAGAGAGCCCCCCCGAAGCCTGCAAGCGTCAGGGCCCAGGGCCCAGCTCCTCTGCCACAGGCAGCCTTGCCGTGGGTTCAGGGACTCTAAAGGGCTGGCTTGGGCTGGCTGGTCACTGCCGGGTGCTAGCTGGGGTTAGGGGATGCTCGACCTCTCTGCTTCCCTGAGATTGCGCTTTATTTAACAGTGTTGAGCCCCTGGTGTCCCTTCTCCACAGAGAAGGCAAGGGGCCACCCCAGCCGGGGCAGGAGGCAGCAGGGAGCTGGCCACCGGCTGAGGCCCACTCGCCCCGCTCCATTCCCGCGGCGGTCTCCAGTGGGAAGTTGCCGTGACGAC
>NW_012114444.1:2064742-2069056 GCF_000951035.1 Colobus angolensis palliatus
AGGCTGGAATTCTAAAGAATATTCAGAAATGACCCCATTCCCCGCCGTGCCTGCCAGAGAAGCAGCTGGCCACACAGCAGTGAGCAGAAGGGGTCTCCGTTTCAGTTCGTTCCCCAAGTTCCAGGCACCCAGGGGCTCCGGGCACAGTCGTGGGGGCTTCCCGCAGCCGGGCTGACATGGAGGGCTCTGCCCGGTACAACCCTCTCCATCGTGGGGACCCTTACCAGCCCACTTCTCAGATGAGGAAGCCGTTTTCAGAGAAGTGGAGCTGCCCAGCGTGGCAGAGCTGGGACTCCGGAGGGTGTCAGCATCTCCGTCGGGCGCCTGCATTCACACTTCCAGAAAGGCTCTGGGGACGGCCGGGGGCAGATGGAACCTACAGGGCCTGGGTCCACATCTGCCCAGGTCTGCCCCCCACCCCTCCTACGAGGACTGGCTAGAAAAGTGAAGGCAGTCGGCCACTAGAGAGCATGGGGAGGGAGTGAAATGCGGTTCCAGGGGGGTCTGGGTGGACCTCGGGGAGCCCTCATGGGACTCAGCAGTGTCTCTGTGAGAGAGAGACAGAGACACAGAGAGACAGAGATGGGGCAGAGGACACGCTTCCGCACACGGCAGGAGGGCCCTGAGCTGCTCACAGGACTCTCACTCATGTGGCCTGGGCAGCTTTGACCTTTTTTTTACCCTGGTGACAGTTCAGCGAGTCATGGTGGTGACCCCAGCCGGGGCTGCAAGAGACCCAGAGCTGCGGGAGGCGGGGGGCATAGGTGGTGCAGGGACATTGCTAGAAAACCCAGACCTCCTGCTCCAATCACTGGACAGGTGTCCAGACAGGAGGTCACGATAGTCCATGGTGCCTGCCTGGCTGGACCAGGCTCTTATCTCCCCGTGTGTCCTCATCCAGAGCCCCGATTAAGACCGAGGCCACACACCCGAGCTGGAGTCAGGGGCTCCCCCAGCCATGCCAATAGACCTGGGAATCTCCAGGGAAAACCCAGAAGTCACCATCTCTCTTGCTCACTTGGACTTTCAAGGTAGATGCTGAGCCGATGGAGATTCATGGCCGGGTTGGCCTGAACCAAACCAGAGTCAGCCAGCCTGGGGGCACCATCCTCTACCTGCTGGGTGGCAAAATGTCTACCTGTTAGACTTATTTTAGATCTAAGAATATGTTAACATTTTTTGTGTTAACCAATTAAAACTTTATGTAAAGCTCAAGGTTGTTGTTTTTTTAATTAAAAATTCCAGCTAGAGAACTTGAGTTCAGGGAGTGACTTTTCAGATACACCAGCAAAGAAAAATCTATGAAAGAATTGATAGCTTGAAGGTCATTAAAATTAACAAATTATACTATGCAAAAGACACTATGAAAAGAATAAAAGCCAGCCACAGAATATGCAAAGAGCTCTTAAAACTCCACAATAAGAAAATAAACAACCAGCTGGGCACAGTGGCTCACATCTGCAATCTCAGCACTTTGGGAAGTCAAAGAAGTTGGATCACTTGTGCTCAGGAGTTTGAGGCCAGCCTGGCCAACATAGTGAAACCCTGTCTCTCCCAAAAAATACAAAAATTGTCTGGGCGTTGTGGCACATGCCCGTAGTTCCAGCTACTCAGGAGGCTGTGGTGGGAGAATCCCTTGAACCTGGGAGGCAGAGGTTGCAGTGAGCTGAGATCATGTCACTGCACTCCAGCCTGGGAGACAGAGGGAGACTCTTGTCTCCAAAAAAAAAGAAAAAAGGAAACTAACAACCCTATTAAAAATGGGCAAAAGGCCTGGCGTGGTGTCTCACTCCTATAATCCCAGCACTTCGGGAAGCTGAGGCAGGCAGATCATGAGGTCAAGAGATCGAGACCATCCTGACCAACATGGTAAAACCCCGCCTCTATTAAAAATACAAAAAAATTAGCTGGGCTTGGTGGCACGCGCCTGCAATCCCAGCTACTCAGGAGGCTGAAGCAGGAGAATGGCTTGAACCCGGGAGGCAGAGATTGCAGTGAGTCGAGATGGTGCCACTGCCCTCCAGCCTGGGTGACAGAACGAGACTCTGTAAAAAGAAAAAAAAGTGGGGGTAGCAAAAGACCTGAACAGACACCTCCCCTAAGATCTTCAGATGTCAAACCAGCATATAAGAAGATGTTCCACATCCTGTGTCACCAGGGAAATGCAAATTACCAACAACCATGAGATGCCACCACACACCTACTAGAACGGCCAAAACCCAGAACGCGGGCAGCACCAAACGCCGGCGAGGACGTGGAGAAACAGGACCCTCAGCCACGGCCGCTGCGAATGCAACATGGCGCAGCCGCCGTGAATGCAACATGGCGCAGCCGCCGTGAATGCAACAGACAGTCTGGCGGTTTCTTACAAAACTAAACGTGCTCTTACCACACGATCCAGCAACCGTGCTCCTTGGTGTTACTCAAAGGAATTTAAAACTTACGTCCACACAAAATCCCACCTGTGGATGTATACAGCAGCTTTATTCATCATTGCCAACACTTAGAAGCAACCAGGAAGTGCTTCGGGTGGTGACTGGATAAACCGGAATAATATTCAGTGCTAAAAAGAAACCAGCCATCAAGCCACAAGAAGTCACAGAGAAACTTTAAACGCTGTTGCCAGTTGGAAGGAGCCAATCCAAAAATGCTCCATGCTGTGTGATTCCAAACATACCACATTCTGGAAAAGGCAAAGCTATGGAAAAGAGCCGAGGTTTCCAGGAGTCTGTAGGGAGGGAAGAAAGGGCTGCAAAGGAACACAGGGTGTTTAGGGCTGTGGAAATATTCTGGGTGATGCAGTAGTAATGGTGGATACAGGACTTCACAGAGTTGCTCAAACCCACCGAATGTGCAGGGTTAAGAGTGAAGTATGACCTCTAGTTAATAATCATGTAATCAGTATTAACTCATCCATTGTCACAAATGTACCGCACCAACTTGAGACGCCAATAATGGGGCAAGGGCACATGGGGGCTTTCCGTACACTCGATTTTTCTGTAAACCTAAAACTGGTCAAAAATATAAAGTCTATTAATTTTTTAAAAATTAGAAAATCCAGCTACGGTTGTTACAGTTTTTCGTTTTGATTTTTTATATAGGGTCTCGCTCCGTCATCCAGGCTGGAGTGCAGTAACGCAATCTTGGCTCACTGCAGCCTCAACCTCCCAGGCTCAGGTGATCCTCCCACCCCAGCCTCCCCAGCAGCTGGGACTACAGGCGTGCGCACCACGCCCAGCTAATATTTTGTATATTTTGTAGAGACAGAGTTTCACCATGTTGCCCAGGCTGATCTCGAACTCCTGGGCTCAAGCACCCCTCCTGCCTCAGCCTCCCAAAGTGCTGGGATTCCAGGTGTCAGCCCCTGTGCCTGGTGCAGTTTTATGTTATCTTCAGTATTGAGATCCTCACGTGTACATGGTTTGGGATCCAGAAAGCCAGAGTTGTAATAAAATAACTAGAATATGATAGGAACAAAGCAGGAATGGCTCTGAGGCCCATCACCAGCCCCCACTGGCCAAAGAAAGACCCTGTTCTGCCCCTGGACTGAGGGGCTGCTGGGATTGGAGGTCTGTTTGCCCCATTCCCCAGACATCCCCGATGGGCACATGCACTTGGCCATCACACCCAGACCCAGCTGCCTGTGCGTGGCCAGTGGGGCGAGGCCTGGGGGAGGCAGAGGGCAGCCTGCAAGAGTCAGCAGAATTCCTGGGGGGCTTTTGCCTCAGCCTCCAAAGAGACCCCACCCAGTGTGCATGGGCCTCCAGTGTGCATGGCTCCAGAGAGGCCAAGGCTGGTGTCTAGAAGCTAAAGGGCCCAGGGTTCTTGGGGAGTCCTGCTCCCAATCCACTCTATACCAGGAATAGCCCCCCTCAAATCGGAGGTGAGGCTCCTGGGGGGGCTCTGTGGAGTCACTGAGGGGAAGAGCCTGGGGTTTGGACTCCAGACCCCAACACTCAAAGGGGTTTCAGGCAAGTCCCTGACCTCTGGGGACCCCATCGGCAAAGCGGAGCTGAGGACCCCTGCCGTCTGCCTCCACTTCCTCCAGGACTCACAGACAATGGAGGGGTGGGGTGCTCGGAGATTCCGAGCCCTCAGTCACAGTTGACGGCCCCAGAAAGTCCGTCCTCTCCACCACATCCACCAGGGCTTTGGGTGACCAGCGACAGAGGGCTCTGGACCTTAGCAGAAATGGGGCCTGGCGCTGGGGACCCGGCAGGCTAAGCCCCACCCAAGTCAGTGTGGTTAGGGTTTTGGACCCCTAGAGACTCAACGCCACCCCAGCACCAAGAATAATTTCTCAGCTGGCCCCGC
>NW_012114444.1:2070546-2076903 GCF_000951035.1 Colobus angolensis palliatus
TGGGGGAGGCTATGGGGGGATGGGAGAGGCTGTTGGGGGGACATGAGGAGGCTGTGTGGGAGCTCTGCAGGATGTGGGGTGACCTGGCTCGTTTTGGAAGCCCCCCATGGCTCTTGGTGAGGGATGAGTGGAGGGGAGGCAGTGAGGACCCTGTGGCTGAGGTGTGTGTCCCACAGGCTGAAGGTCACCCAGGGCAGCCACGGAACAGAAGATGGCCTGTGATGGCCATGGCCCAGGTGTGGCCACAACAGCCCGACCACCTGAGACCACCTGAGATTCTCTGCGGGAATCGGTCTGGAAGGTCGGGGGTCGGGGGGCGCTGCCTTGCTCTTCGTCCTTCTCCCAGGACCCCACCCTGCGACCCCCACACACAGGAACAGGCCCCACCCTCCCCACTTCCCAAAACCCACCCCTCCCCTCTTCAGCGCCTGCTGAGTCCCCGTGAGGCCCCGGCTGAGTGCTGCGCGGGTGAGGACAGGCTCTCAGCGTCAACCCATTTGCACCTTCTCAGAGCTGAGTGTGGGGGACAGGGCTGGAACCCAGAGGGGCTGGTCCCACAGCCCTTACAATGAACCTACCCCTGCTGCCCCCACTCCCCCACTCATTCATTCATTCCCCCAGGCCTCCGCCTGCATCCTTGGTTCAGTCATTCACAAGCATTTTTAGGTGCCTGCTACATGCCTGGCCCCATGCAGGGTGAGTGGCTCTGGTCCCCTGCAGCTTCCAATCTGACGGGCCCTGAAATCAGAAGCCCATGGCCTGAGCCAGCTCTAGACAGGCCTGCTCTGGCCTGCATGGGTCAGTGTCTCTGAGCTCCCAGGACCCCTCAGGGGACACCGAGGGCCATGTCTCCAGATGGGCAGATGCTCCCTGGCTCCCCACAGGTCCCACCACTCCCTGTCCCTCGTGCCAGCCAGTGTGCTGGTCATGCCTCTGTGGCCTTTGCATCTATAGTGTCCGATGCAGGACCCTGCCCAGGGCTGGGTGTAGCCAGGGCTCCGGGGTCACAGGCTAGAGGACAACAGGCCCCTGTAGTCTCCTGCCAGGTGGGCGTCAGAGGTGGCTGTGAGTGTCCCCAGGCTGCACGCCCAGCACTAAAGAACCTGCAGATTGGTGCTGCAGACAAGCCTGTGGTGGAAGCGGTCACCATGGATGCCCCAAACCCGCTGAGTGGTCACCACCTGGAGTCTCCACCCAATGGTCAGCAGAGGGACCGACTCCAGGATGGAGCAGACTCGGGCTCCATGGATGCCCCAAACCCGCTGAGTGGTCACCACCTGGAGTCTCCACCCAATGGTCAGCAGAGGGACCGACTCCAGGATGGAGCAGACTCGGGCTCCTGGCTGAACTCATCTGGGATGTGTTTTCCTTTGCAGCAATAAGATAAATGTCTACAGATTCACTCTTAACTTTGGGACCTGGAGAAGCTCTCGGTTTAAGCAGGAATTATATCATTGGCTCAATTAATGACCACCAAAAATTCTACACCACGTGCGACAGTCACACAGCACCTCTAAAACCAATGGCTGTGGCTGCAGCCCAGGAAACCTCAGCTCTCATGGGCTTGCCAGGTAATAAGTACCCAGAAGCTGTGCCTTTATTCTCACCTGCCTCTGTGGAGGGGGCAGTGCCCCAGGAAGGAGGCCCCAGGTCCTAGGAGCCTGTGTGGGCCCCAGCAAGGTGGGGACAGGTGGGTGCAGGGCAGTCCCTTCAGCCTGTGCCCGCGGCTCTGTGGGCCCCGCACCCAGGGCTGCCTTGAGGGAGCGCCGCTCTGTGGGCATGCTGGGCTCTGCGCCTCTCCACCCGGCTTCACTGATTCAGTACCTCACTTCCTCTCCCTGACGCACATTCTGCATGGAGCTGAAAGGATGTGGAAGGTCCTCCCCGTCTCCAGGCACCTCTGACCCAGTCAATGTGGGTCCTCCTGGAAGGCTTGGCCCCGCCAGTGCACCCAGGGAATCGTGACCATGGGGTGGAAACACACGTCTCCCCTGAGGACCCCAAAGCCCACGTCAAGCCCCAGCACTGCCACCTCCACGTGGTTTTGCCTGCGGACAAAGGGCCCCTCAGAGCCTCTGAGACGCAGAGTGGGTGACGCCCAGGCCACAGGTTGCAGCGAGGTTGATGCCCAGGTCCAGCACTGACGCCCAGCCTGCCCAGCCCCGGTGACCACATCCCCACGGCTCTCATGGCAGAAGCACCTTCCCTAGCAGCCCCACACCCCTGGGTGAACCAGGCCCACCTGCAGGCTTCCGGGTGGATGGGCAGAGCCGGTGAACAGCCTCGGATAAACGTGTCACGTTCAGACCAGGGCCGGGGCCAGGGGTCTCCGACGGGGGTGGACCCCCATCTGCATAAGTTTCTGTACCATCTGCGTCTCGACCTGGGCATCTGTGAACCCTAGGCCATTCCACGGGGCCACCAAGAGTCTCAGTGATGAATTTAAACGGTCGCCCTCGGCAGCTCAGTGTTCACAGTCAGCACAGCAGGCTCCCCGGCAGCTCCAGGACCTCAGGGCCCCTCTCCCCTCTTGAAGCTCAGCCAGGCCCTGGGCAGAAGCCACATCCTAACTTCCAAAAATGCAATTTCCACTCTTCTGTGAGCCTGGTGACAATAACAAAAACCAGCTTTGGTTTCACATGGACCTGGTATCTGGGGTCAGGAGGAGTGAGGGCCCTGACCCAATGCCATTCGCCTCCCGGCGTCCGGCGACTACCCACCCTGCCTGGTGCATTTCCTGTCTCCTGAGCATCTCTGAGTTCAGGGCCCTGGGTAGGGCGTGGGGCATCCAGTACAGGTGGCCCCTCCCGACTCTGCCCTCACCTCTCCCAGGGAAGGGGCCTCCAGCCAGGAGGAACCAGGAGCACCTGTGCGGGTCTCAACACCGAGCAGCCCACAGTCTCCTCAGCACTGACCGGCCCCCACAATGGAGAGAGAGCAGGGCCAGGGCTGGACAAAAGCAAAGCTGGGAATGGCCGGGGCCGCCAGCCTTGACCTCCAGAGCCGCGTTACTCTGGCTGCTGACGCCGTCATTGTTGTCACTGGTTTTATTTTCGTTTCTTTCAAAGACAGTGTATCCACCTGTGTGTTTTTAACATCTCACAGCACCAAATGGCATCAAAAGTGAGTCTCCCTCTCACCCCTAGAGTCTCACGGCCCATCCCTAGTGGTCCTCACCATCACCAGCCTCTCTTAGACCCCCTGGGCGTGGATTCAGCTCCCCCAGATTCCCCATGATGACGATGGTGTCGTGCACTTTGATGCCATCACCTCCACAGGAGCCCCAAGAGGCAAGGGACACTAGGCCGCACAGGCTTTACTCACCAGGGCACAGGAAGGACCAGAGACTGTCTGAGCCGCTGACTCAGTGTGGCTGAGGCTTGGCCGACCCTTCGCAGGCAGGTGGATAGTGGGAACCCAGCCCTGCCTCCTCTCCCCAATGGGCCCCAGGCACCCTTCCCTCCCCTGAGAGGACCTGGTCTGACAAGAGAAATGTCAAGAGCCTCGTGATGTGCAGAAGACCTCGGGTAGGACACACGGGCAGACACGCGAGCAGACACGCGAGCAGGACACGTGGGCAGGACATGAAAGCAGACACACAGGCAGGACACACGAACAGACACATGGCAGGCCACATCCTGTCCTGTCCACGGCAGCCACCATGGCTCTGGGACACTCAAAGTGAGCAAAGAAATCAACTTTTGTTGTCTGAGGCCACGTGGACATGGGGTGGGTGTATTTGTTGCTGAAGTGTAGCCCGGCCTGTCCTGACTGATACGCCGCCCTGCACCTTCTTCTGGAACATTCTGCACATATTTGCTAAGCTGCTACTCTGTACACAGCATTGCTCCGGGCACTGGAGTGACATCCATGAACAAGCAGGTCTCTGCCCTGGTGGAACTCCTCGGGGGAGAAGCCAACAGACCAGCGCGAGTGCAAAGTGCAGCTGAGGGTGATGTGCGGAATGGGAAGGAAGCGGTGGCAGAGAGTGCTCCAGGCAGGGCCTGCAGACCAGGAGGGTGGGGAGACCCTCTGAGCAGCTACCAGGACCTTCCCTGCAGCGTCGCAGGCAGCCGGCAGACGGGCATCTCGGACTGGGGCCTCTTTACCTCTTAGTTCAAGGATCCCTCTGAAGATCTGACGAAAGTCAGCTCTCCCAAAATCCCCCATGAGTTCAGCCCCAGGGTACTTTGCAGGCGACCTGAGGGGGATCATGGCTCTGAGTTAACACCCAGCTCCGTGGTGCCAGGACACTGCCCCAAGACAAGCCTCCCTCTCTCCCTGGGAACAAAGCCGGGGGCTTAACGCTCCTGCTGCAGCCACCACCACCCTGTGTCCCCAGTCACCGGGGAACCTAGGCCCAAGCTGTCTTCCCAAGCTATCCTCTGGGCACTAGGCATGACTTCAGAGTTATATTAAGGAGCAGCAGAGGGTGGGTGGGGAGGGGTGTCTGTCCCCAGAGAAGACCAGCGAGACGCAGTTGTCAGAGGAGCCAGATTTATCCCTCCCGGTCAGCTGACGGGCTTCGGTTACAGCCCTCAGCGGCCTGGCCAGGAGCACAAGCAGACGGGCCGCGTGTGAGCCCCGCCATCCACGCCGAGCAGCTGCAGGGATTGATCGAGGAGAGTGGTTTTCCTGTAGAAATGCATTTACCATACTCAGGTTAAAAATAGCCACGGAGCCAGAGCACTGAGGCGCAGCCGCTGGAGAGCAGCCTCGGCTCACTCTGCCCAGGCGCAGGGAGGGCCACAGAGAATGCGTCCGAGACAGGCCTCGGCCGGGCTCCATGCTCAGCTCCGGGCACCCTCCACCCTCACCCAGACCCGGAGCCGGGTGGGAGACCACCAGGGGCACTAACGCAGGGCTCTGCGGCCGCACCTGCCACCTGCCCATGTGCAAAGGGCTTCACCACCACGGCCTTTGGGGGGACCATGGCACCAGGGACTCGGGAGTGGCTACTGCCCAGGCTTCACAGACAGGCCACTCCACTGCCATGAGAGCCGCCGCCCCAAGCCCTGCCTCTCTGTCCTCTCCAAGGTCGCGGCAAGCGAGAGGCCAGTGTGCCCTGGACCCAAGCATCCCGGCTCTCCAGCCACGCTGAGCATCCTCTGGCCATTTTCCTGCTGCACCCAGGACTGGTTGGCCTGCTCATGGGCCGTGGGAAGAGGCGGCATTTTTGGGAAGTCTGTGCTGGCCCCAGTAGAGCAGGGAGGAGCTGGGTAGCTCGTCATGGCTATTTAAAACCAGGAATGGACAGGTGCAAGGCGTGGGGTGGAGATCTGAGCCGGGCTGGAGGAGGGGCTGCCATGGGAGCATTACAGCCTAGGGCAGAGCCACCCCAGAGGCTCCCGGACACCCCTGCACTGAGGCCAGGGTGGTCTCACCGCAGGCTGCAGTGGGAGGGTGGAGACTCAGCGCCTGGCAGGGGGTAGGTGCCTGGTTAAGTGGGGGATGGGCTGGGGTGTGGCAGAGCCAGGACAGCCTGACCCTCACAGAAAGCTGAGTCAGACTGTAGCCTGCTGGCCTGGGCTGGCCTGGGGGCCCAGAGGTCATTTACAGGGTCCCTGAAAAGGTCAGAAAACACTTGCTCCCTGACATGGGAAATTCCATCTGCGAGGCCAAGCCTCTCAAGCTGTACCTTTCCAGGACATCTTCACCAGCAGCAGCAGGGCCACTGCCGGAGGTGGGCCTGGCCCTTTCTGGGTCAGGTTGTGGTTACTTCACCCATCTCAGCCTCAGTTTCCTCATCTTTAAAATGAGGGCGCGGCTGCAGCCAGCCTGCCTTTGTCAGGTGTTGGTGGCATCAAAGGGCCCTGGACAGACAGGCATGCTGGCACACTAGTGTGAACAGAGGCTGCATCCCCCCTAGGAGGGGCGGAGGGCAGGAGGGCTAAAGGGCGTCAGGGAAGGCGAACAGAGAGGCTTACGGGTGACAGCTTTGTTTGGGCACCATGGACCTCTTCCCTGCCTTCCTGCCCCAACTCAGGCCCTGGGGCAGCAGGAGGAGCTAAGGGTTCTGCCCTGCCCCTCTGGCACACCCAGCCCAGACCTCCACCTGGACCTGACCTTCCTCACCATCAGGGCAGGTGAGAGGACCCACAAGAGGGTCCTCTCTTCCTAGAGAGGACCTTCCTCTATTCCTAGAGAACGTGTTGAGTTCTGGGAGTAACCAGCAGAAGGATGGAGGAATGGAGGGGTAGAGGATGGAAGGGTGGAGGGATGGAGACATGGAGGATGGAAGGATGGAGGAGTGGAGGGATGGAGGAATGGAGGGTGGAGGGGTGAAAGGGTGGAGGGTGGAGGGGTGGAGAGTGGAGGGTTGGAGGGTGGAGGGGTGGAGAGTGGAGGGTTGGAGGG
>NW_012114444.1:2077646-2081153 GCF_000951035.1 Colobus angolensis palliatus
GGGAGGGGGGAGGGGCGGAGAGGTGAGGAGTGAAGGGTGGAGGGTGAAGGGGTGGAGGGGTAGAAGCGATGGGTTTTTGAGGGCAAAGTCAAGCTGTCGATCACAGCCAGCAAGGCTGTAAACACAAGATGAAGAGCAGAACCACCTTGGATGGAACGAAGTGCCAGCCACGGGTCACCCCACAGGCTCGGGGGTGCTGAACAGACGGATGGAGCTGCCTTTCCAAAAGGTGATGGGTAGTGTTGGCCATGGTCCGGGGCAGTGACAGGACTCCCGAAGTGCTGGCACAGGACACAGGCAGGTGGCTCTCAGCTCAGACGAGCTTTGCCTATGCCATGCACCTTGCCAGCCCCAGGCTGGTTAGCGCCACCCCTCACCTCTGTCTTGGATCAGCTCTGGACAGTAGTGCTGGGAGGAACCCACTTGGAGAAGCCTGGGGTGCTTTCTCCCCACCTCGGCTCTGCGTGAGCTTGCTGCCTTGTCCCCCAACCCACGCCCTGCCTTAGGGCCACCAGCTGGTCTGGCTGGGTCCCTGCATGTCCTGAGCATACTGGACTCCAGGTACATGGTTGGCCTGAGGCCCTCAGCTCCAGGGGGTTTGCCCCATGGGGCGGGGTCAGGAAAGGTCCTGCCAGGTGACAGCTGGATGACACGCCCGCACCCCATCACACCAGCAACCCGTCATGAAATGTCCAGTGGGTGCTGCCCCCAGGCCAGCAGATGCACACGGAGCCCTCTCTCCTGCTGGGGCCCGTTCCTCCCCCACCCGCAGGTCCAACCCCACCCTCCCTCCCCCTCTGATGGGGCGGCCCTGCTCCAGGGGTTCCCCTGCCTTCAGAAGCAGATGCTGGCCCTCGACTCCCTCCTCCTCCTGCAGGGCCAGGGCACCCCAGGCAGGGCCACGACACGGTCAGACAGGCTCCTCCAGCATCTGCCAGCAACTGACCTTGTGGCAGGGAGAGGTGGCTGGAAAGTGCCCCCACCCCACTGGGATCCACTAGGGCCCCTGGGTCAGGGAGCAGCCCTGTGACCAGCTCCCTGGACGCCTCCTGGAACCAAACACACTTCCCTCATGGTTGGGTCCAGGAACACATTCGCGCGGTGTGGGAACACAGGCGGTGTTGAGTCGGGGCCCTGCTGCAAAGCTGTTGTCTGGCCGCTCTCTTCCCAGTTCTGAGCTAACTGAAGGTAGGAACAAGGCTAGGGAGCCGAAGGCCCTCTGGCCACACCGCATCACAGGCAGGGGGTGCTGAGCGTCCCCGTCATTCATTGCAGGGACGGTGGCCAGGGTCGTCACTCAAGGACTGGCCCTGTCAGGTTGTGTGCCCAGACTGTGCCCAGAAACCCCTCACTCACTGAGGTGGGGCCCCACTCAGCAGCCCCCATGCCCCACAGGCTGAAGGCAAGGCCGGGGTCCTGGAAGCCTCCCACCCCTACTCAGTACTGTCCCCTGGCTGTTTGTGGCGTGGTCCCGGAGGCCGGGTGTCCCATCATGCAAGAGGTGGACGCCATGGCCCCTCAGTGCCCCGGATCCCCTGGCGTGGTGGCAGCTCCTGCTCTCAGCAGAAGTTCTCCCCTCTCCTTCCTGCTGCCGCCATCAGGCTAAGGCCACTCAGGAGGCCGTGCTGGGGGAGGCCTTGCTGGGGGAGGCTGTGCTGGGGGAGGCCGTGCTAGGGGAGGCCGTGCTGGGGCAGGCCGTGCTGGGGGAGGCCGTGCTGGGGGAGGCCGTGCTGGGGGAGGCCGTGCTGGGGGAGGCCGTGCTGGGGCAGGCCGTGCTGCGGGAGGCCGTGCTGGGGGAGGCCGTGCTGGGGGAGGCCGTGCTGGGGGAGGCCGTGCTGGAGGAGGCCGTGCTGGGGCAGGCCGTGCTGGGGGAGGCCGTGCTGGGGGAGGCCGTGCTGGGGGAGGCCGTGCTGGGGGAGGCCGTGCTGGGGGAGGCCGTGCTGGGGCAGGCCGTGCTGCGGGAGGCCGTGCTGGAGGAGGCCGTGCTGGGGGAGGCCGTGCTGGGGGAGGCCGTGCTGCGGGAGGCCATGATGGGGCTTTGCCCAAAGGCCAATGGGCCAAAGGGGCGAAAGGGCAAGCAGCTCGGGGCAGCCGCATCACTGGGATCTCCCCGGCCCAGGGACTCATTCAGCCAGCAGCAAAGTCCCAGCTCTTGGTCCAACACAAGAGGGAGGTGGGGGCAGCTGGCTCCATGGGCTTTTAAGATCAAAATGTGTCAAAAGCGATTCTTTAATCATAACAAACGCACCACACTAATGGAAGACGTTAGTTAAAATAATGACCTGCCAAATCCCATCCTCTCAAATGCTTTGTGTAGTGTGCACAGGGTTTTAAAATTATTGTAATTAGTTGCCAACTTTAAAATCAGGAGACTGAGCCTGAAGACCTGGGTCTGGCTCCTCTTGGAAGGTTGAAAGACCAGCCACATGGGGCCAGGATGAGGGTCCACTGCTCTGGGTGGCTGCACTTTCCCGGGGAGACCTGCCCCCCCAGCGGAGCCCCCACTGCCGCCATCCCCACCATCCGACACTCCTGGCCAGTCACCTCTGGGACATGTGGGCCTGTCCTGGGTTGGTGGCCTCTGCACTAACCCGGCTCTCACTGAACAGATGGGGAAACTGAGTTCTGGGGAGGGCTGGGGACTCCCTGAAGTCACCCAGCAGGCAGGTGACCAAGCCAGGACAGGAGGGAGTGGGACAGAAGACAGAGGGAAGGAACATGAGGGTATCTCAGGCCCCCCCATCTCCCCGGCCATCACAAAGAGCACTGCGTCCCCCCCGTCCCCCACCTCCAGCTTGGGAGGGAATCTGCCGGGGAAGCCTCAGAGACTCATGGGCCTGCTTGTTCCAGAAGCCCTGATTCGCAGCCAGGACGACGCCTCTGCCAACTTTTAAAAATCACCATGGATAAATTTTCAGAGAGACTACATTTCTTTTTTTAAAAGAAAAAAAATGTATTGATGGGGTAGGAGGAAGAAGGACCATGTAATTACCCTGATGTATTCCTTCCTGTAGTGTTTGCCATGGAATTTCAAGTCTACCTGCCATCCCGGCCTGTCCCACCTATTCCTTGGCCCAAGGCTCCCAGGTGGCTGCTCCTCCTGGCTGAACCACAGGGTCTGAGCCTGGGTAGGCACAAGGCCCAGTGGCCTCTGGGGCCCTAGAGCACTGCTGCTGGCCGGGCTGGAGCCCAGCTCTGTACCTGGGCAGTAGGGGAGGCTGGCTGGGCAGACAACACCACACACGGGGAGTCTCTTGGGGTCAGGGAGTCTCCCCACAGACCCTGGGCCACCGCCCCTCATTCAGTACTATCTAGAGAGTCTCTGAGGCCCTTGGGGTCAGCCACTGCGTGGGCTGCACTCTCTGAAGACAGAGTCCCTGATGAGAGCTGGCCTGAGGCCACATCCGCATGACACGGGCATATCGCAGGGAGCTGTCAGAGTCAGCTGGGGCCGGGGTCCCCCTGCCCAGCAGCCCCAACATTGCGGGGTGCTGTCAGAGTCAGCCT
>NW_012114444.1:2081446-2083165 GCF_000951035.1 Colobus angolensis palliatus
CTGGGGCCGGGGTCTCCCTGCCCAGCAGCCTCAATGTTACGGGGTGCTGTCAGAGTCAGCCTGGGGCCGGGGTCTCCCTGCCCAGCAGCCCCAACGTTGCGGGGTGCTGTCAGAGTCAGCCTAGGGCCGGGGTCTCCCTGCCCAGGGGCCCCACTGGGCAGGTCAAGGTGGAGGGGCAAGTCGGAGCTGGCAGCCTCGTGTCGGACAGCCAGGCCCTGTGACCCAGGTCTGACCTTGAGATGAGCCAAACCTCATGTCCAGAGCATGTTGGGGACACAGGGACCAGTCCACAGCTGTCCTGCCTAGAAGCATGAGCGGCCAGCCCCTGCTCACAGCAAATGCACTCTTCTGGGTGTGGTAGGAGAAGCACACCTATGGAGGTGACACGCGGGTGGCAGCTCCTTGCCCTCAGAGAGTTTGCCGACGACAGTGATCGTGGCCCATCTGTGTGGAGACGCAGACACAAACGTGGCCAGGTTTGGCCTGGGAATCGCTGCGTCAAGAGGTTCTCGTGCAGCCTAGCAGGGCCCATGCGGAGCTGCAGCCAGCACAGCGTGCTGTGTGGCCGAGCATCCACGGAGCACAGCAGGGGCCTGAGTTCACCCTGTGCTCTGGGGGCCCCACACGCTCCTTGAAGAGGAGCAGGAGACACTCAGGCTGAGCGCCCACCTGCCTGAGGGCAGCCTTCCAGTTACTTGCCTGCTCTGCGGGGTGGGGCTCACCCTCTCCCTGGCATACAGTCACCCTCTCACCACTCTCCAGCGGCTTCCTAGCCCGGCCCTTGGGGGCATTGAGCAGGTCTGTGACGTTCCCCACACAAGAAGGCTGCTGAGTTTGAAACCACAAGGGCCCGCCTCAAATCCCTGGGCACCTGTTGTGGTCCTTGAGCTCTGGAGGCAGTCCCAGCTTCCCCAGCTTCACCACCTTTGGGGTCATTGGGCCAATGCCATGACCCCACTGGACCATGAACCCTCAAGGGTGGGACCTGTCTCCTTAGCCCTTGGCCTGTGACTGGCCATAGTAGGTGCACCTGCAGCTGGCTTAGAACAGAGCACCCACCAAGTCCCACCCAAGATGGGGCCAGGCCCAAGTCCAAGATCCCTCATAACCCTTGGAGGGTGATGGTGGAGGATGCAGAGAGGAGGGGCCCAAGCCCCCACCTGTCACCAAGGAACAGTGAATGGCAGTGACTGCTGAGTGAGAAAGCCGCCAGCCCACGGAGCCATCATCCAGCAGGTGAGCTGAAATTGTAGGAGGGTGTCTCATGGAGTTCAAACATACCTCAGGAAGGTGAAGAATGGGAGGTCTGCTCTAAAGGCACAGGCAGGTAGTTTTGGAGAGAACCAGAAACTAAAGTGTAAAGAGGAGGGTTTTGTTTTTTTTTTCTGGAATTAATCCCCAGGCTCTGTTCTGACCTTCTGCTATTCAAAAGGCAAAGGGCCAGAGCCCACAGGGACAGAAAAGGGGCCACAGCACTTTCCCATAGTGATGGTGGGTGCTAAGATAATGATGATGATAGTTGTGATGATGGTGGTGATGGTGATGATGAAGATGGTGATGATGATGATGGTGAAAATGGTGATGGTGGTGATGATGGTGAAGATGGTGATGACGATGATGATGATAGTGAAAATGGTGTTGGTAATGATGCGGTGATGGTGATGGTGAAGATGGTGGTGATGATGATAGTGAAAATAATGATGGTGATGATGATGGTGA
>NW_012114444.1:2083960-2086301 GCF_000951035.1 Colobus angolensis palliatus
TGGTGATGGTGATGGAGATGGTGGTGGTGATGATGGTGATGGTGATGGAGATAGTGGTGGTGATGATGGTGGTGATGGTGCTGATGGTGGTGGTGGTGATGGGGATGATGGTGATGATCATGGTGATGATGATGGTGGTGGTGATAACCATGATGTTAGGAAAAGGCTGTGAGGGACCAGGGGCAGATGCTTTTCCTCCTACTTATTTCCCCATCTGCTAAATGAGGGGACTGGGCTGGCTCACTTTGGGGTCCTGTCAGCTCCCGTGATCTAAGACTAGCCAGAAGGAGCTCTCCCCGTGAGCCTAGAGAATACCTCAAACCCTCCAGGCAGGCAAGTGGGCTGGCTGAGGGGAGGGTGAACAAATGAGGTCAGGATGCCTTAAGGACAGGAATAAGACAGAGACCGACAAAGCAAAGTGCAGGTGCCCCCTCCCTTTCACATGATGCCAGCAATGACTGTCATGTGGGGAGCATCCCCATGGCACAAACCTGCCTGGGAGACAAGGAGTCCTTCCCTGGACTCTCAGAGGCGAACAGCCCCTCGTGCTTGTGCCCACCTTGGTGCTGCCAGCCCCATCCTGGCAACTAAGAGCTTGCTCTGGAGCCTGCGTGGTCAGTGCATGCTTTGTCTGCCCAAGAGGGAGGGAGATGGCCACGGCACTTCACATTCCACTCACCCTTTCCCACAGGGCCTCTCCGCCTCCCCAGAGAGGATGCTCAGCCCCTCCAGCTGCCAGATCCAGCCTGTCAGTCAGGCCACCACTGGTAAGCCTGGGCCAGGAGCGAGCAGACGAGACGCAGCCCCCACCAGCCTCCCCTTCCCCTCCCCACTCTGTCCTGGCTCCTGCTGTCTGTGTCTCCCGCCTGACGCCTTTGGTATCAGAGGGGTCAGAGGCTGGGGAAGCCAGGGGCCTGCTGATAAGGGCATGCTGCCCACTTGGGGCTCTAAGGTCACAGCCCCCATCCACAGCTTGGGGGGTCTCTGATAAGGTGGTGTTGGAGCACAGAGCTGAGGGAGGAGATGAGGAGAACCAGGACATTGGGGTCGGGGCATCACAGGGAGGAGGATATGCAGAGTCCTGAGGCAGGAGTACGCTCATTAACGAAGTCCTGAGGGACCTCTAGGTGCAAATTCACCCTGGCGGTGTCAAGAATGTAGGCTTCCTACACTGCTGAGGAGGGGTCACCTGCCAAGGCCAGATGACCGGCTTGTCAGGGGCTAGGGGAGGCAGCCAGGGCACCCCATCCACCCCAGCTACAGGATTGTGGCAGCGCTGGGTGGGGAGTCTGAGAATTGCCCTCCACAGCTTGGAGAGCTTAGTAGTTTTGAATATTTTCCCTTAAAAGGATTCCCACCGAAGGTTCTCCAGGAGACACGTGGGGACAGCCGTCCTCGTCCCTTGCACCCAACAGAGGGTCTGTCCTGGGGCCCAGGCACTTCTGCAGTGTCTGTGGGGCAGCCCTTCTCAGGGGCGGTTTGCTTCCCCCTCCCCACGATCAGATCTAAGGAGCGGGGCCAGCGGCTGCCTGCACTCCTCGCAGGTTGAGCAGCTGCTGGCAAAGGCCAGCCGAGGGGCAGACGCCTGGGGTCCCGACATGATCAGGAAGGGAAGCTCTGGGCCAAGGCTGCTCACAGGCTGGGAGGTGGGGAGCAGGGTGAGGTCAAGCACCAGAGGAGGGGCTGGCAGGGTGACCAGGAAGAGGAGGAGCAGGGACGTGGGGAGCCAGTGCATAGGAGCTTGCAGCCCCTCCCATCTGCTCGAGGGGCTTCCATCTGGGAAGAGCTGAGGCCCAAGGCCCACCGCTCTGTGGGAACCCCACCCGGCCCTGGGCTGAGCCCATGGGTCAGGGCAAGGCTATGTCCCAGAAGCATGAGCTGCCCCCAGCAGACCTGCTCTCCCTGCCACAGAGCCCCAGGAGCTGTCAGGGAGCTGGGCCCTTCCCCCGACCCTCACGTCCCCACCTGCCATGACCTAGCTCCCGAGAGACGACCCTGCTGGGAGCCTCCTGGCCGGGCCGCCCCTAGCAGGCCAGTCCAGGGCACTGCCCCTTCCTTAATCCCACCCCACACACCAAGACCTACACCCAGGCGAGGGATGGAATGGGCAGCAGAACCGTGGGTGGCCTAGCCCACTACACTCACTTGAGATCCCTGAGCAGCCTGCGGCCACCTAGCCCCACCTTACGGTCTGAGTCTTGGTGCATCTGCGAAGTGGATCTTTATGAGTCCGCTCTCACACTGCTATGAAGAAATACTCGACTGGGTAATTTATAAAGAAAAGAGGTTTGATTGACTCACAGTTTCACCTGGCTGGGAAAGCCCCAGGAAACTTACAATC
>NW_012114444.1:2087539-2089031 GCF_000951035.1 Colobus angolensis palliatus
GCTCACCTGCACACACGAACACCCCCACACTAGCAGTACACGCAGACACACGCTCACCCGCACACACCCACACTAGCAGTACACGCAGACACACGCTCACTGGCACACACGAACACCCACACTAGCAGTACACGCAGACACACTCTCACCCACACGAGTGCAGGAGGCAACGCCTGCACACACCCTCACACGTATGGACATATGTGTAGACACATGCTCACAGAGACACCCTCACACCCACAGTAAGACACGCCTGCACACACCTTCACACGTGTGGACACACAGACATGCTGGCTCACCCCCTCACTCACACATATACAGTAAGACACAAATACACCCTCACACTCATACATATACACCCCCGCACACGCCCTCACACACATGGCCACACCCTCACATGCACAGTGTCTGTGCATGTGACACCCTCACAGACACCCTCACACCTGCACGTATACAGTAAGACACGCCTGCACACACCCTCACACGCATGGACACAGACACGCTGGCTCACACCCTCCCCCGCCCTCCCGCACACCCACGTTGGACGCAGCCTCGGGCTCCCCCTGGTGGTGAAGTGCCACACACACCGGGCATTTTCTCTGGGGACCGACGGGCAGGGGCAGCCCTGGGCCCACGCTCTGGATTATGACCGCCTGGGGGTGGGGCGGTCGGTGCGGCTGTGACCCTCCTTGTTCACTCTGAGCTTCACTTGAGTCTGAGCTCCTGACTCCTCCAGGCTCCGGCCCATCACACACACACAGCCGTTGCAGGAATAAGGCTTCTCCCACAGACGCACAATCACGATGCTGAGTTATGAATGGAGACGCTTAAGTTTATTTTCCCAAGCACCTTGTGAGTGGAGCCGCTGGGGCTCCGAACTGGCCACGGCGTCTGGCCGAAGTGGAGGGTGTGCTGGTGTCTTCTACGCCAAGGGGACAACTGTCCAGGTGAAGCGTCGGCCCACATCCCGATTTGGTTCCTGGCCTGGCTCGGTGATGCGGGACGGAGCTGAACAGGCCGTGAGGGGCTCACGGAACGCTCCTCTAGATCCTCGTACCTTTAACTTGGGGTAATCTATTGTGCACGATCAGTTCTTCCTGTTTCTTCTCTGTCTCTGTTTGAACAGGTGCAACCCCAGGAAGACAAGGCCTCCCGACGCCAGGTTCTCAGAGGCAGCTGCCGCTCAGTTTCTTTAACGTCCTTAAATAAATCTCTTTCTAAAGGAACGCACCATGGCCACAACAGGCAAAGCAGCATCGCTCTCGACCTGCACAGCGACCACAGAAATAAACCAGGAACTTCCCACAGAGGCTCGCCCATCCCAGCCTGTGGCTCCTTGGTCCCCAGGACCTGAGCTGGGCTTAGAAAAGCATTAGGGACCCACGGCCCCAAGAAGGCTTCCTGCTTGACAAGGCAGAGGACGGAGGGGACTGGGATGTGCCCATTGCTCCCACATAGGGGGTCCCTGCCCCATGCCGAGACCAAGGACCCC
>NW_012114444.1:2090631-2109975 GCF_000951035.1 Colobus angolensis palliatus
GGCGGCCTCGCCCCCACCTGTGAGAAAACAGCCTGGGGAAGGTAAATGGCCTTCTGGGAGCCTTTGGAGTGATCACCTTCCTGGGTGCCAGGTGAGTCCAGGATGAGTCCAGGGACCGCCAGCTCCACGGGAGCTGCTGGGAGCCTGGGCTGGGGCTGGGAGGAGCAGGGAGGCCACAGGGGTCAGAGCCAAGGGAACCTCTGTCTGTACCCCTCCCTCCAGAAGCCTCCATCCATCACCCACATGTGCTCAGCAAACATCCCTCTGCGGCAGGCGGTGAGGAAGGTGGACGAGGCCTGGCCTTGGTGGGCTAGTCCACTTGAGAAGATGGGAAGGAGCCTTCACCAGACAGACCGGGTGGGGTGAGGGGCCCTCGGGGCCAGGGCAAGCAAGGAGAGCTTCCTGCAGGAAGCAGCAGAAAGAGGCCATGGCTTCCCCGGGGCCTGGGCTCCCATCTACCCACAGCCTCCTGAGGACGGCCTGATCCAACAGGAGGGTGCCAACCTCAGCCAGTCTTGGCACTACAGGGGCTGAGGACATGCTCGCCACGTTCATCTGTCTGCTCTGAGTGTCCATCAGGGACCCCACGTGCCTCCTCCCGAAAACGACCCCCCGCCCACCCCACAGGACATTCAGAGTGGATTCAGTTTCTGGAAGACTGTGTGTTGTTGAGCATTAATTATCGGACACTTGGAATAATGTGTTCCGGGAAGTTTCACAGCTATATTTAGTCTGGCTGTTTTTCAAGCCAACTGACATCTCCCCGAGCCTCAAGGGAGAAGAATTGAGTGCCAGGCCCCATCCTGGCGCTCGATCTGCACCCAAGGCCAGCGCCAGCATCCTGGGGCAGGGCCCTCCTGCTAGAGACCTGGTGTGCCCTCAGTTTTCCTATCTGTGATACTTATGTCAATCTGTTCATTCCAACTGCAACCCACCAGCGCCCCCAACATCCCTGCACCCAGGAGGCTGGTATCTGAGGCTCTGCAGACTTCCCAGGGCCTCCGTCAGGGGTGCTATGTGTCCTGTCCCAGGGCCCAGGTTGAGGTCTCACCATTTTAAATCTCCATCTGAACAGCACTCACAGGAGACAGGAGCCCTCAGTAAATTCCTGTCGCAAACGACCCCTGCCACCTTCTTGTATCTGCAGCCCAGCCCTAAAAATAGGCTTGGGATGGGGGCGGGGACTGTGTGAGGCAGGATTTTACCTTGAGAAGGCACAGTGGGGGAAGACAGGAGCAACCATTTCACACAGCTGGGGAGTGAGCTCGAGGCCTGGGCTCCCACACTCGCACTGACCCTGGCAACTGACAACCTTAGACAGGTTACCTGCCTTCCCTGAGCCTCAGTTTCCCCTCCGGGTCCCCAGCAGAGGTCTCGTGGCCTCATCAACTCTGCCCTGGTCTGATGGGGTTGAGGAGCTTCGGTTTCAGGATGTCCTGGGCTCAGATCCCAAACCCAACACTCTCCGCTGGTGGGGGGAGGCGCCTGAGCAAGTGCCGTGGCCTGTCTGTGGCCTCCTAATTCTCATCTGTCAAATGGGTGGCAATAGTAATGCCGCCTCCGTGGCAGACAGAGTGACAGCTCCCCAAGATGTCCACATCCTAATCCTAGGACCTTTCAGTGTGTCACCTTAGGTGGCAAAAGGGACTTTGCAGAGATGGTTAAGGACTTTGAGATGGAGAGATGACCCCAAATTATCCAGGGGGGCCCTACATGCGACCACAGGAGTCCTTACAAGAGACAGGCAGAGGGAGATTTGACACAGACAGAGGAAGAAAAGGCCCCATGGAAGACACAGGCAGGGACAGGAACAGCTTCAAGCCCAGGAACGGCCGGAGCCCCCGGAGGCTGCAGGAGCAGGAAGACTGCTCGCCCAGGGCCTCCCGAGACAGCAGCTTTGACTTTAGTCCCTTAAGGTTCACTTAGAACTTCTGACCCCCAGAACTGTACCCTGCGGAATTGGTGTGGTTGAGGGCCCCAGGTTTGCAGTGATTTGTCATAGGGGCCTGGTGACTAACACTCCCGGGGCGTCTGGAGGGTTCCACACGGGACCTGCGCCCAGGCACTCGGTCCATGCGTGGAGGTTCCTGCCTTCCACCTGCTGAGGCCACCCAGGGCGTCTCATCCACCCTCACCCTGCTGGGTCCAAGCAAGACGCCCCCACCACCTCCCTGTCCTCTTCCCTGCACAGCGCTGCTGGGACCCTTCCAGGGCTGGGGACCTCACCTAAAGCAGCCTGCCCAGAAAGCAGAGCATGACGCCAGCATGGGGCCACCTGGGGTCAAGATCACGGGCCTCTGAGGTCAGCCCTGCCTGGGAGGCTCCAGGGTCAGTCCTTGGGCTGAGCCTATGCCAGCCTCGCCCCCACGCACCCACGTGGCGCAGGCGTTCCTGGCAGCCAGCTCTCTGGTCCCCAACCTTCTCTGGCATGTTCTATCTCCCCACCCTTCTGGCTTCGCTTCCAGAGCTCTGGATGCTTCTGATTTCCCTCCCAGGGTCCTGGCATGTGTGCCCAGGGCAGGGATCCCTATCTGATGCCACAGCCACTGGGCACCTGCTGTGTCTGGACACAAGAAGGCACTGCCTGGGCCTTGGGGAGGTGGTCTCCAGGGCCCTGGGAGCTGGGTCTCCACTAGGGTTCCAGGACTGGCGGAGAGAGTGCCTGGAGGGGTGCTGAGCAGGCCGGGCACAGCTGCAGCAGGTGTGAGGGGGCTTCCCAGGACCCCCTTGGCAAGGGCACAGGAAACTCCACCAAGAAGGGAACAGGAGGAGCAGCTCCAGGGAGCCAGTGGGAGGCAGGGCTGGCTGGGCCTTCAGAAGCTTGGCAGTGCCTAGAGGAAGTGGGGGGCTCTGGGGTTTCCAGTGAGGCTGGCAAGAGCTGTCCCCACCCCCCCTGTAGGCCCCAGGGGCTGTGGGATTTGGGAGTCACATCAGGTCCTGCGAGGCAGCCTCTCCCCAGGAACCAGATGCTCCACTGGGCCGGAGCCCCACGCCAGGCTCCCCACAACTGTCCTGCCCAAACAGGTAGGGCTCAGCACGCCCCAGTGTTGCACGCCCCCCGTGCTCCAGGCCTCTCTTGCAGCTGCAGCCCCTAGAGGTCTCACATCTCACCAATTCCCCTGCTGGGGGGACTTTGAGGTGGGCCCCAGCTGGGCCTGCTGCACTGGGAGAAAAGAGGCCCCACCCGCAGCTGGCCTGGCCCCGGAAGCCCCAGGGCCCTGGAATCAGTAGCTCCCTCCTCCCCACCGCCTCCATCCCAGCCTCAGGCGTGAGTGGCTACTGTGCAGCAGCTGGGCTTGGGCTGTGCTGGAGGAGGGGCTGGGGCTCTGGGCCCTCATCATCCGTTCTCAGCACCCACATCACCTTCTGTGGGAGGCCTCCCTGATCACCCCTCGAATGTTAGCCCTACGGCTCTGCTGTTTCTGCCGTGCCCTCCTCACCATCTGTCCTTGTTTCCATGTTTATTCTTTTCCCCTCCCATAGGCCCAGGGACAGGGCCTTCCCTGCAGGTCTCTGCCCCGTCTGTCCGCAGCACCCAGCCCACCATGAGGTCCATGCCTGGAGGGCCTCCCTGTCACCACCACAGCTGCGGACGCATCCTGCCAGCCTCACCACTCAAGCCCTGGGTGCCGGGGAGCTACAGGGAACCTCAGAAAGCTCAGGCCCCCACCTACAGCAGGAGAGGCTTGGGAGACGGACCATCTCCTCCATCTGCAGAAATAATAGATTCTAGGGCTGCAGGAACCCCTGTGTCACGAGAGAAAGAAACTTGGCACTTTGGGGAAGAAAGAACAGAGGCTGGAGCAGTGAGGCCATCAGGGTGGAGGCCCGCCCCACACAGTGGCCACTCTCCCTACAGGCCTCCAGGCCCCTGCTGCTGCTGTGCCTTTTCCAGGAAAACTCCTACTCAGCCTCTGAAGCCCAACACAGAAGCCCATTCCCCTTGGGCAGCTCCTCTAGATGCCCCCCTAGGTCACACTGGGAAAGGATCCCCAGCCACACCGAAGGAGGTGCACAGTGGGCGCTTGGCAGGGCCAGGGAGAGGCTCCCCTGGGAGCCTGGTGGGGGTGGGGTGGGTGGAGCTGGGAGAGAGGAGAGGGCGCTCTGGGGTGGGGGTGAGGGCTTGGGGGGCTTCCTACAAAAGAAGGGCCTGCAAAGAGAAAAGGGGGCAATGAGGACGCCTGGCACAGATTAGAGGCTCAATGTTGGCTCCAGGTAGGCAGAGAGGAAGGAGAAAGGGAGGGAGACAGGAGCGTGAGTGCAGGCAGCGGGTCCCCAAGTCATGCCCTGCAGAAGAGCAGACTAGTGTGAGGGTGGGAGTCAGGGGCTCACAGCTGGAGCGGGGAGCAGGCACAGACAGGAGGTCACTTAGCAGCCGCAGGCCCTGAAACCCATCTGGAGCTCCCCTCACACGTCTTCTCACCAGCTGGGCACCCCTCCTCCAGAGCTCTCTGGGGCTACTGTCCCAGGCACTGCACCTGCACACAGGGGTTCCTCCCAGCCTCCCTCTGGGGTGGGGGTTCAGAGTCGTGCAGCTCTCCAGGCTACGGTGCTCCCCCACCTCAGGACTCAGTTTCCCCAGAGGTGACAAAAAGGTTGGAAGGGGCCAGTTTCTGTGATCGCCCTGTGTCCAGAGCTCCACGTGGCATGGGGAGGGACAGGCAGGGGCGCTGAGCACAGCAGGTGGGAGGGGGACAGGACCAGAGTGAGGGTGAGGGGCAGTGTATTCATCACGGTTCTCTAGAGGGACAGAACTCACAGGACAGGTGTACATATAAAGGGGAGTTTATGAAGGAGTATTAACTCACATGATCACAAGGTCCCAGAATAGGCCATCTGCAGGCTGAGGAGCAAGAAAAGCCAGTCCCAACTTGGAGTCCAGTGTTCAAGGGTAGAAAGCATCCAGCACAGAGAAAGTTCCGGCTGGGAGGCTGAGCCAGCCTAGGCTTTTCACGTTTTTCTGCCTGCTTTATATCCTAGCAGAGCCAGCAGCTGATTAGATGGTGCCCACCCAGATTGAGGGTGGGTCCGCCTTTCGCAGCCACTGACTCTAATGTTGATCTCCTTTGGCAACATCCTCACAGGCACACCCAGGAGCAATACTTTGCATCCTTCAATCCAATCAAGTTGACACTCAGTATTAACAATCACAGGAGGGGAAGGTCAGGGCAGGTGCCAGGGGCGGGACAAGGGGGCAGGGCGAGGGTGAGGGGCGGGGCAGCGCAAGGGTGAGGGGTAGGGGAGGGAGTGACAGGCAGGCAGGTTGCGCAAACATCACTGCCTCAGGGTCTCTGTAGTTAGAGCCCCGCAGTCCAGGGTGACCCTTGAACTACAAGGACCCCAGGGCCAGCGGCCCTATTCCTGGCCCTGCAGAGCCTGGGGACGGCATCAAGCGATTCTGCCAAGGCTCTACACAGCAGGGCAGCTCCCATCCCTCCCACCCGCTTAGTCCCTGGGAGACTCCGCTCTCTGGTGGGGAGTGGGCCCCCCAGGGCCCTTCCCTTCTCTGGGAGAACATAGAGGCACCCCGCAAATCACGATCCTGCCCCACAGCATCACTCACCAATCCCCACACAGCCCAGTCGGGAAGGAGCTACTATGAATCCCACTTTACAGATGAGGAAACTGAGGCACGGAGCGGCTCAGCAGGTTGCCCGGTGTCAACAGGGAGGAAGTGTGGTTTGAATCAGACACAGTGGCCCCAGGGCCCATGTTCTTGGATCTGACCCGCAGCCCCCAGGAGCATGGAGGGCCTTGGGCTGAGCAGAGCTGCCTGCTTCCTCCAGATCACAGCCTGGACAAGCTGAGCATCCTGGCCCTGAGCTCTGCAGCCCACTCTGTAAAGTGGGAGACAGATGACCTGTGGACTGTGACACTGTTAGTTCTCCATCTACCCTTGCTCCCCCTCCCTGGGACTCAGTTTCCCCAGCAGTAGCAAACGAGTTGGAATGGGTGGGTCTGGAATGGGTGGATGGTCCCAGAGTAGCCCAGGCTGCCCGCCTAGGGAGGGAGCTCTGCCCAGCGCAGGCTGCAGGAAGGGGAATGACGTTGGGGCAGGGACTCCAGGGAGCACGGCTGGGACACTGAGCCTGTCACCCTGACTTATGGCTGGATGAGCAGTGAGTCACTGCCTGTCATAGGCTGTGTCATGCACCACCTCCCTGGGGCGGCCCCTTGCCCTCCTGCCCCAAACCTCGGGACACCCAACTTTCAAGGCTAGCACCCCCATCTGTAGTTGGGATGTTGCTGAAGGTTAGGGTAGTGTGTGCTGGGGGACGCCCTCTCCCTGGCCATCAAGGGCCCGGGCTCAAAGTCCAGAGCTGCCTGCCTGCTGCACCAGGCTTCTGTCTCAGAAGTCCTCGGCTGGCAGGAGGGGCCCGGAGCCCACTGGCCATGCTGGGCCAAGCCCAGGCTCAGGTGCAGAAGGCCCAGGTGAAGCCTGAGGGCCAAGCCACTTCAGGACAGTGAGAGGTGCAGGGCACACTCAGGGTAATAAAGTGCCACAGGAACAGGTGAGTGTCTTCACCCCTCCAGTGCAAACATTTTAAACAGAAACATCAGGCGTGGAGGGGGAGGAACCAGGCCTGCCAGTGCATGACTGAGATGTCCTTCATTCCTTTTTTTTTTTTTTGAGGCGGAGTCTCGCTCTGTGGCCCAGGCTGGAGTGCAGTGGCCGGATCTCCGCTCACTGCAAGCTCCGCCTCCCGGGTTCCCGCCATTCTCCTGCCTCAGCCTCCCGAGTAGCTGGGACTACAGGCACCGCCAACTCGCCCGGCTAGTTTTTTGTATTTATTAGTAGAGATGGGGATTCACCATGTAGCCAGGATGGTCTCGATCTCCTGACCTCGTGATCCGCCCGTCTCGGCCTCCCAAAGTGCTGGGATTACAGGCGTGAGCCACCGCGCCCGGCCGATGTCCTTCATTTCTGGAAGGGGATCTGCAGCATTTGTTAAATGACATGTCTGTAACTGCCCCCACAAGCCCCCTTCGGGGAACTTGTAAAGGCCACTCACTGCGGCCATTTACGTGGGCTGGGAAAACTTGACATACCTGCATGTCCGTCTCCAGGGACTGGCCAAAGCTCTTCATGCATCCCATCGCAAAACATCCTGCAGCTGTCAAGGCAGGGAGAGCAGACACCCAGCCTTCTGGGGGCTTGTGGGGAAAGGGTGGTGTGTGGGAGAGGCAAAGGATCATTGCTTTTCTTTTAGAAACTGTATTTTCTAAATGGTTACTGTCAGCGTGCATTACGTTTTCAAAAAGAAAGTCCAAAAGGAAATCTTATGGAGGGCTTTGCTTTTGCAAAAAGGAAAAGGAATTGATTCTTCTTGCCTTAGCACCCACCATCTTCCAGATAAATCCCCAACTCCTTGGGCACCCCCGACCCCCAGGTGTCCTTCCCCATCTTCAGTCACCCCAGTTCCAACCACTCACTCATAGCAGTCACTCTCTATGGGCCTCAAGACCCTTCTTACTACCCCTAACCTGTTTCCTCTGCCCTGAAAACCCTTTCTTCTCATTTCACTCAGCAAACTCCTACTCATACCTCAAAGCCCTGCCCAAATGCCCTCTCCTCTTTAAGGCCAACAGACACACTTCCATGGTGGATAAGCTCCAGGCTGGGCAGGCTGACCTGAGGGGGCCTCTAGGTTCTTCCTTATGGAGCCTGAATTAATTGGTCTTCAGCTGTAAAACAGGGCATGATGGAGAGTGCTGTCTTCATGAGCTCTAAGTGGCTGACAAGGATGATGATAATCATGACAATGATGCCATCATTGTGAGGACCACGAGCCAGACCGGGGTGAGCTCTTCCCACCTCCTACCTCCCTGCGAGGCTGGGCTCATCACCCCACTTCTTGGATGAGCGCTCTGGGCACATGGGGTGCTGACTTGCTCCAGACACAAAATGAAGGAAGGGCTGGAACTTGTACCAGGAGGGCCTCCTGCCGAGCCTGAGTCTATGTGCCCAGAAGCCTGTGTGGAGGACCCGGTCTCAAACTCATTTCCTACTGATTCCCGGGGCTTCCTGGTCAACTGCTCCGTGGCCACAGGGCCAGTGTAGCTCAGGGCCACAGCTGGGAGGTGGGCAGCGGAGGATGGCTCCCACTCATCCGAGCCCCAGGTGACAGGTTCCTGCCCAGAGGGGCCTTTTCAACCACCGGCACCCTTTGCCCTGTTGGAAAAGAAAGAGCAAGAGGAAGGGGGTTTTCACGCCACCCCCCTCTCCCTCCACCCCCAGCCCCAACAGCCTGCAGGGGCCAAGGCGGGGGTGGGGAGGGCGGACTGGGCAAAGCCCTGGTGTTCTCCAGCCAAGGCCAGGGGATTATGCAGCCAGATAAGGCCTCTGGCTGGAGCAGGGCGCTTATCAGACCTCGGGCAAAACCAACAAAGGAATACCGCAGCAGGGGTGGGTGAACGCCCCATCCACCCTCCCCTGGTGCAGCCCTCTGTAGCTGTCTGTCCTCTCCTCGTCCCCGGGTGGGGACTAGCTCTGACTTCCAAGCTTATCTCCAGGGAAAATATTCCCCTCCTTGAATCAGGTGCAAATGCTGCCAGCTGCGTGACTTATCAGCCCCCAAGTAAGGAAAGTGTGAACAGCCTTGGGGGAGGCGCCAGGAGATCTGCGGAGGCTGGGGAGCCCCCGGTCTGCCTGGTAAACAGGCCCCGCCTCACCCAGAAAAGGAACCCGAGCAGGGAGACCCCACTCCTCCCTCCCCGAGGCTCTGAGACCCCAGGACTCCACGAGCTGAAGTCAGCTCACAGAGAAAAGATCCCATCCCTCCCCCAGCTCTCAGCGGGGAGGGGCAGCAGATGGGACGGTGGGGAGCGCAGAGCCACAGTCAGACCTGTCCCGTGGCTTAGTCCAGCGCTGCTGAAAGATGTCTGTCCGGAGAAACCTCCTCGCAGAGCCACGGTCAGTGCCTCAGAGAACGTAAAGTATCTGAGCTCTCGCTCCCAGCCCCAGGCAGGGCTCCTGAGCCCGCCAAAGACGGAGGGCAGAAAGGCCTCCCAGAGAGACCCTTCCTAAGCCTATTTCTGTTTATTTCCTCCTTGTGTTTCAACTCCGCAGTCCTTTTCCAGGAATGCCTGTGAGGGCCCCGCCAGGCTTGCTTTGAGAAACCTGCTCCACGGATTCCATTCATCCAGGCCGATGCGGGTGAAGGAGGGACCTCCGAGGTCTGTCCCCAGGAAGAGAGATAAATGTATCCCCTCCCACCTCGGTGGCTCTCTCAGCCATCTCTAAACTTTCCAAGCACCAAAGCTATGGAGAACTTCCCCACCAAAGGAGGGCTGTCCTTCCGCCGTGTGCCGTTGGAGAGCGGGCTTAGAGGCCAGCGTTCCCACAAAGGCAGCCGCCGCCAAAGGCTGTGCAGTTCACACGTTGCGTCCACAGCGCAGACGTGGGCACACACAACGCTGCCCTCTGCGGCGGAAGTTGGGTGCACACAGGGACCTGTGGCAAAGAGGCCGTCCCCAGCTGTGAGCTCTGTGCTTAAGCATGAGCAAGTCCGCTGCTTCTGGGAGCCTCGGGACAGTCCCACGACACAGGCGTTAGCCCCTCTTACAATGGAGAAACCGAGGCACAGAAAGGCAAAGTCCTGCTCAAGCCACAGGGTGAGCGGTAATGAGTGTCCAGTCCCGAGTCTAGGCCAAGTGACCTTCCTGAGAAGGATGGCCTCCCCGTGGTGGGCTGGGTCTTTCAGTGAAATATCTGAACCAGGGGATGGGCCACAAAGAGGCCCAGCAGGGACCGGGTGAGACAACAGGGAGCCGGGCGTCTACGGCAACCAAGAGCACTGCCTGTTCCGAGGGAGGAGCCCCCAACTTGTAGAAACAAGCCCACGGTGATCACACTTGGCTGTCAATTTTTTTCAAGAAAAATAAATCTGGGCTTTTACATGAATTGTTCCAATTTTTAAAAACATGGTGGGATAACTGCAGCCACAGGTTTGCAGCCTCTGACCTCAGACAGGAAGGCATCCCCAGCCAGGGCACCCCCGGTGCTGGAGGTGCTGGGCGCTGGGTGGCGGTCTCCGCCCTCGCCCAGGGAACTCGTGACAGTCGCTGTGGGAACCCCCGGCCCTTTCTGCATCGCCTATACCTCAGCGAGACTCCACGGTTTCCCTGTGTGCCTCTCCACGCCTGCCATCCCACCCTGGAAGGCTCCAGAGGGCAGCCACGTCCGCTCGTTCACCCTCGTGTCCCCCTGTCTGGCCCATGGCAGACGCCATCACAAACTTGGAGAAGGAGTCAAGGAGAGAACACATTTGCTCTTCCCTGGCTGTGCCCAGCTCCAGCTGGCTCTGACTGGGAGACGGTGCCCCCAGGAATGAGCCCTCCCAATGCACTTGGCACGCTTCGGAGCCCCTCAGTCCTGGGTTGGCTGGAGTGGGCCACAGCTACAGAACGGCCCCCAGGCTGGGTGGGTGGACCTTGGGCCCTGAGGGCTTCTGTCTGCAGCAAGAGGGGAGGGGGCTGCAGGGGCTGAGGGAGGTCAGCGGCTGCCTCTGGCGCCTCCCTGTCAGCGTGCTGGGCGAGCTCTTCAGCCTACAAGATGCCAGGAGCCCCTTATCTCCCCTCCAGAGGAAGCCAAGCCGGGGCAGGGGATCCAGGGCTCGGACGCCAGCCCATGTCTGCAGGAGGAGACAGGAGACGCTGGTTTCCCTCAGAACGACCCATCTGGAGACAAGTTCCAGCTGCAGCAGCTGCGGCTGCTCGGGAAATTCTTTGCACATGAGGAATGGGCTTGGCCATCTCCAGTCAGGCACTTGGAGGCAGGCGCAGCCTGGGACGGGTAGATTCGGGGTGGAGCAGGGCAGCTATCGTGGGGGTCAGCCTGAGAAGGTGTCCACAGACCTGCCAGCCCTGCCCTCCTGACAGGGGGCAGCCCAGCTAGCCTGGGAACTGCCCAGTGATCTCAGCGGCCCCGGGCCCCTGAGCTGGCTCTTGGCAGGGGTGTGGCCGGGGCTGCTGCCTCTCCCGGGCTTGGGCGGCCAGGACAGCAGAAGCCGTGGACTTTCTTACTGCCCTGCCGGTTGCAGGGCTGGGGACTTTTCCAAGAGTGACCGTGGTGGCTCCTCCTCGCTGCCCTGCGGTGCCAGCCAGTGCTCCCTGGGTGCATTTCTCATTTCCTCACATCAACCCCACCATGGACTGGGAAACTGAGGCTCAGAAATGGCAGGACCTGACAAAGGTAACCCCGTCCACAAGCAACAGGGCAGGTTCTGATCCCAGGAACAGAGTCACATTCCAGCAGGGACTGGCCGCCCACCAGAGCAGCCCTGAGAGGCCACCCTCAGACTGTGCTCAAAGAACCTGGCAGGCCTGGGGCCCTCACCCTTGAGATGCAACCATCGTCCCGAGAGACAGTCATCACCACCCTCCTCCAGGGTCACAGACTGAGGCGCAGAGCATGCAAGTGGCTCCCCCAGCATCCCAGAGCCCAAAGGGCAGGGCTGGGCTTGACCCCAGGTGGCCCCCCAGAGTCCCACACATCTCACAGCCACTCCAAGGTGACACCCAACTCCCTGCTCAAAACTGTGCTCTGTGCAGCCCCCAAACAATGGACGACGCACGCAGGCAGGTATCCTGAGGTGTGGGGGCAGCAGCTCCAGGCCGGGTCTCCAGCCACCCTCTCCAGAGGACCTGGGGGTCCTGCTGCCTGCAAAGTGCCCTGGAACACAAAGGCCCTGCTTGGTCTGTCTGCCTCCACCTGCCAAGACCCTGGGCCTGTGGAACATCGCGCAGGGCTGCTCTGGCCCCCTCAGCATCAAGGTGTCAGTAGGCCTGGCCCCCAGCTCCTGATCAATGGGAATGCCTGCCCTTTACTCCGCTCCACCAGGCCTCCACCTGCCAGGGAGGAGTTTCCATAAGGCCGGACCTGCCGACATGCGGAGCATTGAACATTCTTTTGCTGCCCCAGGACCCTCACTGGGCACTGAGTCAGGGACTCAGCAGATGCAGGAAGGGCCCTGGTTGCCCATTTGGAGGTCAGTGCCCCAGATGGCTGCCCACCTACGTGATCAGGCCACTCCAGGGTACTCACCTCCCCTACCCTGAGCCTGACTAGGGTAAGGAGTGACTGCGGACTGGGGCAGGGAAATAGGCAGCAGTGCGGCTGCTCCCACCGAGCACGGCAGACGTCGTCGTATGGAGAAACCGTCACCTTTCAGGCCTCTGCGAGCACACGTGACCGCGGGCGTCCATGTAGAGGCGTGTGTGCGAGTGTGAAGGTGCATCTGGATGTACACACAGAAGTGTACCCAGGGGTGTCGTGAGCACTGAGTGGGTGCATAGGAGTGTGTGTAGGTGTGCATGTGCACGTGTGCATGTAAGTGTGGGGGCACACAGGTGTGCATGCATGTGAGCATGGGCCTGCGTGTGTGCACATATATGAGTATATGCATATATATGTATATGCATGTGTGTGCACAGGTGTATGTGTGTGGCTGCACACGGGTGTGCATGCACAAGCTCAGCCCTTGCTATCCCCATTCTCAGACAGGACGCACCCCACGGCTGCGCCTCTGGAATGACAGGGCTCACCCAGAAAGCCAAACCAAGACCTCGGTGCTCCTTCTCCTTCGCCGCTGAAGGCGAGTGGCTTTCTCTCTTTGCTCAGGCCCAGCAAATGTGTGTCTTTGTTGCAAATCCTCCGAGCTTGACGCGGTGGCTGGGCCTAAGGTGCCTCTGCGTTCTCACTCCCTCAGACAGGTTTTTGCATAATCCCCAGAGAAGCTTCAGCCAGACCCTAGAAAAATGTTATTTTCCTTTTCGGATTATCTCTTTGAATCATCCATTAAATATCTGAGTCTCTATTATCAATGAACTTTGTTCATGATGGAAAATACAGAAATGCAGAAAAAGTTAAAGGATGAAAATAAAAGGCTCGCACCGTTCCAGCCCCTCAACCATCCTTTTTTTCTCCATACTTTTGGATGCTTTCCGAAGCCTTTTAACTCCCCTGGATTCACTCTCGGGTCCCCTCCCACCCACAGAGTGGGGCTAACGCTTTGACACTCACCGAAAGCTGAGCATCGGGCAGACATAACTGGAACTGACAAACTCTGCTCCTAGCCAGGAACCCCCACTGTCCTGCTCAGAGGCGGACAGGCGGCTGCAGGGCTCCTGGGCAGGAAGTGGCAATGCAGCCCACAGGCAGGCCGGGTGCTCCCAACTCCTCCACGCTGCTCCTCTGTGGACAGCCCAGCCCAGGACAGGTCCCCTTGATGGGGCTCCAAGCCTGTCACTGGCAGACCTCTCCAGGAAGACAGGGGAGAGAGAGGAACACGGAGTCAGGAGGCTGCGGACTCCCCAGGCTCCTCTATCAGGGGGTTAGGAGCAGAGAAGGAATGAAGGAGCAGGCAGGCCAGAGCAGGGAGGGAGGGGAGGAGTGGAGAGACGTTTTTAAAGACCAGAGCAAAAGAGAAAGCAAAGGCTAGAATGTGGGGGATGGGGGGGTCCTAGGCACCAAGCAAAGCCCTCCCCCAGCTGCCTGGGCCAGGCTATGAGCCTCCAGCCACCCTCTGGCTCTAAGTCTCCAGAGTAAATCCCGCCCCCACATCCTAAGGAGGTGGTGTTGCTGAGGTGGTGGCCGGGCTCCCAGACAGGGCCACAGTCTAGTCGTGCCCAGCCCAGCCCAGTTGACACCTCCCCTCACCCCCGCATCGGCACCTGAAGGCGAGAATTGGGTGCAGGCCCCGTCATAAACACAGGGCCAAGGTCATCACCAGCCCCGTCTGCATCCCCAGGTAAGTCTGTCATCTGGGAGACTCTGAGGGTGCGGAGGGGGTGTGACAATGGGTGTTGCCAACTGCAGGGACACCAAAACATCACTAAAATGCCCTGCTGTCCCCTTGGCTTGCGGCCCTAACAGCCTAAACCTGCTTCCCCTCCCTGCCCTCCGGAGGGCACGCCTGCGGTGGGTGGGGGTATCCCAGCACGTGGCAGGATGTTTGAGAACCCTGCAGTCACGGGGCAGACCTTGAGTGCGATGACCTTCTCCCCGAAAACAAACTCGCTCTGGGCTCGTCCCCAGAAGACCCCCGGAGCGGTCCTCGGTGATCTGGCGGCCAGTGCCTGCCATGCCGAATGCGGAGCCCGCATTGCGAGGGGCTTTGAAAGCAGATTCGGTTACACAGGCGACGGAGCCGAGAGCTGTTTTCCTTTCCCGCTCCCTTTTCTTGGCAGCCAGTTTGGGCCCAGCCGGCCGGGTCACCCACAGTGCAGGCTGTTTCCAAGGCCCAGCATCTTCCGTTGGCAGGACCTGGCCACCACCTCCAATACAAAGCCTGCCCAGGGGTCGGAGATGGTGCTGGTGGGTGCGGGGTGCTGAGCTCTCTCCCCACCCCGTGGACCCTCTGAGGGCTGCAGGCGCCTTGGACGAAGGAACACCCACAGAGCAGGCGCCAGAAGGAGCTGACAGGAGGCTGCGCAGCACCCAAGAGGCACACAGCTGGGTTCAAATGCCAACTCCACCCCTGCCCAGCTGTGGCCCTGGGGCAGCACACTTCTGTCCTGGCCTTGGCTTCCTCATTCATGAAACGAACATGAGAATCACCCACCTCACAGGATAGCTGTGAGCTTTCAAATGTCAGCTTGCTGAGCTGAACCAGACACATGGGATGCTCCAGAAGTGCCCAGGCTGGAGTCAGGCAGAGAGGGGACACTGCCAACCTGTCCTTGCCCCTGGAGACTGACCCAGAAGTGGCACCAGCCAAAGGGGCAGTGAGCCTGGGCTGCCTTTGGGCTGTTGAACTCAAAGGTTCCTGCAGAAGGGGGCACACACTGTGTCCAAAATGAATTCTTTTTTTTTTTTTTTTTTTTTTTTTTTTTTTGAGACGGAGTCTAGCTCTGTCGCCCAGGCTGGAGTGCAGTGGCCAGATCTCAGCTCACTGCAAGCTCCGCCTCCCGGGTTTACGCCATTCTCCTGCCTCAGCCTCCCGAGTAGCTGGGACTACAGATGCCCGCCACCTCGCCCGGCTAGTTTTTTGTATTTTTTAGTAGAGATGGGGTTTCACCGTGTTAGCCAGGATGGTCTTGATCTCCTGACCTCGTGATCCGCCCGTCTCGGCCTCCCAAAGTGCTGGGATTACAGGCTTGAGCCACCGCGCCCGGCTTCCAAAATGAATTCTTATACCCGTATGGTGCCCCCAGGCTCCCTAACCTCACCCAGTTGGGACCTAGGCACCCACCTCCCGGGCCGCCCTCACCATTGATGAGCTCTGCAGTCCTTGGCCTTCAGGTGAATGGAGCCCCCTTTGTAGGAGAAGTCCTGGAATGCTGCCCTGTGGATCCCAAGGTGTGGGAGGTCCTGAGGGTGCTGTGGACCCAGTGGGCTCAGCTGATGCCCCAGGCCCCAAAGCCCTGCCAGGGTGGAGCCTGGGGAGAGGGACAGTGCTGAAGGTGGGGAGGGGGCCATGAACTGACTTTTCTCCCACTCTGGGGGCCCAGAGGCCCTGCTGGAAGCAGATCTGCCCCTCCCTCTAACCTCCTGCCCCTCAGACCACAGGGAGCAGCAGAAGGCCTCCCCTTTCTAGGTCCCAGCACAGCCCCCAAGCCTTCTCCCCTGCCCTGGGGTCTCTGGGGCCTTTCCCCACAACTTCTTATGGCCTCCCCACTTGCAGGGAGGGACAAGAGCCAAGGAACCCCAGGACTGAGGTTGAGGGGGGGTCATCCCAATCCCACTCCTCAGGCAACCCTGACAGCCCCCTTCTCAGGGGCACCCTCCCCCTGGCTGGACAGAGGGTGGCCTCACCGGAGCTCAAAGCCCCAAGTGGGACCATCCCCAGTGCCCGCAATGCAGAGCATCCAGCACCTGCAGGCAGCGTGCAAGGCAGGGACCCATCTGCCAGGGCTGCTCCTCGAGAGGGTCCTGCCCAGGACTGTTCCTGGGAGGGGCCCTCCCTGGGGCCGTTCCTGGGCGGAGACCAAGGCCCCTGGGGGAGGCCATGTACCCAGGACTCCACCCACAGGGGCGGTGTCTGAGGCGTCTCCTGGGAGCTGGTCCTTATCCTTCTGAACAATGAGACTGTTTTCTTTCCCTTGATAAGTATGTCTGCGTTAAGGGTTCCCAAGCTGGGGGTGGGTGGCGGGGGAGGGTATGCGGGCACTACTAGGAAAGTGACAGTGGGAAATGAAACCCAGTGCCTGAAGGTTGGAGCCTTCCTCCCCCAACCCTCAATGCCAGCCTCAATGCCCCCCCCCAACACCCACCCACCCTCACCCCAGCCCCATCTCAGGCCTCTCAGGCCCTCAGAAGCCCCTCACAGCCCAGGACTCATGGAACTTAACTCTGCATGGCCACCAGGGGTTAACATGCCCACTCTCTTATCTCACTGGGGGTGGGGTCCCCACCCAGGCCAGCCCTGGCAGGTCCCTGGGTCCCTGTGAACCAAGGAAGCCTTCAGGAGAGAGGGGTCACCCGTGGTAGGGCCAGAAATTCCTTCCTGGTCTTCGTCACCTACCCTGGCTCACTGGCTCTCAGGGCCCCAGGAACACAGCTCAGAGCCTCCATCCCTGCATCATCGGGGCCCCAGGCACACAGCTCAGAGCCTCCATCCCTGCATTGGGGCCCTGAGTACATAGCACAGAGCCTCTGTCCCTGCACTGGGGGGCCCCGGGCACACAGCTCAGAGCCTCCATCCCTGCATCATCAGGGCCCCGGGCACACAGCTCAGAGCCTCCATCCCTGCACTGGGTTTTATCTCAGCCAGCATTAGCCCACTCCTGCTGCATGCCCATCCCGGGTCAGATGCTCTTAGTACCCAGCCTCACTAACACCTCCCCAAAGCCGCTGTGAGAGGCAGGCACTATCATCACCCCCACCTTACAGAAGAAGAAAGGCACCGAGAGGGAAGCAGCTCACCCAAGGTCACACAGCCTGGAGATGCCAACGCTGAGTCCCAAAGGTCTGACTATGCCCACTCGATGCCCTGACCCGCTGTTCCTGAAGCTGTCCTCCTGGCTCAGCTTCTGCTGAGGCGACAAGACGGAGGCACACAGCCATTTGACCACACAGCACAATGAGGCACCAGGAAGGGAAGAGAGCAACGTAGGAGAAGGGACAGGAAGGGACCTACAAGATGGGCCTTGAAGGATATGTAGGAGTTTGGCAAGTAGAGAAGAGGGCAAAAGGCCCATTCAGGAAGCAGCATGGGCAAGGTCCAGCAGAGAAGAGGGCTTGCTGCTGGGTGGGGTAGCCTGGTGGACTAGGTCACGCGGCTCAGCGACCACCTCCTTCCTGAGGGGCCCAGAGCACGGGGAGTGGAGAGCTGCACAGAAGCATGGCTCATGGGGGTCAAGGAGGTCGGGGGCACCTGGGTTTTGAGGTTTGAGCTGAGACTCCTCTCTTTTTGGCTCAAGTAGAAACAGATCTGAGAAGAGGTCCAGATACTGTCACAGACAACCCCCGCGGATGGGTGCCCAGCCCCACCGATCACTGTGGAGGCAGCTGGATCCACGTGGAAAACGCCACCAGTGGCTTCTGCTGCTGCTGCAGAGCAGGTGAGCTTGTGACTCGCCTAGCAGGACACCAAGTGACCAGAACAGCCCGGACTCCCAGCCCTGTACTGCCCTGTGTGGGCTGCAGCCTCGGAGGGGCCTTCGAAGAGCGACTTTTCCCTTCTCTGGAGTCCCAGGGCTTAATACAAATGTCCATTGTAGATATTTATTAACTTAAAAAAGCAACCCGCCGCTATCACTCAGAGACTCCCTTCCTTGTTTTAATTGGCTTGTGTAATTGCTCGCTGTGTGGCCTGGGGCAGGTTAGCTCACCTCTCTGTGCTCTGCTTCTCCATCTGTATATGGGAATGATAATGTGATCTAGTGCATAAGATTGATGTGAGAATTAAATGGAAACCTCAGGACAAATCACAGCACCCGGGCAATGTTGGTGTTTCCTATTCAAGAACTTTACCGATTTTATTACAAGTAACAAGCACGAATCCCTCCCCCGTTCACCCTGCAGGGTCCCAGGTTTGCTGTGGCTCTTTTCTTGTTCTCTAGACCTTTCTTGGGGTTACGGGTGGCTCAGCCCCCAGCAAGTCAGGAGTGTCCCTTTTTACTTCTCTTCATTCTTGGGGCTCATGAAGGCTCGGTAACTGAGGCTTTGAGGGCAGAGGGGTCAGAGCTTGGGTCCAACCAGCTTTGCTGCGCTAGAGCCCTCTGCAGCTGCTTGGACTGCGCTGCGCCCTCTCGCCCGCGCGGAGGCCCGGCACCTCTCCCCACCTTCATGGAGTGCACTGCCATCCACAGACAAAGTCTGCAGGTGTGGGGGCAAAGAGAGACCCTCGTGGAGACCCCGAGTGCGGGGAGAGCAGAAAGCAGGGGAGTCCACACAGGGCAGGCAGCACCAACTGGGGTTTCTGAGGACAGGAAAGGAGGGAGTGTCTGGTGGGAAGCTGGCGAGGAGGGGGCTGGGAGCTGGTAAAGGGGTAACGGAAGGTCGCCTAGCTCCCTACCCCAGTGGCACTCTCCCCCCATCCCAGCCTGCCGCGCTGCACCCTCTTCTGCACAGGCCTGAGTCCGCTGTGGAGCCCTCTGTGGGGTCCCAAGGCCCCCCACAGACCAGGGGCTCCAGCCTGCTGCCTTCCCAGACGCAGGGACCCCGGGCACCTCCACAAGCACCCTGAATCCTTATCTGCTGTGGGCGAAGAGGAAAGGCCAGGGATAAGGGCGCATGTGGGGCACCCCAGCTCTCCCCAGACGGACAGCGCTGGCCGTCCAGACCCCCGTGGGGGGATCCAGTGACACCCACCCCAACAGCTCCACACCGCCGCCTTCCTGCCTTCCCAGGTCTTCACCCTCCACCAAGGAGAGAAGCCAGCGTCCTCTCCTAGCCCTGACTGACAGGAGCTAAGGGCCCGTTTCTGCAAGGAAAAACTTTCATGTGGTGGCTCCCGCCTGTAATCCCAGCACTTTGGGAGGTTGAGGTGGGCGGATCATCTGAGGTCAGGAGCTCGACCGAGACCAGCCTGACCAACTTGGTGAAATCCCGTCTCTACCAAAAATACAAAAATTAGCCGGGTGTGGTGGCGGGTGCCTGTATTCCCAGCTACTCAGGAGGCTAAGGCAGGAGAATCGCTTGAACCTGGAAGGCAGTGAGCTGAGATCGCGCAGCTGCACTCCAGCCTGGGCGACAGAGCGAGACTCCGCCTGAGAAAGAATGAAAGAAAGAAAGAGAAAAACTTTCATGGCCCGAAGCACCGCCGCCAAGCCTGGGTCCAGCCGGTGTGCTCCGTCTGAACCCACGGGTCCGGTTCCCGCCACCTGCGGAGCTGCTCCGCGGCAGCGAAGCCTCCATGCAGCCCTCACCAGGAGTGCGAGCCGGACACGATTCCCTGA
>NW_012114444.1:2111150-2111650 GCF_000951035.1 Colobus angolensis palliatus
CCTGCGGCCGCGCCGGGCCCGTCCTTCTCAGCCCCCCACCGAGCTCACCCCGGGGACCCACGAAGCCCCGGTCCGGGAGGAGGTGGGCTCGACGTTGTGACTGCCCCGGGGATGACGCGCTGGCCGCTCCCATCCCCGCGGTTCCTCTCCCTCCGGTTCGGGGACCCGCCCCGGGAACGGCCCGGACTGGGGAGTGGGAAGCGCGGCCCGAAGCGGCGGCACCTGCCCGGCACAAGCTCGGGCGCTGGCGGAGGGCGCACAGCTCCCGTGACCGCCACACCTGTCCCTCTTCCCTGCAGGTCAAGACCGCGCCTGGGAGGATGTACCAGAGCCTGGCGCTGGCCGCGAGCCCCAGCCAGGCAGCTTACGCCGACTCGGGCTCCTTCCTGCACGCTCCGGGCACCGGCTCTCCGATGTTTGTGCCGCCGGCGCGCGTCCCCTCGATGCTGTCCTACCTGTCTGGGTGTGAGCCGAGCCCGCAGCCCCCCGAGCTCGCTGCG
>NW_012114444.1:2113028-2163164 GCF_000951035.1 Colobus angolensis palliatus
GGGGACCAGGAAGACCTCCACCCCCCGCCGCACAGTGTGCGAAGCCTGGCCCCAGGGGGCTGCGAGGCGGGGCTGGCCTTCTAAAGGAAGGACACTGGTTGCGACCACAGCCACGCTGACAGAAGCACCTCCTCCACCCTCCCAACCCCCGACCCCTGCCATGGACCCGCTTTGCAGAACAGGAGGACAGCGGGGTTTGCGTTCCCAGGAGAGCCCAGGGGAGCCCAAGAGTGTCTGCTAGATAAAGCCCCTTCATCCCTCCCCTGCCAGTGTAGACACCCCTTCATCCACTTCCCCCGCCAGTGCAGACATCCTGCTTTCCCAGCAGGTCAAACACGCAGAGGCCACTGCTAGCCCCTGGTCCTGGAGCGGGAGTCCCAGGTGTCTGACTTCAGGTTCTATTTATTAACACGCCAACCTTGAAAAAGCAACCGTAGCGAATTTTATCATATGTGAATTAAAAATTTAAAAATAAGATTAACTAAGTAACCAAGTAAATTTTAAAATAAAATAAATGTAAGGCACAAAATTTGTGCCTTAAATTTGTTCGTCTGACGAAAGCTGCCAGGCTCCTGGGGAGGGGAGAGTGCTGGCCCACAGGCTGGGGAGGCTCTTGGGGAGGGGAGGGCCCGGGCCTACCAGCTGCCTGTCCCCTCAGTGTCCGACTTCTTGGAGGAGTTCCCGGGTGAGGGTCGTGAGTGTGTCAACTGTGGGGCCCTGTCCACACCACTGTGGCGCCGAGATGGCACTGGCCACTACCTGTGCAATGCCTGCGGCCTCTACCACAAGATGAACGGCGTCAACCGGCCTCTCGTTCGGCCCCAGAAGCGCCTGGTGAGTTCGGGCTGGGCAGAGGGGGGCCTGGGCGCAGTGCTCCCTCGCGGGGACCTCTGGCAGTCCACCCAGGTGACGCCAGAGCCCCTGGGGTTGGGGGGATAGGGGAGCACGCCAAAAACAGCCTGGTTGCCCCCCACCCCCGCCCCCGGTCGGTCAGGCCAGGCCAGCTCAGGTCTTCTCTGAGAGAGCTCAGGGCAGGCAGGGGATCCCAGTGGGGGTGCCAGGGGCCACCAGCTCATAGCGCCCAGCCCTGGGAGTGCTCTGGGGGCCAGGAACCCAGGCTCCGGAGCAATGGTGCCAGCCAGGCTCTGCTCAGTGCTGGGTCCAGGAAGGGCTGCTGCCAGGAGCCAGGAGCTCAGCCCTACGAGTCGGTGGCGGCTGGCTGTGGCCTGGCCCGGTCTCCGAGGCCTCAAGGTGCCCTACCTGGGATGAGACTTAAGGGAAGGTGGCTGCTGGATACTTCACTGAAGGGCGTTGAAATCTGAAATTGGAGAGTCTCTGGGTCTGCAGTCCCCTTGGGGAGCACTTTCTACCCATACTTCAGGGACCGCAGGGACACCCGGTTTATACCTGTGGGCAAAACTTGTTTTCACTTTTGGTTCTTCCTGGCTTGTGGCTGAGCAGGGAGTGGGGGACTCCAGAGCCCGGACTTTTGCCCCAGGCAGGGCACAGTCCCCGGAGGCTGGAAGAGGCTGAAAGTTACTTTGTTCTATACGTTTTCCCAGGCAAACCTTTACTTTCAAGTAATTTTACAAATAAGAATTTGGGGTGTTGATGCTGTTTGCAAGTTATCTAAAATTGAGGAGGCCACAGTGGCCCTTGGGTCAGAAGGCTGAGCAAGGGTATGTTCCTGGGCACCAAGCCCTCCTCTGTTGGTGGTGTGGCCTCCGTGCGGGGTCGATCAGCCAGTTCCCGCCGTCACCCTGGGTGGAGGCCAGCCCTCCTGCTGCTGTCCTACGGGTTGGCTGTTCTAGATGGCTGGATTCACGCCCTGTGCCGGTGCAGCTCTGTGTGGCCCTCAGTCACAGGCCGAGGGGAAAGCCTGGGACCCTGGTCTATGGGGGACCAGGATCTGAGCATGGGAGGACCCAGTGGAGCATGTGGGAAAAAGGACCGCAGGCTGGGGGCGGCCATCACTGCTCTCCCTTGGAGCTGGCCTAGGGCCTGGGGCTCTGCAGGCCCAGCCTCCTCCCATGCCTGCTTGTCGGAGGGAAGGCTCCTAGGAGTCCATCCCCCTCTTGGCTTGTTTGCCCCTGTGACTGTGCCTGTGCTCCCAGGTGTGCTGTTCCAGCCTGGTGTCCATGTGGCCCTCAATGAGGGGTTAACCATTGAGGTTAAGAAGGGGTGGAAGCCAGGCACGGTGGCTCATACCTATAGTCCCAGAACTTTGGAAGGCTGAGGCAGGAGGATTGCTTAAGCTCAGGAGTTCGAGACCAGCCTGGGCAACATAGCAAGAATCCGTCTCCACTAAAAATTAAAAAAAAAAAAAAAAAATAGAGGCCGGGCATGGTGGCTCACACCTGTAATCCCAGCACTTTGGGAGGCCGAGGCGGTTGGATCACGAGGTCAGGAGATCGAGACCATTCTGCCTAACATGGTGAAACCCCGTCTCTACTAAAAATACAAAAAAATTAGCCGGGCGTGGTGGTGGGCGCGTGTAGTCCCAGCTACTCTGGAGGCTGAGGCAGGAGAATGGTGTGAACCTGGGAGGCGGAGCTTGCAATGAGCCGAGATCACGCCACTGCACTCCAGCCTGGGCAAGACTCCGTCTCAAAAAAAAAACAAAATAGGTTAGCCAGACATGGTGGCACACACCTGTGGTCGCAGCTACTCAGAAGGCTGAGGCAGGAGGATCACTTGAGCCCAAGAGTTCAAGGGTATACTGAGCTGTGATCACACCACTGCCCTCTAGCCTGGGCAGCAAAGGGAGACTCTGTCTCTAAAAATACATGAAGTTGTCCTGTGCAATGGCTCACGCCTGTAATCCCAGAACTTTGGGAGGCTGAGGCAGGAGGATCACTTGAGCCCAGGAGTTCAAGACCAGCATTGGGTAACATAGGGAGACCAGGTCTCTACAAAAAATTTAAAAGTTAGCTGGTCACAATGGCACACAACCATGGTCCCAGCTACTTGAGAGGCTGAGGCAGGAAGATCTTTTGAGCTGAGAGGCTGAGACTGCAAGGAGCCGAGATGGCACCACTGCACTCCAGCCTGGGCAACAGAGCAAGACCTCATCAAAAAAAAAAAAAAAAGAAATTGAATAATTACATTTTAAGTTAAATTAAATTAATTTTTTTAAAAAAGAGAAGTGGTAGGGAGCTCGGCCCAGCTCCTATGAGACTACAGCCCAGATCTCTCTTCCCCACCCTCGCCCATGCAAAGCGTTGCCCCTCCTCTGGCTGTATCCACTTCCCCTGCCAGGCCTTGAACTGGGCACTGGGACACACTGGTGTCAGGAGGAGCTGCTGGGAGGGAGCCCCTCCTGCTGCCCTGCCCTGCCCTGGGTCTTCCAGCCAGGCAATGCCTGTGTCCAACTGGATCCCAGACTCCTAGGCTGTGGCATCTTGTAGACAGTTCCCCAGCTCTTTGAGCCTTGGTCTCCTCATCTGAGAATTGGGAAGAGGAACTTGGAACCATCCATGCCTTGCTGTAAAGATTACATTAGCTGGTATTGTGTGCTTGGGCCTTGGCTCTAAGGACGGGCTGATGGGGGCCCTTGGTGTGATGAGGCCTCCATTCCCTGGTCTGGGGGATGCAGGGTGGGCTTTGGGATGCCTTCTAGGGGAAGTTCCTGTTTACTGTCCATCTTGCCAAGACCAGAGGCCTCGGAGGGTGGGGACCATCTGGTACCAGCATGCCCTCTCCCCGTGGTCTGGCTCTGTGCATGGACATGGTTGGGAGCTCTTGGGCCCCTAGCAGCCCACCCCCAAGAACACTGGAGCCTGGGCTGAAGCCTGGAGCCTGGCAGCCAAGGGCAGTGCGGGCAGCAGACCTCCTAACCCAGGGCCACCTCTGGCACCAGCTCCAGGAAGTAGCCCAGTGTTGCATGGGGCCAAGCGTCCCTTCCCGCTGAGCAAGCCGGGCCCTTACCTGGAGTCAGGCACCTGACACCCACCCAATGCCAGGGTTTCCTTCCTTCGAGCCCCTCACAGACCCAAGTCCCCAAGTCAGTTTGCCCTCAGCCAGTAAGGGGCATAGGCGCTGTATCAGGTGCTTACTACATCTTCCCTCCAAGATGGGACCCGTTTGCATCTGGAGACATTCCAGCACTCACCGGTCCCCAAGGCTCAGACTGGCACAGCAGCCTCTGGCTGGCCACAGCCCGGTCTTCCATCGCAGAGGAGGCTGCTGCGCTTCGGGTCGCTGTGACCTGCACCTTTACTCCGAAGTGTTTCCCGGCGTGCGTGCTTCATCCCTCCACGACAGGCTCAGGCTGAACCTCCTTCCCTCTCCCGTGCTCCTTGAATTTCCGCCAGCATCGGCCCAGGCCCTGCCCTGCCCAGAGCCTGATTTATTTGGATGTCTCAGATGCACGCAGAGCCTGGTGCTTAGAGCGGCTCTGCTGCACGCAAGCAGGCTTTGAAGTTTGACTTCTTTTGAAAAGAACCAACAAAAAAGCAAAACGAAACACAGCCGGGAGAGAGGCCTGGGGGGCTGCTTGCGGGGCAGTGAGGAGGGACAGATGGAGGCATCATCGATACGGTGGCACAGGCAGCCCCAGCGCGGGCAAGCTGCTGGAATCGTGTCCCTAAAGTATCTGGCTGAGGGGGACGGTGCTGTCCACCCCGGGCCTCCCCAGTTTCCTCTGGTCCCTCAGCTCCTCTGAGCCTCAGTCTCCCACCCGTACAATGGGGATCTGGTGAAGATTTAGGAAAGGGTAGGTGAAGACGCACTTTGAAGATTGTTGTGAGGTCCATGTTTTTCCCGTTTTCCTAATTTGATAGAAATGAAACATGCTCACTGTGAAAACATTCAAGGTAGGTTCCAGGTGTTTCCGTGGAGCTCACAGGGGTGTGGGGTGAGGGGCGTGTCCTCTGCTGGGGGCTGTCCCAACCCACACACGTCCTGCACGCGCCCCACCTTGTTTCTCTCCACAACCCGTGTCTCAGACGTGGCCCCGTCCGGGCGTGCTGGCAGCTGTGGGGGGACGTGTGGAGTGTGCTCACATGTGTGCACCCCTATCTGTGTGTGCTAAGGGGCGATGGCCGGTCCCAGACCCGAGGGTCCCGCTGGTTCAGAGAAGAGGACGGGCCTTGGGCCATGGCTGCCTCTCAGTCTGAAGGCGGGGACTGCTGGGGCACAAGGAGGGAGTCAGCAAATAAACTCCAGGCCACACGCGGTTCCATGTGATTTCAGATAAACACAAATATTTTAGCCCTCATATTCCAAATACTGCAGGAGACAAAGGATTCATCACGTATCAGAAATTCCCATTTACCTAGGCATGCTGGGTCGATACTTCTGGCAGCCCTGGGGGAGATTTCTTTCCACTTCAGGAAGGCAGACAGATGGGTGGCTGTCCGAGAGGTGGGAAGGAGACCATGCCTCATGCTGGACGGTGGCCTGAGGCCACCAAGGAAGCAGCCACAGCTCCTGGCACCCGACAGGGATAGAAGAGAGGGAGGCTGGACCAGACTCAAATCCTGTCCAGTCACAGTAGCTGCTTCTAGACCCGTCAGGGTGTGGCAGGGGCATCCCAGGGAGAGACACCAGCTGGGGGTCCTGGGTGACCCCAATTGCTCCTGCACGAAGGGTGCCCACCATCCAGCCGGGGCCAGGCACCATCTCCCTTCCAGCTCTGCTAGGGCCTGGGCTGGGCCCCCCAGCGTGAGCACAAGTCTCACCCCCAACGTCCCCCTAGGGAGACCACTGGAGACCCTGAGTGGCTGGATGCTACTGGCCTAAGGTAGGGGACGTTGTCCTTCCCCAGTCAGGCTAGGAGCTGCAAGCTGAGGCACTTCTCAAGCCTCCCCAGCCTCTCTGGCCGGACCCCTTCCTTTCCTTTCTGCCTCTTTGTCATGGAGCTCAGGGCAGGGTCCTGTCTGGAGACAGGAGGCCCCAGATGAAGCAGGGGCAGCGTTCCCAGAGCCTTTGGCAACTGCCTGCAGCCGCGGCTGGGGGTCAAGGAGGTCTGGAGTTTGGGGGCTGGCTGGTGCTGGCTGGCTGCTGCAGGCAGGCCCCACTCTCCCACTCAGGCCTTGGACAGGGAGGCCTGTGCCCTTGGCAGCAGCTTGGAAAAGGGTGGGCAGGAGATGGTCAGCAAGGCCGGCCCTCATCTGATCATAGAGGGCAGTAACTGACGGAGAAACTGAGGCAGGCTACAACAGATGGGGAAACTAAGGCGGGCTATAACAGATGGGGAAGCCAAGGCTGGCTGTGTCTGCTCACGTCAGTAACGGACAGGGAAGCCGAGGCAGGCTATAACAGACAGGGAAACTGAGGCAGGCTATAACAGACGGGGAAGCTGAGGCTGGCTGTGTCTGCCCATGGCAGTAACAGACAGGGAAGCCGAGGCAGGCTATAACGGACAGGGAAACTGAGGCAGGCTATAACAGACGGGGAAGCTGAGGCTGGCTGTGTCTGCTCACGGCAGTAACAGATGGGGAAACCGAGGCTGGCTGCGTCTGCTTATGTCAGTAACAGACCGTGAAGCTAAGGCTGGCTGGGTCCACCCAGCCCTCATTCAGGATGGATTATTTTACCCTAGCGTGGCTGGCTCACTTGTGACTGCTCTCTGGCTCTGTCCTGGTAGAGAATCTGGCGGCATGGCTTTGAGGTGGGGGCCTCGTCCTCACAGGCCTGAGGCACACTGATGGTCTGGCCCTGGCTGCCGCCAGGAAGGCAGACAGAGCCCCTGCAGAGCCACCACTGTGATCCTGGCAAGACGGGCCAGGAACTTGGACCAGGCGGGGGCTGTGCAACCCGAGGGAAGGGGACCAATGGGGTCAGGGCAGGGGCTGGGGGTAGAACCAGCAGCCCCCCGGAGAACCAGGTCTGGGGATAGGTGGCTGGGAAGGGTGGTGCCACCAGCAGAGCTGTGCGCTGAGATTCAGGAAAGGGCTTCAAGTCTGAGGTGCCTCTGGAGCCCTGGGCTGGAGCTCCCAAACACCACCTCCCTCCAAGCACCAACCTGTGAGGCCAACAGGAGAAAGGCCGGCGTGAGCTGGTGGGAGGCCCCTGGTCCTCCTTCAACAGGGACTCCCCAGGCTGCCAGCTCAGAGCCTCCCAGGCCTCCCTCAGTCCAGATTCCTGAGCCCCAACTGAGCTCACGGACTGGGGCCCTGGAGTTTCGGGACCTCTGACTGGACCTGGACCTGCCAGATTGGGGGTCAGTCTCTACTGAGAGCCACAGGAAGGAGGGAGGCAATGTTGGGGCCTCTGGACAGTTCCAGATGGGTCCAGTCTTGCTGTAACACCAGGTGCAGTGCACAGCAATGGGGAGACATAGGCAAGTGGGACCCAGAGCCCTCAGACGCTGTCCGATGGGGCCCCCGGCCTGGGAGGCAGGTGCACAGGGGTAACACAGGCCCTGATGCCTGCTGTGTCCCGGCCTCTAGGGGGGTCCTGTGGCCTTGGGGTGCTGCTCCACTGCAGAATTGCGGGGTCCAGGCCCAGGGTTGGTGCTAAAACAGACAACAGGAAAACCACTGCCGTGTCTAGGTGCCCGGCCCCCACGGGCTCTGAACCCCACAACCAGCCTGTGGTGGGTCTGTTATCACCCCCTTTTTACTGGGCGAGGGGGAGAACTGAGGCCCAGGAAGGTAAAGTTACCTTTTCCAGGACTCGAGGGCGTGTCCAGGCAGAGCTGCCAGGCCGGTCCATTGCAGAGCTCACAACCTTCATGCTCCAAACACCTTCTCACTGGGTCCTGCGTGGCCTCAAGGCCAACCTGAGTCTCGCTTCCTTCCCCCTGCTGCAGCCGTGCACACGGCCGGGGGCTCACTCCAGTCTCCCTCGCCCCCACAGTCCTCATCCCGCCGCGCCGGCCTCTGCTGCACCAACTGCCACACGACCAACACCACGCTGTGGCGGCGGAACTCGGAGGGGGAGCCCGTGTGCAATGCCTGCGGCCTCTACATGAAGCTGCACGGGGTGAGTGGTCCCCGGGGCAGGGTGGGGAGGCCTCTGTCCAGCCTCCTAGTGAGCGCCCTCCCTACGCCCAGACCAGGAGGCTGGGGAGGAGCTGGAAGGATAGCTATTGTCCCCTGGGCTGTATTACACACATGTCCCGGCTGACTGCAGCACCCCCCCCCGGGGGCCCGGGCTATTCCTGTTACGCTCATGGCGCAGACGGGCTGACTGAGGCTCACCACAGCCATTCAGCCTGGGCCAGACAAGGACACTGCTCCTGCCCTCTGGGCACCCCTGGTGCCTTCTGGCCCCTGGCAGCTCTGTCGGACAGGGGGATGGGAATCCAGCTCCACAGGCTCCCCCTCACCCAGCCCAACTGGCAGCTGACCCACCAGGGCTGTGAGGACACGGCCAGCTCCAGCAGTGACCGGCTCTGGGGGACTGGAATGAGGGGGTGCTGTGCCGGGGGCCCAGGGGTGAGCAGGGACGGGACCAGCCTCCACCCTCGCCACCCCTGCCAGGTGCCGCGGCCTCTGGCCATGAAGAAGGAAAGCATCCAGACACGGAAGCGGAAGCCAAAGACCATCGCCAGGACCAGAGGCTCCTCAGGTGCGTGGCCAGGCCCTGTGGTCAGCCCCCTCCTGCAGGGTGGCCTTCAGTGCCGCCAGTTCCGTCATGAGAGACCCGCGTGTTTGGTTCAAGCACAGTCCTCTGGAAGTCCAAATGCCCTCAGCTCTGCCCTGTGGTGACCTTGCTGGGGGGTGTGGGGGGCCGGGGTGGTGACAGCATGTGGGCAGCAGGGGCGGAGGTGGGGCCAAGGAAGCCATGCCCGGCCCCACCGCCCACGCCCACGGTGTGACCGTGGGGAGTCTCCAGACCTCTCTGGGCCAGAGCCAGAGGAGACCTGGCTACATGGCAGGAAGGGGAGGTGAGGCCACACCTGGGCCTTCTGTAAACACCTGCTCTTCCCTTCCAGGATCCACAACGAACGCCTCGGCGTCCCCATCTGCTGTCCCCAGCACTGACAACTCGGCAGCCACTTCGAAGCCCAAGCCCAGCCTGGCGTCCCCAATGTGCCCTGGGCCCGGCATGGCCCCCCAGGTAAGGGGGCAGGCTAGGGTGCCCAGAACTGGGGCCCCTGTGCTTCCTCGGCCAAGTCAGATCCCATCAGAGCCCCTTGGAACCTCTTTCAGCAGGTGGGCTGGACACACTGGTGGCCCTTTCCCTAGAGCTGACTCTGCCAGATGGGGGAACCCCAATCCCTCACGAGGGGTCCCCCATGCCATTCCAGGGCATCAAGGGGTCCCTAAGGGCAAATCCCGGTCATGGGAGCTCCTGATCTAAGAGGCCACAGCTGCCTCCCCACCCCCCACCCCCTACCCCGCATTCTCATGCTCTCCTGTCCCTGCAGGCCTCCGGCCAGGAGGATGACTCCCTTGCCCCCGGCCACTTGGAGTTCAAGTTCGAGCCTGAGGACTTTGCCTTCCCCTCCACAGCCCTGAGCCCCCAGGCTGGCCTCGGGGGGCCTCTGCACCAAGAGGCCTGGTGTGCGCTGGCCTTGGCCTAGGTCCCCAGGCCAGTCCATGTCAGGGGAACAGCCCGGAACAGAGCACCCACTGATTCACCTCCGTGCCTGCTTTGCTCCAGCACAGCAGAGACCAGCAGGCCCACCCACCCAAAGACACTGGGTCTCCTGGAGTCTCCACACAGCGGTGGGGAGGCCTTCTGTGCAGACAGCAGTCAGGCCCCAGAGCAAGAAGGCTGGTGGGGAAAGGGCTCAACTCCCCACCCCACGTAGAGCAAGGGACTCCCCAGGTGCAGCCCAAGGCTCTGGACCACGTTGGCCCCCTGCGGCAGAGGCCAACGCAGGGCACCACCGCCAACTTGAATTCCGTCATCAGCACTCACCGTCAATATGTTTACAAGTTATAGCAGTTGGGGGAAAACAATCAACCTCCTGATGTAAAACCAAGATTCCAAGTGAAGCACCTGAGGCCAAGCAGGGGAGAGGAAGGAGGGGAGCAGCTGGACAGGGGCCTCCTGAGGCCTTGGGCTGCCCTTCGTTGCCCACATGGATGGACGGAGCTGTGGTGCAGGACTGCCAAGGATAGGAGTGCGGGCCGCGCACGGTGCCAGGATTCCGCCGAGGGGAAGCCGCTCACATTGCAGTCATCACAGACTTACACACTTGTTTGGATGGTTTTTCCAGAGGGGATGGGAATGGGCCTTGTTCTGGCGGAATCTGTGTATCATGACCGTTTCTGACAGGCAGAGTGAATTGTCTGGGAGCCCTGTCCTGACCCATCCAAGCGCTGTTGGGGCTGGTGATGACGTGGCCACGTGTCCTGGTGTATCTGGGGCCGGGCAGTTTAGTCTCTTGTCCCAGGAGAATTGTGAGTGACCCCTCTTTCCCTTGCAAGCCCCCTCCATACTGGGTTGGATGATACCTTAGTGGGTGACGCTGGCGAGAGGCACCCTACCCGACACAGCTATGGATGGCCCGTGACATCATGTCGGGAGGCCACAGGGAGCGGAGGAGTGGTGCAGGCGGCCACAGCACCCTGCGGGGAGCACGTCCTCGCCTCCGTCCAGCTGCCACCCTTCACCAACAAGCCCTGATTTTTCCAACAATGCCAGAAACCTGAATTTTAAGTCTTCCAATTTGATTCAAAAATATTTTTAGGCCGGGCGCGGTGGCTCAAGCCTGTAATCCCAGCACTTTGGGAGGCCGAGACGGGCGGATCACGAGGTCAGGAGATCGAGACCATCCTGGCTAACACGGTGAAACCCGTCTCTACTAAAAAATACAAAAAACTAGCCGGGCGAGGTGGCGGGCGTCTGTAGTCCCAGCTACTGGGGAGGCTGAGGCAGGAGAATGGCGGGAACCTGGGAGGCGGAGCTTGCAGTGAGCTGAGATCCGGCCACTGCACTCCAGCCTGGGCGACAGAGCAAGACTCCGTCTCAAAAATATATATATATATATTTTTAACATTGTGAGCCAGCTAGACCCCCAGTGCACCGCCCTCTATTGGAAACCAGTCATGTCTGGCGTCAGCTTCAGGAGCGCGTCCGGTTGTGCCGGAGCTGTCCCTCCAGAGGTGCTTCCAGCCCATTTCTATGTGATGTCATCTTTTCTAAAAAAGACAAATGAAACCACAGGAAAAGTGAAATAAAGCCTTGAACCTCTCTCCCTCCCCCTGCCCATCACCCGTGGAGTCTCCCATCTCCCCTCACCCATCACCCATGGGGTCTCCCAGCCCTGCCCTGCCTGCTGGTCACCACTCTCCTAGCGAGTTCCAGCCATCCTCTGCATTCTGAAACATCCCCGGCCCCCATCCCCGGCCCCCTGCGTCCCCCCAGGTGCCCTCGAGGACATCTCCAGGCCCTGATGATGCTCAGGACCACCAGTGCCCCCCAGATCCCCAGCGGCTGGGAGAGGGGTGCCAGGCAAGGCAGGCGTGAGGCTTGACAGTGGCGCTCAACAAGCCTGGGGACTGTTCTAGAGGTGCAGCAGAGGAGCTGGGCTGCTGGATACCTCCATTCCCCCAGGCTGGGTCGCTGCTCAGAGCCTCCTCCCAGCCAACCCCACCTCCTCCTGGAAGCCTTCCCTGTCTTCTCCCAACCTCCTCCGTCCTATTAGGCACTGGGGTGAGGACTGTGAGCAGCTCTATTAACTTCCTCAGCCGACTGCCCCCCACTGGACCTGGCTCAAGAGAGAGGTCAGGCAAGGTCCCTCATTCTAGCCCATGCAGTGGGAGCCATGCTGGGGGATTTTCAGCTCCATGGGATCTGAGGAGGGCCCGGGAGTGAGCATTTTAAACAGGAACCCCTCAAACCTGCTGGGTGCCTGGGGGCCCACACTTTGAGAAACCCTGCACTATGATGGCTTCAGGGTCTGAATCCAGTTCAAGTCCCTGCCCTGCCCTGCTCATCTGACCTGGGGACGGGGAAATAGACTGGGGCAAGGTGGCCCCTGTGTCCCCATAAGGGTCACATGTGGCATCTGGGCACCATTGGGGTTCTCTTGCTACTGTCCTGTTTCCAAGCCCAGAAGACTCAGGCTGCCTTCCCGAGTGCCTGTGCACAGTGAGGAAACTGAGGCACGGGGGATTGAGGGTCGCCCCCCATACTGGTTCTACACATCTGTCTCAGGGCTCGTGCTGGGCGCTGGGTGTCTGAATGGGAAAACGGGTGGCAGTGACCTCCCAGCCTCTCCAGCCCAGGCCACGGTCTCAGGGCTCGTGCTGGGCGCTGGGTGTCTGAATGGGAAAACGGGTGGCAGTGACCTCCCAGGCCTCTCCAGCCCAGGCCACGGCTGGGGAAGGACAGTCTGTCCCCTCACAGGTTGGACGGTCACTGCCTCTACCACCTGCAGGGCTGACCTTGGGAATCCACGTCTCTATGGAAGGTAAGTCCAGCCCAGCCTGTTCTCAGCACCCCAGACCCTGAGTGAGGGGGTGAGGGGGCCACAGACCCAGAGGGAAGGAGGCCTGAGGACGTCCCGGGGAATCCAGGGGGAAGACGCAGAGCTGCCTGGGCCAAGGACCTGGAGCAGGAGGCAGCCGGCGACTGTCTGTGTCGTGGTTTTCACATCAGCGCCTCCCCATGTCCGCTGCTGGGTTGGCACTGCACACTTCATCCTTGCACTCGCCGCTCCCAGGAAGCAGGCGCTGGTTTTCCTCTTCCCTGATGAGAAAAACCATGGCTCAGAGAGGTGACTCAAGGTGCCAGAGTCAGAGGGCCAGCATGGCGTCCCCAGACCACAGTGCTGGGTGCAGTGGAGCTGGCCACGTTGCTTCCATTCCAGCCTCGGTTTCCCCACCTCTGCTGGGGAAGGGGTGCCACATATCCGTGGCCATATCTGTAATCCATGCACTTGTGTAGAAGATGGGTCCCTGGGAGGCCCCAGTCTAGGGAGGTGGCACCAGGCACCAATCCCTACCTGGAGAGGCTTCCTGGAGGTGTTTGTGGGTGACATGCAGGACAGACAGGGTCCCCACAGGTAGAGAGGAAGGAGTCCAGGTGCTGACCGGACTGGGGGACTTTGGCCCTGGACACACCCCGTCTATGAAGGGAGGTCCCCAAAGGGAACAGGAGGATTTGCCCATGAGCAAAGGGGAAGCAACCCTTTCCCTGTTTTTATTCCATTTTTAGGGATGTGTCTGGGATGACAGAGGCTGACAGTTCCACCGCTGGGCATGGTCACTGCTGCTAAATTTAAGCCTTTCTCCTCTTAGGGCGGAAGCCATGAGGAACAGAGCCTTAATATAGCTGCCAGGCGCCATGTGCTCTCCCTCCCGCCAGCCTACCCTGCACTCTGCCCAGCCCGCCATAAACAACCAGACGAGCCGGAGGCTGGCGGGCAAAGTGGCCCAGCCCCTTATCAGAGCGACAGGACTAAAAGGAAGGTCACTTTACCTGCACTGTCTGGACCTGGGCACACTGACTTCCCATCACCTTTGAACTAAAGCAGATGCCCAGGCAGCCTGGAGGAGGAGGGAGCCGCACCGGGAAATCCCCAAGGACCTTGCAGTGGCCCCGCCAGCCTGCAGAAAGTGTCCATCAAGCCCCACGGCGCTCCATCCTGGGCACCCTGGGGGAGTGAGAAGGCCCTGGTGAAGCCCCAAAACTGAGCGTGGGCGGCATAGAAAAAGAAGAGAGACGCAGAGCCCCGTCAGCTGGGGCTTCTTGACCCAGAACCATTTACAGAGCCCTCCCACTTCGAGTCCTTAATTTATTGCTTCATTCAGAGCAGAGCAGCAAGCCTGAAAGCATCCAGGCCCTGAGGCTGCGGCCCTCGCCCTCAAAGCAGGCCCAGAGGCTGGCACGTCCTCACTCTCCCACCATTCCTGGACCTCGCTGCCACCAGCCAACATGGTGCGCCTTCACCCCCCGTAGGTGTGTCTTGGCCAATCATGGACACCGGATCCCGAGAGCGGCCCTGTACAGGCTTCAACCCGACCGGCGGCTGAGTCCTGGGCACACGTCACATCTCCACTGTGCTGGCCCGCAGCTTCCAGGGCTGGGCTCAGGGAGAGGGTCAGTCTCTCCTTTGATGTTGCAAAAGACAGCTCATGGCTAAGTGGACATGAAGCCCCTAAGGCTTGTCTGAAACATGCCACGTGCTCATTAAGGAGGGAACATGGGAAGCTGAAGTAGGAGAATCACTCGAGCCCAGGAGTTCGAGACCAGCCCGGGCAGCATAATGAGAGCCCATCTCTACAAAAAATAATAAATAAATAATCCAGGTGCGGTGGCGTCCGCCTGTAGTCCCAGTTGCTCAGGAGTCTGAGGTGGGAGGATCACTTGAGTCTAAGAGTTCAAGGCTGCAGTGAGGGCTGACCGCACCACTGCACTGTAGCCTGGGTGATAGAGCAAGACTCTGTCTAAAAAGAGAAAGAAAGAAAAGGAACATTGTTAACAAAAAGTACCTCCTTATTTGACCAAATAGAGACATCCCTCCGAAAAAAACAGTTCCTATTGTCACCATCGTCAAACAGGTTACTCTGCCACCAGGAACACTGGTGTCGTGTCTGGAAGGGGACATCTTTACCCAGCTATGCTGGTGCCACAGTCTCACAGGCAGTTTGTGGGCTCGGGGGCTGCCTCCTCCAGGGTGTGTGGACAACCTTCAGGGACAGCCAGTCAGACGTGGGCTGAGTCAGGGCCTGGTGTGTGGTGGGGAGGGCAGGGCAGCTGAGTGAGCAGAGAAGAGAAGGTGGGGAAGGCAGGGTGGCTGAGTGAGCAGAGAGGAGAGAAGGTGGAGAGCGGCCCAGGCAGGAGGGAGGCAGGACGGCCTTCAAGTCCAGGCTCTCACCTGAGAGCAAGGCCGGATCCACAGCCTCAGGGGCTGTGTTTCTGGGGACATCAGACTTGCCTTCAGAAGCTGGCCAGTACCTGGTGTCCCAGCCCAGGCTCCCCGTGGCAGGAGCAGCTGGCACTGTGACCCTCGGGCACCCTGGGGCCCAGCTTCCTCCTCGGAGGGCCCACGATGGGGAAGGGCCTGGTGTGTGCATGGTGGGGTCCCTGAGGGAGGCTGAGTGGGGCTCTTGACACACCAGGGCCCCCAGCCCGGCACCGCCAGCTGCAGCATCCCCTCAGCAGCAAACCCACCTGTGCAGGCTGGGCCCCATCTCCACACGGCCCCCTGGTGCTAAGCCACCAGGTGGAAGGTGAGGCCCAGGGAACCAGCGCCCTGGCCCAGCCCCTCCACGTCTGCCTCTGGGCCGTGTCTGAGCCTCCACACGAGGGCCCCCATCCCACGGATGAAGAAGTGATGCTTGAGGGACCCGGCACCCCCGAGACTGTGAGGCTGTGGCTGGGGACGGACCCCAGGGTGCCCACGTCCACCCCCCAACCGGCGCCTCAGCAGTAGAGGCTGCCTAAGCCCACAGCCTCCCCACCAGGTGGGGGTGTCCCTGGTGGGCAGCCCCCTCCCGCACAGTGCCCTGTGCAGCCGCCAAGATGTTGACACGGACGGCTCCAGCCGCCTTATTTATTATCTGATAACGCGCTCTTGGCCCCACTGCTGGACGGCGTCGGGCCGCACTGGGACCACAGGCCTGGGGGAGGAGGAAGGCGGGGTGGGGGAGCCGGGAGCCCAGCCGTGGCCACCTCAGCCGGCGGGGCCTGCACGCTGCACTCTGGGCCGGGTGCACGGAGGGATCCCCACACCTCCTCCTCCACGCAGGTCTTCCTTCTCCACGGCCCCACAAGCTGGTGGGCCTACAATGAGCCGCCTGGGGTCTCCCTGCGTGGGGAGGCCCCCGAGACCTGCCCTCCCTGGTCCCGGTGAAACTCCAGTTGGGTCCCTCCTCTCAGCGCACCCCTCATCCAGCTCCAGCCGCAGCCCGCCCCCCGCGCCCCTGCACTTGGCCCCAGCCTGGATTTCCATGCTGCAAATCTGGTTCTGGTTCTTCTTCGCATCCAAACCCTCGCTCCCTCGCAGCCCAGGCTCTGCTGCAGCAACTCCACACAGCTGGCCCGGCCCTGGCTGCCCCGTGGCCTCAGGCCCCCGCGTCCTGACACCCGCGTCCACTCTCAGGTGCAGGGACCAGACCCACCACATGTCCGAGTCTCCACACGTGCTGTTTCCTCAGATCGATGGCCCTCCTTCCTCTGTGTCCAGCCCGGGACATGGTGCTCAGGGGTTGAGGCCCTCCGATGCCTCCTCCATAGCAGCAGGAGGGATCCCGGTGCACAGAGCCCTCCTGCCTGGAGGTCAGGAGCCCAGGCCTCCCAGGAGGTCCCTGGCTGTGTGGACAACCTGCGTGACAGTGTGTGCACCTGGGAGCCGAATGTGCGTGTACACCAGGTGTGGGGACATTGCAATGAGAGGCGTCGGGCCCTCCTTTCAGTGCCGCCCCAGGGGCCATCCCCTGCCCCAGGCTGGCCCCTGCCCGGTCTCTAACAGACGGAGTCATCGCCGGCCCCTGGGCTGCCCTGGGACAACGGGAATGGTGCAGTTCCAAACAAGAGGGGCTGCCCGGGTGGCTCAAAGGCACATATGTCAAGGAGCCCTCACCCATCGGTGCCCTGGAAGGATGTAAGAACGCAGACACACCACGGAAATGCGGGGTCTCAAGCCATGTACGGGGTCTCATCCATCGCCTGTGTGGACAAACACTTAGTGTGCAGTGATGTTTGATCGGGAGGGGAGTGGGTGATAACGATAGTTCTCTCTCGACAATTAAAGCTTATTCTAAGTTCTGTTTACTAAATCTTCTCCAGTGAATCAGCGTTGATAACCAGGAGGGAAATGACGAAAGCGGCCTTCATAGGCTCCCGAGCCAGCCCTGTAGCCGTGCCATGTCCCCTCACCCGGGACACACCCCAAGGAGGACAGCAGGGAGGCGAAGGAAGCAGGTGAGGAAGGTCCCCAGGCCTGTGTGAAGAAGGTCCCCGGGGCCTGTGTGAAGAGGGTCCACAGGCCTGTGTGTGAAGAGGGTCCCCGGGGCCTGTGTGGGGAGGGTCCCCGGGGCCTGTGTGGGGAGGGTCCCCGGGGCCTGTGTGAAGAGGGTCCCTGGGGCCTGTGTGTGAAGAGGGTCCCCGGGGCCTGTGTGTGGGGAGGGTCCCCAGAAGCAGGTTCTGAGAGGAGGGTTGTTAGTGATTGGGTGGGTGTGTGGAGGCCGCAGCATGAGCTCCATCCGGGTGATGTTCCCAGCACCTGCCTGGCCTGCAGGGATCCCAGAAGCACCGGCTGGTGCTGTCCTGCCACAGGTGGTAGGGAGGCTGCTATGCGCCCGCCGCTCTGCGCTCCTGGGTACACTGTGGAGTGGCTCCAGGACCCTGTGGGGAGTCCTCTGCCAGTCCCGGGCTGTCTGCCCCGTCAGGGTGGGCACTGCTGCAGGTGGGAGGCAGCCAGGAAGAGAATGTGCCAGGCGGTGGTCTCCGTCCTCTCCAGACTGCCCTGCTCCTGTGGGAGGCCCAATCCTCGCTCCCCACGGCTGCCGTCAAGGTGCAGCAGGAGGTGCAGGCGCTGAGCCCACTCTGAGCCCACTCAGCCTCTCCGGGTCGGGGGAGGCTCGGCTGGACCCATCCTTGCCAGTCACCGGACTCTCCCAGAACTATGCCGGAGCTCGAGAGCAAGGGACCTGCCACGCTGCCAGGAGCCCAGGGAAGCCCAGCCAGGAAAGGTCTCTGGAGAGGCCCTTCCCAGGCGGCCACTCTGAGGCTGCTCCCAGCAGTCCGTCCAGGGGAACAGCGGCCCTGGCCCCAGCCCAGGCGGGAGCCGCCGCACAGGCTGCACGCCCTCCTGAGAAGCCTGTGGACGCTGGCTGGGGCCAGGCTGCTGGATGCTGGGTCCCAGAAATGTGGGAATGATGTGAGGCTGTGGGGAGGAGGCCTCAATGACCCAGCCCTTTACTTACCTCGAGGGCTTCCCCTTTGACCTCGGAACTCATCATTTCTGAATTGTAATGCTTGTGTGTAAAACGTGCCAATTAATTTGCCACAAACACTGTCGAGAGTCCGCCATTCTGAGGCCTCCTTCTGCACCCCTTCATTTAGTCATCTGCAGGACCCCAGGACATGCAGGGCCCTTGATCTTGACCTCCAGGAGGCTCTGGTGACAGGGATGGGGACAGGTCCAGTCAAGTCTGTGGCACGCCGTGTGCACAGGAGGGAGGGCAAGGCTGCCCCTCTGCAGGGAGCAAGGAATGGGGCCAAGACAGGGGCTCATGAGGCAGAGACATGGAGACAGAGAAAAAGACGGAGAGACAGAGAGGGAGAGAGACGAGTGAACCAGGCCCACCGACCCCGGTCTGATAACCGTGACCTCCTGGGGGCTGCATTCTGCCCCCCACCAGCCTCCTGCTGCACGACGCCCATGCAGGCCCCAGGGGGCACATCGACAAGCCTGTCCCTGTCGGCCCTGGAGGGTCAGGGAGGGGTGAGGAGGACCCGGGCCAGGCTGGGCAGCTGCTCAGCCAGAGCCGCCCCGCAGAGGCTGCCCGGCCAGGTCTCCAGCAACAATCCCAGGGGTGTGGAAGGCAGCAGAGCAGCTTTTCGGGTGGCTTTGAAAGAAACACAGAAAACGCTTCCCGGCAGCACGGTCAGGACCCCCAGCCCCAGGCCAGGATCCTGTCAGATCCTCACACAGGTGTCTCCTAACAACCTTTCCAAAGGGAGGTGCTGGGGGCAGATGGAGTCTGGGGAGGAGCCCCCACAGGGGCTGGGGGCCGCCACCAGGTGCCTCCCCACCTCCCACTGGGCACTCTCCCCCAAGCAAAGCTCAGAGGTCAGCCGAAGGCACTGGCCAGCACGAGGCCGGGACAATGGTCCTGCCAGCCCGAGATGGGACACCAGCGTGAATTAGCTGAGAGACTTTGGGGCCCTGAGCTCAGATGATTTGGGGGTGGCATCCCCTCAGAGGATGGGTGACGGTCATCAGCCTCAACGCAGTGCCCCCTGGCCCATCTCCCTGCCTCAGGGAGAGCTGAGGGGGTGAGGAGAAGGGGCCTGGGAGGCAGGGCGGCTTCAGGAATTCGTCCTCAGTCACACAGGGTGTCACTTCCTTGGCTGGGCCAGGACAGCCCATCCCACCCTCGGCTGAAATAGGATCAGCCGAGATGAACGGCGCTGGGGGACCGTCCCCTCAGTGACCCTGGCCCGGGCTCCAGAAGGATCTGGGGAAATGGCTGGTCCCTCCGTGAGCCTCCACGTCCAACGGCCTTTTCTGAGCCCTCAGCCCAAGCCGAGATCGCCCCTTCCAGAAACAGTTAGGGAGAGTGCTAATGAGTTTTTCTGAAGATTTTAAAATAAACACAGAAAACCCTCAATACCTTGGCCTCCTTAAATCAACAGCACTTTCGAGCGGGTGCCTCTGCTGACGGATGGCTGCTCTGCGGCCCGGCTCTCCCCCAGGCCTCCTCTGAAGCTTCACCGGGATTTTCTAGTGAAAGATTTAAGGCCCTCCATCCCAGCCCGTTAACCTCCCTAACGAAAACACCAGGTCCGTCCGCTTCCTGCCCGCACCGCCCTTGCAAGCAGACACTTGGGTCGAGTTGTGAGCAGCGCACGGCGCTGTGGGCCCAGACTCCGCAGAGAGCCTGGAAGAGTTCACAGTCACTTTCAGATAAATCTCCTTTGTTTATTTTATGAATGAGAGGGGAAATTAAATACTCAAATAAAGTTGTACATCCACGCACTGGAAGCCCAAGAGACACTTAGACCCCCCAGCTCTTGTGGGGGCCAAGGGAATTCCCACCAGAGCCCCGGGGCAGCCGCGAGGGAGGTTTGGGCACAGCACAGGCCTTGCCCCCAAGCCCAAAACTCAGGGCCGGGTCTGAGGCCCTTGAGTCCAGGTCCAGGACAGAGTCTGGAGGTCGCTGGCAGGCCAGGCAGCTCAGACGTCCAGCAGGATGCAGTCGGCTGGGAAATGGCCCAGGCCAGAGTTCAAGTCCCAGCTGCCACTGAATGTGGAGGGCCCAGGGTGAGCTCTCTGTGCCTCGGCCTCCCTGTCTACAGAGCCAACGAAGATTCCCAGCCATGTGCCCGCCTGATGGTCAGTGCTGGCCACTCAGCTGGTCCCTGAGACATCCTTCCTGCCTTTACTCCTGAATCCGCTTTCACGGGTGGGGCTGCCACTTGGCCTCAGCTCCGCTCAGCCCTCCTTCAGCCTGCCTCCAGAGCAAGACGGGGTCTCCTGCCCTCTCCCCGCACTCCGTCTCCTTGCAGATGGATGAATGTGCCCACACGTGCCAGGGCCGCTCCAGCTCTGCAGAGGAGCTGGGGCACCCCGGGCCCATCCTCTGGGCCCAGACAGTGCACACTGCCTTCTTGGTAGAGACGAGGTTAGAGGAACCTCGTAGGGATGGACAATAGGCTCTAAAAATACCCCAAAGGCAGGCAGGATTTGCCAGTAACATCTGTAAGTTCTGTCCGGCGGAAGTTATAAATACTCAATAATGTTAATTCATTTGTCATCTGGGGACAGTCGTGTCCTTTGTGGGTACAAGGGATGTTTTTCCAGATTTGTAATTTATTGCTCTTTACAGTTAAATCCAGCTACAGACCAAAAAAAAGGAAAAATTTTAAAAAAGCAGGGTCTCCTCCAGAACCACTGAGAGCTGGTGCTCAGGGAAGATCAGGGGTCATGCCAGGGCCGCCTCCGTCCTGGCTCCCAGGCCCATGGGAGGCCCCAGCCATCAGCCCCCACCCCGCTCCCCACTCAGGCAGCAGGACCTCTGTGTGACCCCAGAGGACCTTGGGGCTGTCCTTGGTGTCCCCAGGCAGCCAACGTCAGCCGCACCTGCCTCCAGAGAGGGTGACAGTTCCTTCACTTGACCCCACACCTCCGCCCTGGGGTCTGCAAACCCACCTGGGTGACCTTCGCGGTGTCCTTCTCTCCCCACCAAGTCCATGCTGCCATCTACCCACTCCCTTCCCACAAAGGCCCCGTGGCTCCTCAGGGCCCCCCAGACTCCTGCCTCAGTGGCCCTCGAGGCTCTGCCCACCTGCTGCACGCAGACCCCCTGAGCTCACCCCCCACCTCCCCATCCTCACATGCCCAGGCCAGGGCTCCACGCCTCTCCTGCCTGGGCGCCCTCTGCCTGGCTGTGTCCCTCACCCCGTGGGTCCCATCATCCTTCCAGGCCAGCGTGCGTCTGTGTGGCCCTCAGTGCCCCTCCCGGAGCTCAGCTGCCCTCACAACTCCTTAGTTATTGGTGTCACTGGCAGTTTGCAGTTGTCACTGAATCCCAGCGCCAGAAGGATGGGTCTCACGTGGACCACGTCTGTTACAATACAAAGGGGCCTCAACAGGGCCTGGCATACAGCGGGTGCTCAACAGAGCTCCGTCGGGCAGTTGGGACCACGCAGTACCCGCCAGGGTCCCCTTCGAGGGCTGCTGCAAGGGCCTCAGTGGCCAAGCCCCAGTGAAGGGCAGCCAGTCCGTGTGCCAAGGACCACATGGAGCTGCAGTGGGTTGGCCTGAGGGTGTGAGCACAGCTGGGTAGGTGACCAGTTATCCCCACTTATCACAGAGCAGGTGAAATGTCACCGAGGCAGTGCAGTAAAGGGCTCCCTGCCCCCTTAGACTTCCTCCACAGCCCCAGCCACACCCAGATCTGCCCTGACTCCGACCCGACCCGGGGCCTTCCCACCTCCCAGCACATCCCGCCCAGCCTGCCTCCCCGGAACCCTGACCCTGCCTGGAAAATGGTCCTGTTTCCTCCCCAGGGTTTTGCATCACAGGAACTTGCGGAGGAGCCCCGCCTGAGGCCCTGGAGGGCAATCTGGGTGGAGACCCCAAAGAGCCTCCAGAGCGGCACCAGTCTGCTGGTAATTGCTGTGTGGCCTCAGGCAGGTCCTGAACCTCTCTGAACCTCAGTTTCCTACTTTGAAAAGCGGGGGCAGTAAGAAGTCACCCCCAAAGCACAGCAGCACCCTTAGAATGACACGGACACCCACCTCCCACTCACACAGCCTGGGCACAGCGAGGGCTGAGGAGAAGGACTGAGGAGGGCTGGGGGCTTCCAAGAGCCAGAGGCCCTGAGGCGAACCTGAGCTGAAGAGACACCTGGGCCTGCGGTGCTGGGGTGCTGGGTGCTAGGACCATCCTGGCATTCTCACAGGGACAGCCCGAGGGCAGGACTAAGGTGCAAATTCGTCTCCACCCTCTGCCCTCCTCAGGGTAGGTAGGCCTCTGCTCTGCCCTCCTCTGCTCTCCGTGTATCTCTCTCTCTCGCCCCATCTTTCTCTCTCCCTCTCCTTCCCTCTCCCTCCCTGTCTCCTTCCCTCTCTTCTTCCTTCTCTCCCTCCCTCTCCCCACTCTCTCCCTCTCTCTCCCTCCCCCATCTCTGTCCCTCTCTCTCCCCCCCTCCCTCTCCTTCCCCCTCCTCTCCCTCTTTCTCTTTCTCTATCCCTCCCCCTTTCCCTCCCTCTCTCCCTTTCCCTCTCTCTCTTCTCCATCCCTCTCTCTCCCTCCGCCCTCTCTCTCTCTCTCCCACCTCTCCCCACTCGCTTCCTCTCCCTCTCTCCCTCTCTCTCCCTCCCCACTTCCTTTCTCTTTCCCTCTCCTTCTCTCCCTTCCTCTCGTCCTCCCTCCCTCTCTCCCTCCTCCTCTCCTTCCATCTCTCTCCCCCTCCTTCTCTCCCTCTGTCTTTCCCTCCTTCTCTCCCTGTCTCTCCCTATCTCTCCCTCTCTCTCCATCTCTCCTTCTCTCTCTTCTGTCTCCTCTCTCTGCCGTCACAAAGGCCCGCCCTCCCCAGATGCATGCGCTCACCCCTCATCCTTCAGGAGGCTGTGAGGCCCGGGGCCGGCCAGGTCGGGGTCCTGGGATGGCCTGCACTCCCTCCACCCGCCCTGATCGGAATGTCACCACCCGGGCCTCCATGGCCCAGGTGAGACCCCTGATTCCACCGTGTGTTGAGGGATGATGCCATGATGGCACCAGTCAAATAGGCCCCCCCAGGTGCCTGGTGGTGTGGGGAGCAGGTGGGCCTGGGGTGCTGAAGAGCCACAGCTGAGGCTCGGAGAGGGACCCCGTCCGACCTGGGGGAAGGCATTGGCTTTAGCTCCCTTGGTGGCTGCTCTGTCTCCAGGTCCTTGCCAAGGCACTCTGTCCCCTTGACCCCCCCACAGAGAGCCATCTCCTCAGAGTCAGGAGATGGTGGCTACTCCTGTCTCTAGGACAATGGTCTGATGGAGGGGGAAAGGAGGGGACGGAGGGTGTGCTAGGAGGTAGAGGGAGGGAGGCCTGGTGGGGAGGGAAGGGGTCCTGGGAGGGGACCTGGGGGAGGAGGGAGGAGGGCCTGGGAGGGGTGAGGGGATCCTGGGAGGGGAAGGGAGGGGTTTCGGGGAGGGGTGGGGGAACCTGGAAGGGCAATAGGGGGGCTCCTGGGAGGAGGATGGAGGGGTCCTGGCACAAGGAGGGAGTGTGTGCTCATGGGCAGGGGCGTCTTATTCCCGTTGCAGGACTGTCCACCTGGTGCCTGCCTGGTCTTGCACGGCCACCCCTGCATACTGGTGACCAGCACAAGTTAGGCACACTCCGCCCTCCTGGGACCTTGGAAGTCAGAGGGGCACATTACCTTGTGCACTTAGAGGCCACCTGCCCCCTGGGCATAGTCTCCACTGTCCCACCCAGGGTGAGGTTAGGGGGCTGCCTGGGAAGCCACAGGGACTGTAGGGCCCAGACCATACAGGCCGGACCCTCCAGCGCAGGCCGCCCTCCGCTAGTGATGAGGGAGAAGCTACAGCCCAGCACCCTGGAGTATCTGCCCGCCCAGACAGTGGCTGCTCACGGTCAGGTCCACACCATCCAGCTCACAGCTCTTGCCCACTGAGCGTCCTCCCCATGGCCTGAGGAACTACCCCAGGGGCCACAGCCTTATCCTGAAGACCCTGCCAGCCCTGGCGGGACAAGCCTCCAGGAGGGATGGTGAAGAGCAGCTATGTGGTCAGAGGAGCTGCCGGTCCCGGAGCCCCAGAGGCAGCACGGCCGGGGTGAATGACCTCAGAGACGTCTGCCACACGCAGAGGAGGGATCCTGGTACAAAGGTTCCAGAAACAAGAAACAGCCATAAGCCAAAGGGCAGCTTCCACGGAAAAAAGGGTGGGGGCCGTAGTCAGCCCCCGGTGGCAGGAGTGCGTACCGGAGCTGCTGGCCGTGATGGATGGGCAGCAGGTGCAGGCGCGGGCCCTCTGCTCCAGCAAAGACCCTCCTGGGGGATCCTTTCCCTAATTCTCTCAGCAGAAGCTTCCTGAGTGGCGGCCGGGATTCACTGGGAGCCAGATATGCCCCAGAGCTCAGCGTCTCTCTGAGGACAGATAAGAAATCGTGAAGGTCTCTGGGTGCCTCCCCAGACCCGGGGCCCAAGCCTTTTCCATCTTCCTGGGGCTTCTGGAATATCAAGAACTGAAAAAGGTGAAATGGAGCTAACACGGCGTCAAGTGTAGCGTATCTGAAATGTTTCACAAATTCATCCTTCACCTATCGTACACATGGCGCTGAGTCGGCCGGGCCCGTTCAGGGGATGGGGACGCACAGGTAATAGGGACACAGTCCCACTGGGACTGTCTGTCTGAGGCTGACGCAGACGGTGGAGAAGCGCCCGCAGTGCCCTATGCAATGGTGCTCAGGGCTGAGAAGGCTGGGGACACTCACTCATTTGTGCAGGGTTGGGGCGGGGTGGAGGCCGCCAGATTCAAGGGGAGAGAGCAGAGAAACCCCCTGGGTGGGAGGAGGTCAAAGGACACGGGCGTTTGAAAGCTGCGTGTAGCTCAAGAAGGGCCTGGGTGCCTCTGGGCTCGGAGTGGCCCAGGGATTCTGGGTGCCGGCAGCCTGAGCCAGGGTGAGCCTGGGGGTACGACCCAGCCAGGCCTCCCCGGGCGCTGGGTCTCTGCCCATAGGAAGGGGTCCTACGTGTTCCGCCTCCTGCGTGGCTCCACGCCGCTTCTTCGCCTGCACAGCCCAGGGGCTCTGTGTGTGCCTCCACGTGCTCACAGCTGTCCGTTCCCGGGGAACGCCTTCGGCCAAAGGGGGCCAGGACCCACCTCACCCAGAAATGCCTGCTTCTTTAGGTGATGGTCAGCAGCAAGCACAGATGTGGAGGGAGGTGGGTGGGGCAGGAGGATGAGCCCCAGAGAGGCTCCCGCCAGGAGCCAGCTGGCCAAGGGCCCTCGCCTTGCCCTCACCACCTCTGACCCCTCTGCCGCCCATGCTGAGCTGAGCGGATGGGGTGTGCTGAGTGCAGCCAGTGAGTGGACGATTGAGTGAATCCCTGCGTGGATCAATGAATGGAGCGTGCAGGGAAGGACCCGCTCTGTCCCCACCATGTAGCCAGCAAGTGTCCACAGTCCAGAGCCCACCGTGTGCCTGGTCTGCTGCTGGGCAGTGTGAACACAGACCCCCAGGCCCCACCTGTGAGACCACCACAGCCAATGGCTGCCAGAGGAGGGTGCAGGGACGCCCCTTATGAGTGAGGGGGGCCGACTCTGGGGTGTGTTTCAGGCTCTGGGGCTGTGACTGGGCTGTGGCTGAGAGCCCCTCCCAGTTCAGCTCTCCCAATCCTGCATCCCACTCCCCCTTCCTCCTGGGAGCACCTCTCAGTGAGTCCCTTGCACAAAAGTTTCCATCGCAGACGCCGCTTCTCGGGAAACTGTGCATTGTAATAAAGCCTGTGGGAACCGGGGATGCGACAGGTGTCCCCAGCACCGATTCACCCTGGCCCTGGGGCTCCCGGCCCCATTCTCAACCAACGCCAAGTGCCACGGGACTCGGAGCTCCTGCAGACAGGGTCCAGGGCCCAGAGCTGCTCATTCTCACATACCCTAGGTGATGTGGGTGCACCTGTGTCTCCCAAATACTCACATTGAAGTCCTCTCCCCAGCACCCCAGAAAGTGGCCTTATTTGGAAATAGGGTCACTGGTGATGTAATTGGCTAAGATGAGGTCGTGCTAGGTTGGGGTGGACCCTTATCTAAGATGCCTGGGCCCTGAGAAAGGGGAAATTGGGCACAGACGGGCACAGGGAGCAGGTGCGAGTTGAAGACAGAGACCATGATGCTTCCACGAGCAGAAGAGCAGCAGAAACCACAGCACAGCACCAGAAACCGGGAGTGGGAAGCAGGTCCCTCACCCTCTTTCAAGGAATCAGGCCGGCCAGTGCCTCAATTACCAGACTTGGGGCCTCTGGAACTGCAAGACAATGGATTTCCACTGTTTTGGCCACCCGGTCTGCGGCACTTTGCTATGACAGCCCACACCAGGCCACCGGCCTCTCCGCCACCTTTCCACCCTTCCTCTGGTGTCATCTGCCCAGGAGAGAGGACTTAGCTCTGCTAATATCACCCAAGACCACAACCCATGCACCCATACGGGCCTGGACCTTTCAAACAAAGGGCCTCTGACCTCACAGCCAGGGCTCTTCCGAGATGCTCGGCAGCCTGGTGAGATGGCTGGGTGGCATCTTTGTCCCCATCACATAGATGAGAAAACTGAGGCCCAGAGACTTGAAGGCGGGCTTCTGTACCTGGGCCACAGTGGGTCGGAGACTGCCCCCCAGAAATCTGCCCACTGCAGGGTTGGGAGGGACAGAGCAGGCAGGATGGGCCAGGTGGGGTGAGCCACTTAGGGTCCGCCCTGTGGCTGGGCAAGGCGGGGCACTGACTTCCGTCGCATCAGTGACTATCATCCGAGACGTCATCATCATTGGCCCGCTTGTCGGAGGTCTGTCTCGCTGTCCGGGCCGGCGCTGCCCAGTGTGTGACTTCAAACATGCCAGTGGCCGTGCTAAGAAAAGGAAAAAGAAACAGATTATTTTCACGATATACGCTAACCCAGCGCATCGGAAATGTCATCAGCTCAGCACATTATCAGCCTAACACGTGAGGAGTGGTTCTTCTGTTTGTCCCAGGTCTTCACAGTCCGCATGAGCTTTGCGCCGGCCCCACAGCTCACCAGGGACCAGCCAGTGTGACTCGGGGCCACTGAGCCAGAGGAGATGGCTCCATGGAACCCTGATTCCCCGTTTCCACACCCACAAGCGAGGGCGTGCCGGGCTATCGACGATTATTCGTACTTGCTATAGGAATGAATGACCACATGGACCAAGGTGCCGTGACCCGGGCTGGGGTGAGGCCAGGGCTACATCTTTGTGAGTGGGCGGGAGGCTGCACATGGCTCCAAGGTGTGGTTGGGAAAAGACAGCTGGGTGCAGGGGCAGGACGCTGCCCCCGGTGCCCTCCCCAGGGAACAGGAGGAGGAGAGGGCAGGGTCTAGGACACCACACCCTCAGTCTCCTCCATGAAACCCATGGGGAATGGGGACAGGGACTTTGTTCCCCATCCCAACCCTGGCCAGCCAGACCCCTGTGGCTGTCATTCCAGCCCCACAGATGAGTTGAGTCGTGTGCAGAGACGCTGCGCCTTCCCCATCAGAGTCCCCAGGCCCACAGGCGGACCGCCACTCAGTGGTAGATGGGCTGGGGTTTCCACGTGGTCTTCCAGCCAGCTCCCCAGAGTAGCTTGGCCACCCAGGCGGGGTGAGGGTCATGCCAGCGTCTGCTGCCAGGTGGAGGCGTCTGCTGATGCCCCTGGTGAGGAACGGGCCTGGTGGGAGCGAGCAGCAGGGAGTGGAGACTCAGGTTTTCAGGGAGAACGCTGAGGCCAGGCCTGGGGGAGGCTGCTGATAAGAGGGGGCCCTGTTACGTCCCGGGGCTGCTGCTGTGGGTGGTGGTCGGCAGCGAGCACACAGAAGGAGGGACAGGAGGATGTGCCCTGGGAGGCCCAAGTCAGGAACCGTCTGGCCAGGTGCGTGCAGCTCTGGAGAGCAGGCCCCGGGCCCCAACCCTGCCCTCACCACCTGTGGAACTTGTCCCCCATGCATGCGGCACGAGGCCCAGAGGAAGGGAAGATTGACAGGCATGCCTACGTCCATGTTTATCCTTCTGTGCACAACACTGCAAACAAACGAGAAGGAAAACATCAATGGGCTACGACATTTGCAACATATATGAGAAAGTATTATTAGCCTTAAAATATAAAGAGCTTTTAGAAATCAATAAGAAAAAGATGAAAACCTCATCATGAAAAAAGACACCAGGCAATGTGAAAGCAGTTCACCAAAAAAGAAATATAAGTGACAGATAAATATGACAAATGATCAACTTCACAAGTAATCTAAGAAACCCAAAGTAAGGGCCAGGCGTGGTGATTCACACCTGTAATCCCAACACTTTGGGAGGCTGAGGCAGGCGGATCACCTGAGGTCAGGAGTTTGTGACCAGCCTCACCAACATGGAGAAACCCCATCTCTACTAGTAATATAAATTAGCCAGGCATGGTGGTGCATGCCTGTAATCCCAGCTACTCAGGAGGCTGAGGCAGGAGAATTGCTTGAACCCGAGAGGCAGAGGTTGTGGTGAGCAGAGATTGCGCCACTGCACTCCAGCCTGGGCAACAAGCGTGAAACTCCGTTTCAAAAAGAAAAAAAAGAGAAACCCAAATTAAAATAAGATACTGTTTTACCCAGCAATTGGCAAAGTTGAAAAAGATGTGATGCCCGCATTGGTGAGAATGTGCAGAAATAGATCATCTCAGGTCTGCCACGGGAGTCAAGGGGAGGACTCCCGCAGGGCAAATGTCAGTGTGCAAAGAGCCTTAGAAATGGGCACAGCACCACCAGGGAGTCAAGGTCTCGTTTAAGAAGAAAGAACGAGTGTGGCGTAGCCCCCACAGGTTCAACTTCTGGGGACCCTTCCCAAGACATAACCTCGGATGAGATGTGCCTGGAGATGTCCATATAAAGATGTTCATTCCAGGTTGTTTATGAGACCCCCAGATAAAAGGGAAAACAGCCCCAATGCCCAACCAGAGCAGCTCACGGATCCCATGTGACTTTATGCAGCTTTAAAAATTATAGCATGAGCCGGACGCAGTGGCTCACGCCTGTAATCCCGGCACTTTGGGAGGCTGAGGCGGGCGGATCACGAGGTCAGGAGATGGAGACCATCCTGGCTAACACGGTGAAACCCCGTCTCTACTAAAAAATACAAAAGACTAGCCAGGTGAGGTGGCGGGTGCCTGTAGTCCCAGCTACTCGGGAGGCTGAGGCAGGAGAATGGCGTGAACCCGGGAGGGAGATTGCAGTGGGCCAAGATTGTGCCACTGCACTCCAGCCTGGGTGACAGAGCGAGACTCCGTCTCAAAAACAAAAATTATAGCGTGAAATTCAAAAATGAGAGAATGTACCCATGAAATATTGTTAAAGTGAAGAAAGCAGTTTATGGCATCAGTTCCTCAACCTGCACGGCAAGCACATTGGACTCCAGGGTCCAGGGATGTCTCTCTGCCACAGTGGGGCTTCCTAACCCACCTGGGGGCCTGCAGCACCCTGATCGCCAGAGAGAACCTGAAAGTCTTGCTTCAACCGCAGCCAGCTGACCATGACCCTGACCATGACCCTGACTGACTATGACCCCCGACTGACCCTGACCCTGACTGACCACCACCCAGGGCTGACCGTGAGCAGACTGGAATGGACTCACCCCTGGCTCTCAGCCCCAGTGGCCTCATGCGCTGGAGCAAGTGATTCAGGCTCTCTGAGAATCCATGTGCTCGCCTGCAGAATGGGTTTACATGGGTGCCGGCCCCGCGGGGAGCTGCAGTGACTCAGAGAGACACATGTGGAGTCCTCACAGCCCGTCAGTGTTCAGGAGGCATCCTCTGTGGAGGGAGGAAGAAGGCCCAGGCTGGCCTGTAGGTTGCCTCACAGGCAGCCTCCCTGCACCCTGCCCCCCGGGGCACGCCCCCTCCTCTCAGGGTCACAAGGCACGGGGCTGGGTTTTCTGTGTCTTCACCACCCTCGCCCACGCAGGGAAGGCTCTACCCACCCCTGCCCCCAAGGAAGAGGAGGCGTGCGCTGTCTTTTCCTAGGCCCAGCTAAGACCCAGGCAGGGGACGCGGGAGCAATGGCCTAGGGGAGTCTCCAGCAAAGGGGGGTTCAGGAAGAGGATCCCCAAAGGTATGAGAGGAGGAATAGCTGGAGAAGAGGAGGGCCCTGGGCTAGATGTTATGGATGGGACAGCACACCAGCCTGGACGCTGGTGACCCTGGGAGCAGAGGGTGGGGCACGGGGCCCTTGTGTGGGGAGCAAGCTGGGAAGCAGCGCCAAATAGCCCTTCAGAGATGGACTGCAGGAGCCTCCAAAACCCCCGAAGCCTGCAGGACACCCCAAGGCTGCCAGCCCCTCTAAAGGACAGAGTTGAGTGGAACACCCAGAGTTGCCCCTTCAACTCCAGACACCTGGGCCAGGCATCCCCCCAGGGGTCCTAGGTGCCTCCCAACAGAACAAGCGCCCAGCAAATGCAAAGCCCGCTGTGCGGGGGCGAGCGCTCGGGCTCTGCCTGGCAACTCTGCTATGAGCCCAGGTTCTCCCGTGCACTCTGAGCTGACCCCAGCCTTGGCCAACATGGCGTGGAACTTTGCAAACCAGTCAGTAACACTCTCCCAAGCGCAGACACTAGGGCTCTTAGGCAAGGTAGGCAGGACCCTCTGCCTCTGCTCCCTGCAAACCGTGAGGCCTCCTGTTGTGCCCCCAGCCCCACCCCAGATCCTCCACCTGGCGTCTCCCAGGGGCTGGCTCTGCAGTGACACTCAATATCTTTGGGGGAGCTCAGTCTGGGCCCTTTCCCATCCTCCATGGCCTCCCTCCCAGAGAGCTACTTTTATAAAATCATTTGCAAAATATTAAAAACACACACCAAAAAAACTCACACTTAAAATTGCTTAAAGATGCACAAGTCCCCCTTGTCCCCTAGAGGTCACCCCATTCCCTCCTCCTGGGTCCCCGGCATCACCAGAAGTGGCGGGCCAGCCACGCCCGCATCATCCCCTTGACAACATCTCCCTCCGGACTGAGGTCTGGAGCTGGAATGGGTGTCCTGAGCCAGGGGATTACCTAAGACCTGAGTGGATACCAAAGCAGTGGTCAATTCTTTTTTTTTTTTTTTTTTTTTTGAGATGGAGTCTCGCTCTGTGGCCCGGGCTGGAGTGCAGTGGCCGGATCTCAGCTCACTGCAAGCTCTGCCTCCCAGGTTTACGCCATTCTCCTGCCTCAGCCTCCCGAGTAGCTGGGACTACAGGCGCCCACCACCTCGCCCGGCTAGTTTTTTTGTATTTTTTAGTAGAGACGGGTTTTCACCACGTTAGCCAGGATGGTCTCGATCTCCTGACCTTGTGATCCACCTGTCTCGGCCTCCCAAAGTGCTGGGATTACAGGCTTGAGCCACCGCGCCCGGCCACAGTGGTCAGTTCTGTAAAAAGAACATTCTGGGCCCTGGTCAGGAACCCAACCCTCAGGGTGACATGGACATCCCTCAGTCAGCAGCCAGCCATTGCCTCAAGGCAGATCCTGTCCCCAACCAGGCAAAGTCCACACCCCTGGATACCCCACTTCCCAGCAGGAAAGCCAGGCTGTTCCAGAATGCAGCTGCTGCTCTAGGAGACGACCCCACAGGGCAGGCACTGAGCACTCAGCCGCTGTTGACAGGGAAATGCATGGGACTAAAAAGCAATCACAACTCCAGGAATGTCACAATGAACGCACACTCATCCATCACAGCGGCGTCTACCCAGGTTGGGACCTCTGTCATGCTGGGTCAGGTTCTCCAGAAGCAGAGCCTGAGACCAAGCATCTGGTGACACATTGAGGCTGCATTCAGGAGAAAGGTGAGGGACGCAGGGCAGGATGGGGAGGCAGGGTGGCATAGGGAGGGCTGGGCAAGAATGGGGTCCCGGAAGCGTCCAGCCTCAGTCTGCTCCTGCGGGGAGCCCTGCAGGGTGAATTGCACCACAGAGGTTCTCCCATTCAGAGGCAGGGGCCGGGTGTTACCCCAACACTGCTCAGCCGTTGGTTGTGGGCTGCCTGGTGGCAGGTGGCAAGACACAAGCTCCCAGGCCCTTCCTGGTAGGGTGGCTCTGGTTTCTCAGAGCAATTCTCAGAAGTGACGGGTGGTGGCTGCTGGGGACACAGGTGTGAGCTGCTGGGGTGCACTTAGGTGTGTGTGAGATGTTGGGGTGCACTTAGGGGTGGGCTGCTTGGAGTACACACAGGTGGAGAGACATGCGTGTCTCAACCCAGTAACAGGGATCCAATAACCTGGGGGAAGCCTGACAGTGTCTGTACCCTCAGCCCCAGCAGCACGTGGCCCTGCTGGGCAGGTGTTCCAGCTCACAGGTGTGGAGCCGGGGCTCTGGGTCCCCAAGCCAGGCCCTGCTGGTGGATACAGCTGCACACACCACTGAGTCACATTCTGGCTGAACAGCTGGAAGCACCAGGCTGTGAGGTTCACCTGGAGCCCTGAGTCCCGGCTGGTGGACTCAGAGAGCACTGGAGCATTCTGCACTTCCTCATCCTCTGGTGGACTCAGAGAGCACTGGAGCATTCTGCACTTCCTCATCCTCGCACAGATGTCTATGGAGCGCCTTTCTGGATGGTTTCGGGTTCCTAGGCCTCCACAAAATGAGCAGCTTACAACAGAAACTCATTTTCCCAGCTATGGAGGCCAGGATCCCAACATCAAGGTGTGTGCCAGGCCACAAATGCACCCCGATACAGGCTCCAGGGGTATTGTGAGATGCTGGGGTACACATTAAGTGTGGGCTGCTGGGAGCACAGGGTGCCCTGCTACAGGCTCCTTTTGCTTCTGGCGAGCCTTGGGTGGCCTCACTCCGGGCTGCGTCTCCTCTCCAAGGCGCTCCCTGTGGGTCCAGGATCACGTGAGTTTCCTGTGAGGACGCCGCCACATGAGTCAGACCTCCATGACTCCGGGCTACGTCTCCTCTCCAAGGCGCTCCCTGTGGGTCCAGGATCACGTGAGTTTCCTGTGAGGACGCCGCCACATGAGTCAGACCTCCATGACTTCATCTCAACTTGACCACATCTCCAAAGCCCCTATGCCCACACGAGGTCACTGGGGACCAAGGGACCACTGCAGGTGCGGTGCCAGGGCTTAGAACTTCAGCATATCTTCCAGTGACACGAGTGACACCCCCACCCCCACTGTGTGCCTCTCAGACCCTCAGTATCTTCCTCTGTAGAAGGATAAACAACCGTCTCCCTAGCGGTGAGCCTGGGATAGGGAGGGAGTCACGCCAAAAGCTGAGTGTGCCGTTGTCAGCACAGCACAGGGAAGCATCGGTGCTTCACCAACTCCCTGTGCTCTGCATGTCTTTCAGCATAGTGGCACCAAGAGAGAGGGTAACAGGAGAGGCTGAGGAAGCGCCACCTCTCGAATCCACCCAGGCCAGGCTTTTCCAGTGGAATTACCCACATTTTCCGATGGAATCCGCAACACCCCCACCTGACCCCAGAAGGGTGGGGCCGGGCTCTCATGAGGCCTCCCCTGAGCCTGACGACAGTGGTGGCCCCTCTCTCTGCACAAGAGCACCGGGGCCTTTCCACCGAGGCCCTGCTGTCCCCAGCCACGCTCTGCCAGCTCCGGGCAGCCCTCCTGCACCACTGCTGCCCCAGAAGGGCTGTCCAGTGTGGGGGGCCCCTGGCCCAGTCACTGCACCACTGCCCTGTGCCGACACCACGCACACTCCCTCTCCCATTTGCGTGCGTCCTCACAGGCCTCACACGGCCACCGCCCAACCCCAGCACACGACATCACGTGACACACAGGGAGGCCTAGAGCAGGCAGCGCAGGCCAGGCCGGCAGTGAGGACTCCACTCAGGTGTCTCGACAGCCCGGTGGCAGTCGTGGGCCACGCGCCCTGGAGCACCATGTCTTTGGAAGGACAGCGCTTGGCTGCCAGCTCCCCGGCGCCAGCTGTGGCTCTGAGGCGGGCAGCTGGCCAGGGCCTGGCAGCTTGTGAGGCTCACAAGCCCATATGGCCCCCACCCGACACCCCTCACCCGTGAGTCCCGAGGCGTCTCCCTGCCTGCCTGCTAACCCCTGGGCAGTCAGTGGCTATGGGAAGGAGCGCTCACCTCCAGACTCCACTGGCCCTTCCGCCCACAGCCCGAGCCCAGGGCTGCTCTCCGAAGGCCATCAGAGGGACAGGATGGGTCTCTTTCCCTTCCTCTTCTCTAAAGAAGAGACCTTTCTCCTGCCTTTGATCTTCCATAAAGCACTGTGGCTTCTCGGCCAGGACATTGACAATTGTTTATTCATTTTAAAATAGCTGAAATTCATGTCAAACATTCCACATGTTAGGAAAATGTTTATGAAGTGTTATCATCGTTTATGTAACTGTGTGTGTTTAGGAAAGCAACGTGGACCGTAACGGACCACACAGACCTCAGCCTCAGCCCAGGCAGTGTCCCCCAGAGCACAGCGACCTGTCTGGCCCCCGACAGCAGACGGCCCACCCCTGCTCCAGGGCCTTCCTCCCACGGCCTTGGGGAGGCCAGGGAACCATCCAGGCTGCCTCGAGACCCCAGTGCCCATATTTGAGGTGGGGTCCCCGTCCACCCTGTGGAGGCACTATTGAAGTTTCAGAAGGGTCTCTCCCAGGATGTCCCCCACTTGGGGCAGAAATGCTGTCCTGGTTATCTTGCTTCTCCTCAAGGCTGAAGTGTCCACTAATAATTCCTCCAGCACCTTTCTCTGGAGGTGGACCCTTGGCTTCCTCCCATCTCTAGACAGGGTGAGGCTGGTCAGGGTGTTCCCTGCCACACTCGTGCTTCCCAAATCAACAACCCGCTGCCAGGCACAGCCCCCAGGACCAACAAGACAGGCCTGGTCTCTGCCCGCCTGGGTCTCACTTTTCTGCAGGACGGAAAGGTATCAACTGTCACTTGCTGTCACTTCAAAGGCATCACTCTGCATGAATGCTGAGGGCACACGCCGGCCAAGGTGAGCTGTTCCCGGCTCACAGGAAGGATATAACCAGGGCAGAGGGGCAGCAGGAGCAGCCGTGCAAAGGCCCTGGGGAGAGGAAGGCACCAGCATGGCTGAAGCGGGGAGGAGAAGGGCAGGGATTGGCTGGAGGCAAGGGGGCCACTGAGGGTTTTAAGGGACAGTGGGGCATGGGGCTGTGGTGTGAAGTGAAGACCTTTGCAATCAGTTTGTGGCCTCAGGAGCCAGCACAGACCTGCTCTGTCTGAGAGGTGGGGTCACAGTCCAAAGGTCATGGGCAGGTTCTGACCTGCCCTCCCCACTGTGCAGCCCGGACAGGTCACTTCTCCTCTCTGAGCCTCCATTTTCTGATCTTTAAATTGCAACTAATACCAACAAGAAATGCTAAAATTAAAAAGACAGACAATACCAAGTGTCGGAAAAGGCTGGAGCAACTGGGACGCTCCCGTGCCCTGGCAGGAACGAAATGGCATGGCCACTGTGGGAGCAGGTGGGTAGTTTCCTGTAAAGTTACACAGATGCTTATCACAGGGCCTGGCCATCCACGCCTGTACTCCTGCAAAACCGGCACATGGATGTTTATCGCAGCTCCGTTCACAATCGCCAAAAAGTGCAAATGACCTGGACGGCCATCGCAGGTGAATGGGTGAGCAGAGTGCCACCCACACAAGGCATACGTGCCGCACAGACAGGCCTCCAGTCCCCTGTTCTAGCAGACATCAGAGCCACACAGAGCACAGATGCAGGGCAGGCAAGCCCCAGAATTGGGGCTTAGTCCACGAGGGTTCTTGGCTTTGCCCAGGAAAGAACTCAAGGGTGAGCCGGTGGTGTTAGCAGCTTTGATTGAAGCAGCTGTGCACAGCAGCAGCAGAAGGACCCCTCCTTGTGAGGCAGGACCCCTCCTAGGCGGCGAGCCCAGAGCAGCTGCTCAGAGGCAGTGCTGCACTCATGTTCGTACCTGCATTCTGAATTTTTAGTAAAAGGGTGGTACTTCCAAGTCATCACCATGGAAAGGGGGAGTAATTTCCGAGTGTTGCCGTGGCAATGGTAGACTGGCCTGGCACTGGTGGGCATCTTATGGAGAGGTGCCTTTTCCCTGTTTCAGCCAGTCTTCAATCTGGTCCAGAGTTTGAGCCCTGCCTCTAGGGTCAAGTCCCACCTCCTGCCTCAGTGTGGTTCCATTTATACAAAATCCTAGAAGAGAATTAATCTCCTGCAATAGAAAGCAGGGCATGGGATGAAACTCACTCGGAAGAGGCACCCAGGAGCCCGCGGCGACCAGAACGTTCTACGTTGTGATCTGGAGTCACACGACTGTCCGTATCTGTCAAAACCCATTGAACGGGACACTCAAGATGAAGTGTGCTCTTATATGAACTTGTGAATTCTTCAGCAAAATGTCTGTGACCAGGTAAATGCTCAACAGAGGTCATGATTCTTCAACAGGCGCTCCTCTGAGGGAGAGAAAACGTGTCTCCGTGCGCCTGGACACCCACAGCAGCCTCTTCCCAGCTGAAAGTGGAGGCCACCCAGACACCCATCGGTGGACGAGCAGATCACTGCAGTCCAGCCATGCAGTCCAGACTTTAACGGGAGCAAAGCACAGGCACAAGCTCCCATGGAGGTGAACCTCCAAAGCACAGTGCTCAGGAAAAGAAGCCACACACAAGAGACCACACGTAGCGTGGATACAGCGATACGAAACACCCAGCTGGCAAATCCAGGGACAGACACAGGGCAGTGTCGCCAGGGCTGAGGGAGGGAAGGGGAGGGACCGCTAATGGGCACAGGGTCTCCTTTTGGGGGCAGGAAAACGTTTTGGAACTAGGTCAAGGTGCTGGCTCATGACAGAGTGAATGCACTAAACACCCCGGAACTGACTCCCTTAAAATGAGTGATTTTATTTCATGGAAATCTCACCTTAGTAGTAATCATCTTAAAACCTGAGCGAAGCCTTAGCAGATCCTTGCCCTGGGTGTGCTCCTGTCCCCGGGGTCCTCACGCAGGCACAACGGGGCAAGAGAGAGCTGCAAACAGCCCTCAGGCTCCAGATTCCCCACTGGCTCCAGCATGGAGCACAGCTGTGGGTAAGGGGCACAGCTAGGGAAGAAAAGTGATTCACCCAGATCAGTCCATCCCTCGCCCACAGGCACATTCACCCAGATCAGTCCGTCCCTCATCCACAGGCGCATTCACCCCGGTCAGTCCATCCCTCGTCCACAGGCACTCATCAGCGCCTGCTGCACGCAGATTCCAGGGTGGAAGGAGCTGGTCTCTGAGTCTGGGGAACTCGGCCCCACACGTGGTTGCGTGGCTCAGGCCAGGACCTCGCCCCCGACACCCCAGGCATCCACGGTGCCTTCCACTGTCCCTTCACTTGCTCCTTTTCTGAGGGGCATTCAAGCCGATCTGTCACATAAAAGTTTAAACCTGCACCAGAGGAAATTGTCATCTGACAAGGAGCATGTGGCAAGCCAGGAGGATTTCCTTCTGGAAAGAGCTTGGGTGAAACCGAGTCCTCTGGGTGTCCCCATCCACACTCCCTGATCATGCCCCAAACCAGGAGGGCCCGGACTTCCTGGATGCTCTCTTCCTGCCGTGCGCCCCACTGCCAAGCCCTGCAACTGTCTGGACAACCCCAACACCCTCGTCCTCTATCTCAGCTTTCCAAACCCTTCCCAAGGAGGAGGCTTCTAATGGAGCCGAAGGTTCACGCAGAGGCTGCCAGAGCCGGCCAAGTTCATCAGAGCCGGGCGGCCCCTCCCCCACCACGTCCCCATCCAGAACGCTGGCCCAGGCAGTGATGGATACTTCAGTCTCCCTTCCCACATCCTCATCATTTAACTTTCTTTTAGGCCATAAAATTCTGACTTCTAATATTTTCAACTCTGGTTTCTCATAAAACAGCAATATTAGTATTTCTTTAAAGACACATAGACCATTAAAGTATCTTTATGATGTGTGCGGGATCTGTGATGTATGGACAGTACCTCCCCGACACCAGGCTCCTGGCCACAAGGCGCAGGTTACGACATCTCGATCTGACACAGTCTCTGTGTGCTGCAGGACGACGCGGTTTTATTATCTGTGACGTGCCAGCAGACAGCCCAGCTCAGTCAGGGGATCGCTCCCGTCACAGACACCTCCTCGTCCCCGCTGTGGCCTGCCCTCCAAAATCATGGATCAAGTTATCCCGACCGACAGAGATTTATGGTCCCGTTTCACTCTCGTTAAATTCCCACAGCTCGAGGAAGCTGAGGCCACTCTGTGCAGACGCTCGGTCTGGGAGCACCGCCACGGCCGTTTCTAGCCAGGGGACAAAGTCAGCTGAGAGGAAGTCCAGAAGCACTGGCCAAGCTTGAGGTGGCCGTCGCTGCCCCGTGGCAGCCCCTGCTGGCCTGAGCCATCCTCCCACCTCTGTCCGGCCCGTCCTCCAAGGCTGGCACTGCCCTGGAAAACGGTGACGAAATAAGAACCATCGCAGGAGTGTTGCTAGGACCCTCGGTGGGCAGCACAGCCCTGGGCCCGTGGCACACAGCCCCTCTCATTTAACCCCACAGCCTCCAGGAGAGAGACACCAGGGCAGCCCCACTGTCCCAAAAAGGAAGCTGAGGTCAGAGGTCAAAATGGCCCAAGGCACCCGCTGGTTCACCCCCAGGCACCTCTGCCCCACTTCCCGGAGCCTCCACCCCACACACCCCAGGCAAGAGCCCAGTCAGGACTTGGCCATGGGAAGACCCCTCCCAGCCAGCCCCCCAGTTCCACACACAGGGTCATCATTCCACACGTTCCCTAGTTTTCACAATTTTTAACAAAGGCATAGGCACAAATAGTTTAGCCAGAGTAAAACGGTTCTGTCGGCTCTTTAGGAAGCACAGCACTCCCCTAAACCACTCCCCAGTTCTCACCGACCAGGGCCCATCTCGTCTCAGCCCAGAGGAACCTTTAGGCTTTGCCTCTTAGGGCTTGAGTTTTCTGGGTAAAACTCAACCCACCGGGGCCAGGCACGGTGGCTCACGCCTGTAATCCCAGCACTTTGGGAGGCCGAGGCGGGAGGATCGCTCGAGCCCAGGAGTTCAAGATCAGCTTGGGCAGAAAAGTGAGACCCCATCTCTACAAAACATTTTTTAAAATTTAGCCAGGCATGGTGGCATGTACCTATGGTCCCAGCTGCTCAGGAGGCTGGGGCAGGAAGATCACTTGAGCCCAGGAGTTCAAGGCCGCAGCGAGCTATGGTCATGCCACTGCGCTCCAGCCTGGGCAACAGAGCAAGACCCTGTCTCAGAGAAAAAGAAAGGAAGAAATGTTTATGGAGTAGCACCATATGTCAGGGGCCAAGACTCAGCAATGAATGGGCAAACCCTTCCTGCCTCAAAAAGGTGGTACCCTGAAGACCCCCAAGCCAACACACAGTCTCTACCCAAGACTTGCGTCGTACAGGCCTGTGCGAGAAAGGACTGACCTACCTACAGTCACGGGGGGCTTCCCTGTAGAGGGGTGCTCCGATGCCCAGGAGCTGGCTGGGAAAGGGAGGGGAGCAGCCGCAGGGGACTCCAGTCCAGTGGGCATCTGTGGGCCGGTCCAGGAAGGATCAGACCCTAAGGCTCTGAGGAGGCTGATGGCTGTCCTCACCTCGGTGGCAGATGAAGGTCTCAGGGAGGGGCCCACCCACCCCAGCCTGGGCCCTGTGTGCCGCTGTGCCCTATCTTTAGAGCAAGCTGATGAGGTGGAGCCATGGGCAAACCCTTACAGGACAGAGGCCGGAGATGCCAGCACCATGCCCGGGTCTCCCTGCCAGGCCCATGCTCTGGCCACACCTTGGGACCCTGGAGCCGATTCCACCCCACACTCGCACAGCCCGGAGAGTGAGGGACTCGCCTGCCGCGCCCTAATCCTGTCTTTATATGAAACTTGGATATTTGGTTAATTGTGAATTGTTCCTATTAATTTAGACTTCTTAAAAATACGGGCCTGGTGGCTCACACCTGTAATCCCAACACTTTTGGGAGGCCAAGGCGGGTAGATCACCTGAGGTCAGGAGTTCAAGACCAGCCTGACTAATACGGTGAAACCCCATCTCTACTGAAAATATAAAAATTAGCTGGGCGTGGTAATTAGCTGAGTGCATGTCTGTGGTCTCAGCTACTCGGGAGGCTGAAACAAGAGAATCACTTGAATCCTGGAGGCGGAGGTTGCAGTGAGCTGAGATCGTGCCACTGCACTCCAGCCTGGGCAACAAGAGCAAAACTCCGTCTCAAAAAAAAAAGTTAAACTTAGGGTTACCATAAGCCCCATCAATTCCACTCCTAAAGACACACCCAAGAGGATTGAGGACAAGTGTTCAACCAAAATCTTGCACACCCATGTTCATAGCAGGACTATTTGCACAAGTGGGAAGGTGAGACCACCAAGTGTCTGTCAGCTGATGACTGTGGTCCAGCCATGCACTGGAATATTATTCAGCCAGGAACAAGAGGGAGGCCCGGCTGTCGAAATATCGTGCTCAGAGAAAGAGGCCAGGCATGAAGAGCCAAATGCCGTTCGATTCTATTTTTATGAAATGTCCAGAATAGGCAAACCCATAGAGACAGAGTGACTGCTGCCAGGTACAAGACTTTCTCGGAGGTGAAGAAAATGTTTTGGAATCAGATCACGATGATGGCAGCACAAATTTGTGAATGTATGAATTACACTGAACGGTTCACCTTAAGAGGGCTGACACTCAGGCAGGTGCTTACACGGAGACGCATCCAGCAGGAAGCACGTTCACCGCAAGCAGCAGCTTCCCTGGGGAGGGGACGAGACTCGACAATAAAAGGAGACTTTGGTCTCATTTGTCATGTCTAGTGCTTCGCAGGAGGGGCGGAGGGGCATCCTTGCAGTTCTTGCGTTATCAAAAGGTAATTTTTAGAAAAGGGTGCCTACGTTATCTTAAGTGAAACAACTGGGACCCAGAAAGACAAACACTGCAGGTTCTCACTCATAATGGGGGGAGCTAAGTCACGAGCGCTCGTGCAGCCGAGTGTGGACGGACGGACAATGGGGCCTCGCAGGGTGAAGGGAAGGGAGGATGGGTGGCTGCTCGGGGGTGCCATGTGCATTGCACTTTCCATGGATGCACCAAAGGCCCCAAGTCCACACAATACAACGTCTCAATGCAGCATCATTGTACTTATACCCCATGAAGCTACACAAATAAAAATCATGAGGACATAAAATAGGGTGACTAGCGGTGAGACTACGTGGAGCGAAGATGGGGGGCCTCGTCCTTCCCCCCACCAAGGAAGCCTCCGCCCTCCCAAGTGCCCAGGCAGGGCCCACATCTGCACCCCTCCTGCCCAGCGCAGCCTGGCCCCATGGGCACACAGCACCTGCCATCACGATGCACCCCAGCCAGGCCAGCAAGGGCTTGTCTGCGGGGAGTGTGGGGATGGGCCCCCGTCATCACAAAAGGCAGCCCCACTCCTGCAGGGCCACACTAATAGGTGACCCATTTATCTGGGGGCTAGGGCTGCAGGGCTGGCCTGCACTGCCCACCCCACTCTTTATCTATCACTCCAGTAACACAAATACCAGGCAGCAGGGCCGGCTTTTAAAGGTGCGTTTACAGCGAGATGCCTTTGAAGCTTATCTCCCACCCCTCCCAGCTCAGGGATAAAAGGCCCGAGAGCTGCCTCACCCCTGGGGTGGGGCATTGTACCCCCATCTGGCCCAGGAAGCAGGCATGGGGGGCCATGGGGAGCCCTCTTGGTCCCCCTCCCCAGGCCCAGCAGCCCCAGCCCCTCAGGGGCAGGTAGGGGTGGCTGCTGGGGCTGGGAAGTCACACACACACTTGGGCCCTCATTCCGCAGCTGTATAATGGGGCAACGGAGCAGCCCCCAAACTGAAACCTGGCCACGGTGTGCCAGCAGCGTGTTGAGGGCTTGCTGTCTCATTTCGCGACGCTTCCTGTGAACCTGGACGCCGGCGCCTGGGTGTCCATCACACCCCCCAGCTCCTGACTGATCAGGATTCAACAGACATTGGCTGAAGGAATGAACAGGTGAGTGGTACCAGGAGAGGACCCCCTTTCATCCTCATCAGCCCTGCAAGGGACAAGTAAACTGAGGCTCGGACAGTGCCCTCTATGTGCCCAATTCTCACAGCCAAAGGTCCCCTAAATGTATGAGTCACATTCATGGCCATCCATGTGCCCAGAGCCTGGACAGGGCCTGGTGGGCGGCCAGGAAATGGGTCTTGGATGGTTGCCTGAATGAACAAAGGGGCACACAAACCCGCGGTTGTAGGACACTGACCTCCAGCGATATTCGCCCTCCTCCTCTCCCTGCCTTCCCTCCTTCTCTGTCCACGGTGCAGGTGCAGTACCAGGGGACCGACGATGTTGTCTGGAGTTGAGGGTAGGAGGTTGCTGACCTGGGGTGCCACCTTCCCCCTGGGGACCCAGTCACAGGCACAGCCTGCACGAACACCTCTGTCCTGTATCACCAAGGCCTGGACACGGCAGGGTGGGGTCCCCGGCCAATGAGCCAGGGCAGGCAGGCGTGAAAACTGGCTCAGTCCAGGAGGGCGCTTGGCTTTGCCAAGGGAGGAACTCGAGGGAGAGCCGATGGTGTTAGACAGCAGCTTTGATTGAAGCAGCCATGCATGGCAGCCACAGAGGGACCCCTTCTTGTGAGGCAGGTCTCCCCACAGGCAGTGAGCCCAGAGCAGAGCTCACATTCATACCTAGAGGCTGCAAGTTCAAAATCAAGGCACCAGCTCGTTCCGTGTCCGGAGAGGACCCACTTCCCGGTTCATAGACGGCACCATCTCGGGTCCTCACATGGTGGAAGGGGCAAGGGACCTCCCTGGAACCGCTTGTAGAAGGACACCAACCCCACTCCAGAGAGCTGCAGCCTCACAACCTTGCCGTCTCCCAGAGGCCCCGCCTCCTAACATCATTGCCTTGGGAGTTAGGATTTCAACAGGAATCTGGGGCAGACACAAAAACATCCAGACCACAGCACAAAGCAGCTACACGTGTCCACGCACACATGTGTACACACACACGCTCACACATGCACACACAGGCACACACACGTAAGACATGCACACTCGTATCCACACGCACACGCTCACACATACACACAGTCCCCACACAGGTACACACAAAACACACTCCAGCAGCAAGCAGACCCCATTCGCAAAGGGCCCAGCCAGAAGCAGGGAGGTGGCTGGAGGAGGGGCCTCCACAAAGCTCCCAGGCCAGCCAGAGCTGGAGTGGCCCATGCTGACCACGACCTCCTCCCAAGAGCCCAGCCCTGAGTGGGAGGGCATCGTGGGGCCAGAGATGACCAGCCCTCATCCCAAGCCCAGAACTGGACCACCAGCCACCAGCAGGGGCCCTGCCAGGGAGCAGGAGGTCTGTCCTCCCCTCATGGCAGGGGCTGCAGGCCAGGCTCCCAGGCTTCCTCCTCTGAGCCCCGTGCATTCCCGGGGTCCTCGAGTGCCCTGGGGATTGTGGTCCCAAGGACTCAGGAACCCCCGGTCTGCTTCTGTGCAGAGCTAAGACAGGCTGAGGATGAGGCGGAGGCAGAGATGGGGAGGAGGGAGTGGGGAGGACTCATGGGTAGGACACAGCGGGTGGGGCACAGGGGTTCAGGGCTGTGCCCTGCAGCCACAGTGTTGCTGTCCAGGGAACACACGTGAGACCACAGTGTAAGGCTGCTCCGGCACCTGGGCCGTGCCATCCAGGGCCAGGTCATCCCCCAGACTATTTGCCCCTCTGGGCTCCACCTGGCCAGGGTCACGCAGCCTACCTGGAGACCGGAGAAGCCCACTCACAAGCACTCACAGACCCCGGGCAGACTGCCCAGACCAGAGGCCCAGCGTGCACCCAGTCCCCCTCAAGCAGAAGGCCTGCTGTCCCGGGCAGGGCGGGGCATGCTGGGTGGGTCGCCTCCCATAGCAGCTGCTGGATTTCCATCCGCTGGGCTCTGGCAGGGACAGATCTTGAGACTATTATCTCCAATTTACAGACAGGGAAACCGAGGCCAGAAAGGAGACTGTCGCCTCCCTATGGTCAGCCCACAGCGAGCTGAGCTGTGAACAGCAGGAGGGGCCAGTCTGCACCAGAGGCCACCTGTCCCAAGGTGGCAAGACAGTACGTTTACTCACTCCGCCTGCAGCCCCCAACCTGAGCACCCCTGCAAGCCCTCCACCCTTCCCCGCCCGGGCCCTTCGTGTCCCAGGTCCCAAACTGGATTCTCAGTGCTAACCAGCTTGGCTCCTGCCAGCAGCCCAGCCTCCTCGCGGTGATTATGAGGAAACAATCCCATCTCTATGTGGCTTCAGACCCAACCTGTCCGGCCACTTTCTGCGAGATGGCAGAACCCGCCTGGCGGCTCGGGGCAGTCTCTGCCTCCTTTCTGCTCCTGGCTGGGAGAATCGAAAACCTGTCAAGCGGGTTTGGCCAAAATCCTGTCTTGTTGCCTGTGCAGGTTCACACCCCGCTCACTTCTCTCTCCCAGTAGAGAGCGTGGGGGGCTCCGCTCAGAGGTCGAGGGAGGTCGAGGCAGGGCCAGGAGCCATGTGAGTACCCGGGACCCCAGGGCCAGGCCACTCAAGCAGCCGGGTAGGCTGGGATCCCTGGCTGGGGCACTCACCAGGGAGGCTGGAGGCCCAGCTCGGGCTCTTGCGAGGAGAGCCATGGGGGTTGGTGGGACTGGACGTCTTCCTTAAGGGGTGGCACAAGGCTGCTCCTGGTCCAGGAGCCTAGCAACGGAGAGAGCTCAGTGGGCATTCTGGGCAGGAGCTGGGTGCGAAGAGGCCAGGCCTAGTCTGGCACCAGGGCCCAGGAAGTGTCCCTGGTCTGCTGAGGGGCTTGGGGCATCAGGGACAGGCTGGTGGCCTCACCCTCCACCCTGGGCCTGCCCTGCCCCACCATCCAGGTTCACAAGAGGACAAGCGGGCACAGCCACAGAGGTGAGGGTGGTGCAGGGGTGCAGCGTTTGCAGCTGGGCACTGAGCAGGGGACTCCTCTGCCGCTGTGTCTGTGGGGAAGCAGCCACAAAGGCGGGCCTTGCTCAACCCCCTCCCCCACTGGCCAGGCCTCAGGGAGCCAGCAGGCAGGGCAGGAGAGCAGCCCGGCCCACCTCCACCTCCGGGAGGGAGTCGGGTTGCAGGGCTGCTGTTACCTGAGCTGCAGGGACATCTCGGCTAGCTCCTCCGTGCATATGTGCACACGAGTGCACGGGGGGGGGGCATGTGCATGTGGGGTACACGAGTGCATGTGCACACACGACCTGTGTGTGCAGCTGTCCCAGGGCCCCTGTGGCGGCTGTGTGCACAGCAGGGGAGGGTGGCTGTGGCAGCGCAGGTGGCTGCTCATTGGACTGTGCACCAGTGTGTGCTCCCTGAGTTAGGATGCTGCTGTCCACCCGTGTGGGTGTGGGCGTCACGCGTGTGCACATGTCTGTCGTGGGTCCATGTGTCTGGAGGACATCAGAAACTGCCCTGGCGGAGACATCTGTCTGGACTCGCCCCTGCCCCCACCCTGAACTGGCCTGGGGAGTCACCAGGAGGCCCTGGCTGTGTCCTTGCACGCTGCTGACTGTGGACAGATGACACCGCTGAGCCTCAGCTCCTTCATCTACAAAGTGAGGGTCGCTGTAGCCATTCCATGGGCGAGTGTGAGGCAGCTCCACCCCCAGGCTGGCCCTGACTGCCTGTCCCTGATCTGGGGGGGCACCCACCAGGTGCCCTGACAGCCCCCATGAGCCCGGGTCAGGACTCACCACCAACATCTGTTCTACAGTCAGAGAAACTGAGGCACGGCCAGACAAGCGACCTGGCCGAAGTCTCCATGGGAGAGGCTTTGCCCATTACCGCAGAGGGTAGGAGGAGACTGAGGCCACGTCCAGTCCAAATCTTGCTCCACCTGCTCGTCTCTGATCTGCTTCAAGCCTCAGTGTCCAAACTTATAGAATGAGACAATCAGCACTTCCTCCGAGGCCAGGTGGGCCCCGACCACATGCGTGTGCCCAGCCTAGCTAATGCAGTGGGTGCTCCGCAGGGGCAGCCAGGAGGTGGACGGGGGCAGGGGAATCCTTGGGGAGAAGTGGGTCAAGGTGCAGAGGGCACCGCTCTGAGCTTGGCTGCCTCAGCAAAACTACAGGATGGTTTCAGTGCCCATGCAAGTGGGAAAAAGCCTGGGCGTGGTGCTTGGCACAGAGCAGCATGTGATCAACAGCAGCCACTGCCACTGCCACTGCTACTGCCACTGCTAGTGCCATGGCTATGCCACTGCCACTGCCACTGCCACGGCTATGCCACTGCTACTGCTACTGCCATGGCTATGCCACTGCCACTGCCACGGCTATGCCACTGCCACTGCTACTGCCACAGCTATGCCACTACCACTGCCACTGCCACTGCTACTGCTACTGCTGCGCCCATCACTGTTGCTCCTGGATAGGTGGGCAGTCAGTCAGATGGATACACAGACAGCCCAGGCCTCAGAGACAGAGGATACCAGTGTCCAGCTCTGCACTCCTTCCCCGAAGGGCCTCCTGGGGGGCAGTGGCTGGGGTGAAGAGCAGCTGGCCTGGCAGACATCCTGGGAGCACTAGTGCCCAGACAGCTTCTCTGGTTGAGTGCCCTGGGAGAGGCGGGGAGCCCAGTGATGCCCTGGATGCCGCCTGCTCAGACAGCAGAGGAGCTCAGGGGCCCCGGCCTCCCAAAGGACAGGGCAAGAACAGGCATCACTGTGGGTGTTGCCACTTGGCCGGACAGTGCCCAGTCCTGCCAGGGCCATGGCTGGGCCTGTGATTCCCTGGCCTGTGTGTGGGAGGCAGGTGGCATCTCCCCTGGGCACAGCCGCAGAGATGCCGCGAGCCCAGTGGAGTCCGTAGTGAGCGACCGTTCGAGGATGCGTGTCATCCCTGTCAGCAGCCGGACCTCCACCCTGCGTATGGGGAGGGCTGCGTTCTCCTGCACAAGGCCTTTGTGGCAATGGGATTTGACCTTGTCCAAGCGCAGAGGGTCCTGCCGTGAGCACTGCTGGACACCTGGGGTCCCACAGGAGGGAGGCACAGGAGAACTCAGGGTCTCCCTCTGCTGCTCACTGAGCACCCCCGTCTACGGAGCTCCTGGGCGCACAGGCTCCACCTGTAAGCAGCTTCTAAGCAGCCCGATACAGGGGTGGGGCGCCTTCATCCCCAGGTGAGGAAACAGGCTCAGAGAGGAAAAGAACTTGCCCAGGGTCGCATAGAGAGCAGAGACAGGTCCGAGAGCCCCACAGGGCTGTCGACTGGGAAGCCCACACCTCACCCTCTGCCCAGACTGAGTCTCCAACCAGCACCTTCAGGAATGCGACCCTGCCCCACCCCAGCCAGCTCAGCGGGGCTCTGAGAACCCATGAGGCTGGACTAACAACAGCAAACCTCTGCCCGCTCTGAGTGGCCACTCCGAGGGCCCTGGGAGGGTGGGTGGAGACCCTAGGAGGGCAGGTGGGGGCTCTGGGGGCCTTCAGAGGGAGGTGGGAGTCCCGAGGGACAGGCAGGGCCCACAGTGCACGTCCATTCCCTGGGTGAGGACATGAGGTGGAAGGTGGTCTGCCAGCCTTAGGCTCCCCATGGACAGCTCTCCTGGGTCCTGGCTGGGGGATAAGAGGCACCAGTTTATTGGACGGGCTCTGTTCCGTACTGGTGAGAGCAGCACGTCGCCTCTTGGTTTTAAGGAGCAGTCCCCGGAAGGCAAAGGTGCTGGCACCAGTAGCACCTCACCGCAGGAGGCGGAGGTGCGGACCTGGGCTGGCCAAAGCCCAGCCCGGCTCTCACTAGCTTTGACCGTGGGCAAGACCCTGCCTCTGGGTCGTGTTCTCAGTGGCAAAATGGAGCAGAGGGCAAGGCATGGTGGGGTGAGGGTGGGACAGCGGCTCACTAGCCTGCCCTCCCCTTCCCTCACTCCTTCCAGGGAGCTCAGCACCTGCAGAGACCCTCCAGCCTGGACTCCCAGAGTGGGAGGGCTGGGAGTGGGAGGAGTGGCTGAGGGTTACCCTGGACCAGAGCTCAGCTGTCTCACCCCAGCCCTGTGAAGCCCCCCAAGAGTCTCAGCCCAGCCCCTCCCCACCCCGGCAGGCTTGCTCCCGCCTCACAGTCCCAATGCAGCCCCCACCCAGGCCTAGAGGAGACCCTCCTTCCGAGTTCCCCGGCCCCAGCACCTCTAGCTGCCCTTGGCAAGCCCAACAAACCCTAAGAAGGCTGACTCAGGAAGAAAAAGTCAGCCCCACTGACTCCCCTGCTCACCCCTGGCACAAGGCTGTGGGTGCAGGTCTGGGTGAATTTCTACAATCCCGGTTCATTTCTTCTCCCCAAAAGCATCAGGGCTTGCAACTTCCCTCCATCTCCCATCCCTTCCCCGGAGCTCTCCAGCACTCTAGGAGGGTAGAAGCTGGGACTGGGGCTGTCCCAGAGGCGCCGGAGCCTGGGAGACTGATCCTGGCCACTTTGCATGTCTGTCGCCTGCTCACCCTGAGGGAAGTCCCCCCAGCCCCAGGAACTGTCACTCACCGGGCCCAGTGGCCTTGCCCAGGCCCACCCCAACTCTGGGCCTCTGGGAAACGAGGGCCCCCAGCAGGGTGCGCCCTACGGCGACTCCAGACGCCCACCAGCCCCGCCTCCGGGTACGTGTCTGCGCCGTTCCCTGCCCAGTGGGACGGGGACTCTTTCTGCAGTCCTTTGGGGGCCTTGAGAGCGGCAGCCAGGCGGGGCCTGCAGGTGGTTTGGGGCACAGACAGGATCCTGTGAGTGGGAAGCACAGCAGCGGCGCAGTCCCGGCCTCTGTACCACGGTGACTTCACTGGGAAGGAAGCCCGCCTGTCTTGTGCAGATCTCTCCCAGGCCCCCAGGTACCTTGGGCTCCCTTGGGCGGCTCCTTTATGGGCGTCGGCCCAGCCCACATGGCAGGTGCTGGGGGCCAGGGAAGAGCGGCCTGTTGGGCGGGTCCGGGTGGAATTTCAGGAACTGCAGCTCAGCCCCCTGCTGGCCCTCCTCAGCTGCTTGAGCCTAGGGAGGCCCCAGCTCTGACATCTTCCTTCTGGGGGCCCCTTGGCCAGGAAAAGCCAGCGCAGCTGGGTGCGCCGGAGCCATGGGGAAGACGCCCCAGTCCACACAGCAGAGCACGCAGGACCCACAGCCCCAGGAACCAGGCACAACCCAGATCCCACTTCCCACTGGGTGACTGAGATGGGAGGTTTGATCTGTTTGAGCCTCAGTTTCCCCATCTGGAGCGGGGTCTTCGTGGTGTGGTCAAGATTCCATGGGCTGTCGGGAAGGTCTCAGTGTGTATGGAGTTCAGGAAACGGGGGTCAGAACCACTGATGATGGCCACGTGACCTACTTCCGGCAGGCTACATGCTATCCCCACCTCTGGAACTCAACGTCCTGTTGGCCCCCTTCACTGGCAAAGACATCCCTCCCAGGGAGCTCTGGCTCCCTCCCAGCCTCCCACCAGGAAAGTCTTCCTGGTCCCAGGATCCCTCACCCACCCAACACAGAGCCGCCAACTGTCACCCCCACTCCCTCCAAGGGTGGCTGGAGGTCCCAAAGCCCAGGCGGGTCTGTGGACTGAGTCTCTGGAGCCCAGCATCCTGATGCTCCGCCCTCCATGCAGCCCCACCAGCCCTGTCAGGGGCCCCTGGGGACGCTGTGGCCACCCCCAAACAGGGGCCACACTCTGTCCCACACCCCTCGCTGCCCCACCAGGCTCAGCACTAACACGCTTGACCACAGGTGCAAGGGCTCGGCGGGAATTAGGAGAGTCACCTTCCAAGTGGCTCCAGTCACCATCCCCACCCCAGGCCCCGGGACTTCTCTTGGGGTCCCAAGGCCTGCCACCCTGAGTCACAGGCACCCCCAGCCTCAGCCCCAAAGACACCCACCACCCAACTTCCAGGGTCCCAGGGCAAGTGCCTCTTTCTGTATTCAATGCACCCTCAAGTCTGTCTCGGGTGGTTTGGCCACACTGGGATGGGCGTGGGGCCGGGTGGCCACCATTCCACCCATCATGGGATGGGGTTTGGGGGTCCCGTTTGGGACGGTTCTGTAGAATGCTGCTGCGGAGAGGACCCTCATGTGAGCGTCTTCAGGCTGACCTTTGAAAACCCGGATGCAGCCATGGCCGCTCCCCTCTGCGGTCCACTTGGGCTGGGCTGGCCGTTGCGAGGCCTTGGGCACGGCCTCAGCTGCAAGCCCAAAGCTGGATTTTGAGCAGAGTAGTGCGCATCTGAGCAGAGACCAGAGCTTCCCAGGGATGGTCACCCTGGAGAGTGGTTCTGGAGGAGATGCGGGGAGGCAGGGGGTTCAGGGGAGATTGAGGGGGAGGCCAGGCAGGGAGGAGACCGACACGTTGTTCAGGTGATGCACCACTGGTTCCACGG
>NW_012114444.1:2164545-2176879 GCF_000951035.1 Colobus angolensis palliatus
CCAGGCTTCCCTGTCCCTCCATTGAGATCCAGGGGCAGGGCTTATGTGGGGACAGGCCAGGCACTGATGGGCTGGATACTTGGGGAGAACGGGGCGGCTCAGAGGGGCTGACACTCACCCCCAGATGACCCCCGGCCCCTCCATCCCCTCCCGCACAGCAGCCAGCACCCTGCCCTCTGGCCCCCGTCCACATATGTGTGGAAGGAAGCCACACAATGTACTATCTCTGCACCTGCCCGTGGGGTTCCGGAGCCTCCAGCCCACCTCCCATGAGTGGCCCTACAATATGACGTGGGGTCTGCTCCACATAGACACAGGGAGTCCCAATCCTCTCCTGGACTCCACAGCCCACAAGCCCTTCCTGAGCAGATCCCTGTCCCCTCTTCCTCCTCTTCAGGATGGACACAGAGGGGCTGTAGAGGCTGCAAACATCTCCACAACCCCCGCGCAGAGGGGCCCGGGCCAGGGCCACAGGGAGCCATGGAGAGCTTCATGGAGTCACTGAACAGGCTGAAGGAGATCCACGAGAAGGAAGTCCTGGGTGAGGGGCCAGGGACAGATGCCGGGCTAGGGAGGGGTCTCCACAGCCCTTACCTAAGGGCCGGGGCAGGCCAGGGTGCACCCATGATCACCTCCACTTCCCAACAAGTCAGGGGACGGACCCTGTCTTTTTGGCCCAGGTAGGGGAGTCCTGACCCAAGGCCCAGAGCGACAAAGTGGACAGACACCCTGCCTGGGCCCCACATGTGCTGACCTCAAGCTGGGATGTCCTCGAGCCACTCCCAGAGCGTGGCCCCGAGGGGGAGGAGCACTTTCAAGGGTTGTCACCAACACCTCATGGCCACCTGCCACCCACAGCTGCATGCTGCCCATGCTTTGTCCTCCCATGGGGCTGGCCATGTGGCAGAAAGAAGAGCGCACCGTGGCCGGCCTGCTGAGCTCGCCACAGCAGAGACAGCCACTTCCAGAAACAGGAGCTTATGGCTCTCTGGACCCATCCAGAACATGTCAAGGCACTGAGATGCAACTCTTCTCTTCCTTCTAGGATACACTCCAGGCCCCACCCCGTCCCCTTCCCCCACCAGGGACAGGGCCGAAGCCCCACCACCACCCCCACTCCAGTCCCAGAGCCAGCACCTTCCCCTGGTCTTTCCACTGAGCACCCACGCCCACCTGCAGGTCCAAGGACCTGGCTGTCTCCCAGGCAACCCAGAGAGGTGGGGCTGCTGGGGTTAGCCAGGCCCAGGCTGGATCCCAAGATATGGCAAGGAGGAGGTCTGGTGGGGTCTGCCCCAAAAGCTCATCTTATTTCAACACTAGCTATCACACACTCACACACAACACACACAATGGCCCTCTGGTCCCTCTGCCTTTCACAGGTGGCTGGTCACTTGTGGCACCGGGGTCCCTGCTCACCCCCAGACACCCCCAGACAGATGCCAGAGGCAGAGATCCCAGGGGAAGCGACAGATACTGGGCCAAGACCACCGAGTCTCAGGCAGCCCTGGGCCTAAGCACAGACAGGGGCCCACCTGGCAGGGCTCCCCGAGGGGGCGCAGGGGACGGGAGTGCCACATTGCAGTTCTGCCCAGACCCCATGGTGGGGAGGCTGCAGGGAAAGCAGCAGCTGGGCCTGACTGCCCCCCACTTGCCCCTCTGCTCGCTTCCCCAGGCCTGCAGAACAAGCTTCTGGAACTGAACTCAGAGAGGTGCCGGTGAGTCAGGCCAAGCAGGGCCCCTCTCCGCAGGGGTCACACGAAGCTCTGGTGTGCCAGAACTGCCACCATCCTATGGTGCAGAGGGGAAACTGAGGCTCAGTGTGGGGGCAGGGGGAGCCACTCGTCCAAGGTCACATGGTGAGCAGGACTTGAACCCAGGTGCGTTGGCCTCCCAGGGGCGGGGCAAGCCCTCTACTCAGGGTGTCTCCCACCCCAGGATCATGATCAGAATATCAACAGTCCGTTCATGGTGAGCTGGGGTCACGTCTGGTCATACGCTGGCGGACAGGCAGGCTCCCTGTGTTCCGGGCTTATAGACCTGGCTGTGGCTCTGCCTGCGCCACGGCACTAAAGTGGTGCGTCGATAGGACAGATGTCACAGAGGGGCATGCAGATGACTGGGGGGGCACCGGGTTACGCGTTGCCCCCACAGGGCCCACTTCAAGGTCAAGTCCCCACAGTGAGGGGCACTGAGCAGGATCCAGCCCCAGACCAAGGCTGCAGGTGCCAAACAGCACTGGCCCCCCAGGCTGGATGGTGGGGACAGCGTGTGTCTTCCTGGATGGAACAGGACCCCACCTTAGCTGTTTCCCGCCACAGGGACGCCCAGAGGATCGAGGAGCTCTTTGCCAAGAACCACCAGCTCCGGGAACAGCAGAAGACACTGAAGGAGAACCTTCGGGTGCTGGAAAACAGGTGGGCCTGGGAGGACACCTCGCAGCACGGCCAGGACCGGCGGGCTCAGGGGAGGGGGAGATGACAGGGCTCCTGGGAGAACGAGTTTGGGAAAGTCCAGGACAAACTGAACCAGGAAGGTTTCTCCACTGCAGGACATCTCAGAGCCTTAAGTAAACTGCATTTTCAAGATTTCTCCCCAAACTCAGTGAAACATGGGACCCCTCGCCCACGGGGTGGGAAGAGGCCTGGGGCTCTGCGGAATAGTTTGGGAAGGGCAGGAGTACTTCCCGGCGGTGGGGCGGTGGGTCTCAGGCCCTCTGACTTCCATGCCATCCTTCAGACTCCCTGTGTCCCCATCCCTGCAGGCTGCGGGCCGGCCTGTGCGATCGCTGCTTGGTCACTCAGGAGCTGGCCAGGAAGCGGCAGCAGGAGTTCCAGAGCTCCCACCTGCAGAACCTACAGCACATCTTCATCCTCAGTGAGCCCCACCTGCCAGACAGCCGGGGTCCTCTCCCACGGGGCCAGGCGACCCCAGGGCCTGTTCGGTCCATGTGGGGGTGTGGGGAAATGAGGCAGGGCGATCAGCCCCACACCACTGGGGGAACCTCACAACCCAATCTACAGACACACACACAGCCCCCAGCTGGCGCTGGTGTAGCCCTCCCTCAACACAGCCTCCCTCCCCTGCGCTGGGGGCATCCCTGCCCCCACAGGGCGTGACCTTTTTCCTGTGATGTGGAAGGTCCGGCAGTCCTGAGTCCTCGTGGCCCTCCTGATGACCAAGGGCGAGCCCCCTTCCCTCGAGGCCGGCGCGGCTCATTCAACGGCATCCAATCAGCCACGCATGCAGCAGCATCCACGGCGCACCTGCTGCCTGCCAGGCCCTGGGCTACGTGCTGGGGGCACTGCTGAGGGGCTTCCCTGGTGCTGTGATGACCCCACCCCAGCCCCTGTCCCCCTGTCCCCCCCAACCCCTGCCTGCTTTGCTAATCAGTGCCTTTTGCAGCCAACGAGATGAACGGACTGAAGGAAGAGAACGAGACCTTGAAGGAGGAGGTGAAGCGGCTTCGGGGCCTGGGGTGAGTGGGAAAGAGTCCCAGGGCTCAGACACCCCACTCCCCAGCACCCCCTGAGGAGCATGCGGTACACGTCCCTGGGGGAACCACCCATGGAGGGCTCTCAGGCAGTGTCGGGACTGCTGCGTCCCCTGGAGTCACCCAGGAGCGGGCCTGGCTTTTCTGATCATCTCTTGGGATATTACTCTCCCTCACCCTCCCTGTCTTTCCCTCCCCTCCAGAGATAGGCCCAAGCCCCTGGCCAAGGAGGGCACCTCAGACCCCCCCTCACCCCTGCTGCTCCCCTCCCCTGGCGGCTGGAAGGCCATCACAGAGAAGCCACCAGGAGGCCATGAGGAGGCTGAGGAAGACCACCAGGGCGCAGGCCTACAGGGAGAAGGTACTGTGGGGACCGGATGAGGCTGAGAGGCTGGGCCCCCGCAGGACCAGGTATCCTCCCCCTGGGGCTGAGCCGCCGCCCCTCTGAGCACCTCCCAAGCTCTCACTCCTGGCTTCTCCTCCCACAGAAAAGCCAGCAGGGCACAAGGCATCTCCAGTGGCCAAAATCTCACCAGGGGCCACCCTGCCTGAGTCGTGGGCCCCAGACATGGTAAGTGCAGGGACCTGGAGCCCACCATGCACAGCCGGGCCAGCGCAGGCAGGAGGCTGGAGGCAGCTGCACCTGCAGTATGCCAGCCTCTCATGCGCCTCACCCCGAATGTGCCCCTCCTTCATCCCAGGCAGGAGCCACTGTGCTCCATTTGGTGTGGGTGGGGGCGCAGCTCTGAGTGGGTGGGTCCAGCAGTGAGCAGGGGCAGAGTGGGAGCGGCCCAGGGCAGGCGGCAGAGGCCACAGCAGAGGCCACACATGCCCCTGCCCAGGCTGACCCACCCATCCTCACAGAGCCCCCAGCGCATCTCCAACCAGCTGCACGGGACCATCGCCGTGGTACGGCCAGGGTCCCAGGCTTGCCCTGCTGACCGTGGCCCCACCAATGGGACGCCACCACCACTGCCCGCCAGGAGCAGCCCACCCAGCCCAGTGTATGAGCGCGGCCTCTCTCTGGACAGGTACCCGCCTGCCCCACCCCCATCCAGAGCAGCCTCAGACAAGCTCCTCTCTCACCCCTGGTACCAGGGCAGTCCCTCTGATTATCCCTCCAGCCCCTGACCTTCTCTGGCTTGGTTTTTTCTGGGCACCCAGCCTGGAGCAAAGTTCCCAGGTGGACAACTCTGCAGTGGCCAGGTGTGGGGTGTGGGGGCAGGGGACGGGGACATTGTGTGAGAACAAGTAGGGTGTGGAGGCTGGGCAGGTGGCTAGGACCCTCCAGGTGAGGAGCAGGGGACTGATGTCCCCGCCAAGAAGACACGGAGGCCTCGGCATCTGGCCCTGCCTTGGAGCCCAGACCACAGGCCACCTCTGGCCGGGTCCACACAGCATGGCCTCCAGGGCCGGGGGCTGAGCCTCCCCTCCCTCTGCCTGCCATGGGACCCATGCAGCTTGCTCCACCTCTCTGGACCTCAGTTTCCTCACCTGTGGAGTGGGTGCCTGTCGTCTCCCCCTCTCAGAGCTCACTGGGACGGTCACAGCTCAACGTAGCCATGGTCATTGGGCTTCTCCTCCCTCACAGCTTCCTGCGGGCCTCCCGGCCCTCTGCCATGACCCATGAGACCCTGAAGCACTCCCCGAAGGTGGACCGGCTCTGCCTCCTAAACCGCCCTCTCTCCCTGCACCTTCGGAGCCCCCGCAGCAGCCCCCTGGCCCCTGCTGCAGCCCCCCGTGACCCCCGGCTCCAGGACCTGAAGGCCGGAGAAGCAGAGGCCTGGGAGGAGCCCATAGAACTGCTGGGGCTGCCCAGTGCCCTGGCGGGCATGCAGGACCTTCGCCTGGAGGGGGCACTACACCTGCTCCTGGCCCAGCAGCAGCTGCGGGCTCGGATCAGGGTAGGCAGTGTTAGGCCAAGGGGCCAGCCCACACCTGGGGAGATGCCGCCCTCCCCACCAGTCGGCTCAGACTCTGAGGGCCCTGAGAGTGAGGGGGCCAGGGCAGCTCTGGCCGCAGCAGCAGGCCTGCCTGGAGGGCGGCACACACAGCCTGTAGGCCCAGGCCGCGCCCAGAGGACGGAGGCTGCAGCAGCACAGGACTGTGCCCCAGACAAGCCCCTGGACCTCTCAGAGTGGGGCCGGGCCCGGAGCCAGGACACTCCCAAGCCAGCCGGCCAGCATGGGTCACTCAGCCCTGCCACTGCCCACACTCCCAGCCCCAAGCCACCCACCGAGTCTGGACCCCTGACTCGCAGTCCCCAGGCACTCAGCAATGGCACCAAGGGGACCAGAGCACCAGAGCAGGAGGAGGCTCGCACTCCCGTGGTAAGGAGCCCGGCCCTAGCTCAGACCCTGTCCTCAGCCTCCACATCCCCCATCCCGGGCCAGCCTCCAGCCGGACCTCGGGCTGCTCTCTTCCCTCTGCCCACCAAGTTGGTTCCCAGGGAGAAAGCAAGGCTGCCTCATCCACACTAGAAAGGGAAAGGCGGGCCCCCCCACCAGCTGCAGCCTCAAGAGGGGTCCCACCGGCCATCCAGGGCTAAGTTGGGGGCAGGGAAGTCTCCCAAATAAACTCCAGCCACCTGCTTGCCTCCCCCCAGGACCCCTCACGCCCACTTCCAGGGTCCCAGCTCAGCCTGTCCTCTCCAGGCGGGACAGGAGATGAAGACACAGGGAGGCCTCTGCCACCTCCCCACCCACAGCTGCCTGACCTGGACGGCCACTCAGGTACAGTGGGCACCTGGGGTCAGAGTCCAGCTGGGAGGTGTTTTCCCCATGAGGAGAGAGGGTGGTGGTCAGTGACCACCGGGAAGAGGTGTCTCCAGGCCCAGCTCTGCCCTGCCGACCTGACGGGGCAACTCCAGGCTCCAGGGCTTGGCTCTTCCACCTGCAGACACTGGAGGAAGCTGAGGGCCCGGCAGGAGCCTCTCTAACCACACTCAGTGAGGGGGGAAAAGCACCTTAGCAATTAGGGTTGGCAAGCAGGCTGTGAGTACCCATCACACAGCATCCAAGCCAGGGGCGGGCACCCCAGCTGCTGGGGATACTGGGCCTGAGCCCAAACCCCAGTCTGCCTCCTGTCAGCAGGTGTGGGGCAGGTCACTTGGCCCTCTGTGCCTCAGTTTCCCCATCTGCAGAGTTGTCTCCACCCATCCTAGTCTGGCAGGCTTGGGAGACTCCCGGGGCCACCAGCCTGGCCTGATCCTACACCCTGCTTCCTTCAGCGCCCAGCAAGGCTGAAGTGCTGAGACCAGAGTCCGAGGAACGGGATGAGACAGACACCCCAGGCAGCGAGGTGGGTCCAGGCCACACACTCCGCAGGGCTGGGCCGGGAGGTGCTCCTCCTCCTGACCACACCCCCTTCTCCCTAGGTGGACCAGAGCACGACTGGGGAGGGGCCCGGGTGTATCTGCGCGCAGGAGCACGGGCAGGGTCTGCCACGGAAGAGGAAGCAGGCCTCGGAGCCCGGGGACAAAGGTACAGCCGGCATGGGGCAGGTGCAGAGAGGCGGGGCGAGGGTAGCCACAGCACTCACCTCTCCTCAGTGCCACCTCCCCTCCTGGCTGCCTGGAGAATGGTAGCCTCAGAATGATGGAGCCAAAAATGAACCTCAACCCTCCCCAAATGAACCCCACAGAGGAGGGCAGGGGCGGCCAGAGTGAGTCCTTCCTGTGTAGCCTCTGACTGTGTAGCCTGGTGTCAGGTCCTTCCAAATCTGAGCCCCCGTCTCCTCGCCTGTAAGGGCGCTGACATTAGGGATTGTAGGAGATTTCAGGGAGAGAAGGAGCCAGGGGATGGTCATTGTCCCCACCATCATCCTGGGAGGAAGGGTGTCCTGGTGCACAGGATAAGCCACTGACATGAGGAGCAGATCCCTCTTGTCTACCTGCAGATGGACAAGAGCAGGGCCTCTTGTCCACCTGCAGATGGACAAGAGCAGGGCCTCTTGTCCACCTGCAGATAGGGGCAGCGCAGAGGGCACAGCTCCAAGGGACATGGGGCACATTTCCTCCCCTGGGGAACTGCAGATGGCTCCAGTGTTTGCCAAGGGCAGTGTCCTTGGGCCCAGCTCCTCCCAGTGAGGCCAGCAGGAGCCTCGGCCCTGGTCCGAGGGTATCGGGACTTTTCACTTCCTGCTCTGGGCTCAGTGGCAGCTCCAGCTGGGCTCCAGGAGCCCGTGAGAGACTTTGAACACCTAATCATACGGCCCTGGTGTTTGTCCGGGGAGGGCCCACAGGCAGCAAGCAGGGTGGTGCTGCCACTATGTGCCATTGTTGCTGGCAGGTGGCCGTGGCCTGCGTCTGCCCGGAGCGGCAGTGGAGACGAGCACGGCCCTTATTCGAGGCACTTCCTGCTGAGTGGGTGGAAATGGCCCCGGGGGGTGCAGTCTGTGAGCCAGCACCCCCTTGTGCTCCTAGCTGAGCTGGGGCCAGGGACACTGGCAGGGGTTCCTGAGAAACAGACATGGTGGTCAGTGAGAGCAGGTCCCTGCCTAGCATGGGCACAGCTCAGTGCCAAAGCCAGTGTGCTCGTATCTGGCGCCCCGGGAGAGGGGGTGCAGCTGTGGCTGCCTGTGAGCCTCACGACCCTGCCCAGCAGGTGGGATCATCACTGTTTGGCTGGTGCAGAAATGGAGGCTGAGAGGGGAGAGGTCACTTGCCCAAGGTCACAGGTCTGGGAGCTGGGTCAGGATCCAAACGTGACCCATGTACCTCAGCGCCTGAGCTCACTGTGCCCCAGAGACGGCCTGAGCCCAGCATCTCAGCAGGATCCCCATCCCTGGACCGTCTCGGGGACCAGGCATCCCTCCCCTGCAGCCCCAGCCCAGGGGCAGGACCACTGAGGCCCGCAGCCAGTTTCAGGCCAGCCACTATGGCCTGGCTCCCTCCACGGTAGCAAGGGGGCCGCTGGGGTCAGTGCCGTCTTCAGGGTTACACAATGGGGAGAGTGTCCACCCTCCACCCAATTCTCAGGGTTCACCCTCAGATCAGGCTACCCCTGCTCTGGGCACTGGTTTCTGTAGGAACAAGGGTAGCCAGTACACTTCCCCAAGCACCCAGCTCCCCGCGCCCAGAGGAGACCCAGGAGGCCCTAGGTGAGAGCCAGTGTTGCCTCAAAGGAAGGCACGCAGCTCCAGCCTGACCTCCAGCCACTTCCCGTAGCCTCCAAAAAGCAATCCAGAGGGAGAAAGAAACTGACAGCCACTGAGGGCCCCGGGAGCCCAAGGGACGCCAAGGACGACAGTCCCTCCCCTGACAGCAGCCCCTGGGAGGAGACCTAGCCAGCCTGCACCAGGGTCCACAGCAAGCCCGGGGCAGCCCTCCACCTGCCCACCGGGGCCTGGAGAGGGCACACCATGCAACCAGCAGGCAGCCCCGCACAACCCCTGGAAGGAGACCTACCCAGTCTGCACCGAACCCACAGCGAGCCCAGGGCGGCCCTCCGCCTGCCCACCACAGCCTGGAGAGGCCACACCACCCAACCAGCAGGCAGCCCCGCACAGCCAGTGGTGGGCACATCCTGGCCCACTTCAAGAAGGGCTGGAGGACCTAGAGGGGTCTCAGGCTGGCGATTCACCCTGTCTCCACCCACCTGGGAAATGCTCTGTGGCCCCTCCCACAGCCCAGCACCTGCTCCCTGGGGGGTGTGGGGACTGGAGGCAGGATCACTCAGGCTCCAGCCCAGCCCCCCCCTGCTGTGCACTGCAGCCCTTCCCACGCAGTGCCCATGCTCTGGGAGGCAACAGACCACTCCGACCCCCACCCCTGCGCACCAAGCTCCGAGCACAGTCTTGGACGCCCCCTCGTGGGCTCACGGCAAACAGATGTCTGGCAGTGAGGGTGGAGCGGTGGGCAGCAGCACCCTTGCAGATGGGGTCCCCTGAGTGATGGAGAATAAACACCTGAAGAATCGTGCGTGTGTCTGGCAGGGCCGAGTTCAACTGGGCCTCCACTCGCCCGGGCCCCAGGACACCTCTGACTGTGCCAGGGACTGGGAGGTCACCCCCTTGCGAGAGGGCAGAATGAAACCAGCTCTTCTGCACAGTCCGCAGTGGGAAGGGACCAGGGCGCCCTCAGGGAAGTGCCTGGCAACGGCAGCGGGCATGTGCACCTGCCCTTCCTCACTAGTCCCTGGCCTGGTAGCCACAGGGCAGCTTGCCAGGACTCCACCAGGAGCACTCAGGGCTGTCAGCTCCTCCAGGGAGGACGGGTATCAGTCCCTCCCAGCTTCGTGGGAAGAGCTTAAGAAACAGATTCCTGGGCCCAACCCCGGATCCACTGAACCAGGACCTTGGAGGTGGGCCTGGAGTCTGTGTTTTAAGAAGCTCCCAGGGATAATTCTCCTAAATGTGAAGTTTGAGAATTGCCCTTTCCAGGGCAGAGACAATGGGCACTGACACCTCTGCTGGGCACCAGGGAGTGGTGGGCAAAGGAGCAATAGCACCAAGTCATGGCTAGTGTTGGGGGATGGGGAGGACAGCAGGTGTCCCTGGGAGGTCAAGGCAGGTGGCACCTGCAACCCGAATGTGGGTTCTGAGGGATGAACAGGAGTGTGCCGAGTAGGCAAGGAGCTAGAATGTTCTGGGAAGTTTGCTGAAACCCCAACTCTAGAAAACTGGACAAGGATCAGGCAGAAAGGAAAGGTGGGGGCCACGGAGGGGTGTCAGGTCAAGGGGGAAACTAGGAAGTCAGCCCGAGGGCCAGGCCTGCAGTCAGGGACATCCAGACAGAGCACCGCGCTTGACACCTGCTCAGAGTTCAGGGTAAAAGCCAGGGAAAATCAGGAATGAAACTCATTAGCAGGACCCTCTGCGGCCACAGCACCAAGGTGAGCTGGGCGTTTAAAACCACGCATCACAGGGATGGCAGGACACAGGCAAACAACTGGGCTGGGTGAAGCCTGGGCCACACTGGGGTGCGGGCCTGGCTCGGGGGCACTGCCTCCCACCTGCAGCCTGTGGCTTGTCTGCCTGTTGGCCTGAGAGGCCAGAGGGACTGAATTACCAAGAGGGAAGCCCACGTGTGTTAAAGGTTGCTTTAATTTCTCCAGAATCACATGAAACAAAAGCCGTGTGTTCCCCACACACCACCTGCAGGCCAGGTTGGCTTCTGGCCACCCATCGACACCTGGGGAGGGGAGAAGCCTGGCAGTAGGAGCCTAGCAAGGGGGTTCAGCAGACCCAGGAAGAGACCCCTTTCCTGCCTCAGCATTCTTCCTGGTCCCTCAAAGTTCAGCTTAGCACCAGCAAAGAACTGGCTAGGAGCCCTCCCTACTACACAGCCAATCGCCAGGGCCTGGCGCTGCAGCCAGCGCAGACAGCTGCCTCCTGCCTCCTGCCCTCCACCCTCACTTGCCCCTTTCTGTTCTCATCTGACACCAGATTCTCTGCAAGCCGCTGGTGTATGGCCCACCCTCTGCTGTCAGGCCCCTCCTCCTGGTGACAGCCAGCAGGGATGGAGGGCCCGCTGTGTGCCCGCCCCAGCCTCAGCACCTTACACTGTTGGTCGCACTCACTCCCCGCTCACGGGAGCCCCCAGGCACATACAGTTAGCAGCCCACTCTGTGGATCCACAATCCGCAGCCGCCCCTCTGCTGTGCCACCCAGCCCCACATTCTCCTGGACAGGACAGCTGCCCACCTTCCCCTAGGCCTAGCAGAGGCCTTGGAGGCCAACTTGGAAGGGCAGAGGGAAAGGAAGCGGAGGTGCTGCGTGCTGCGTGAGCCCCAGTGGTGGCCTGTGAAGGCCCACAGGAGGGAGCAGGGCGGGTGGGAGGTGGGGAGGGGCCTTGAAGGGCAGGGGCCCATGCTAGGGGTGGTGATGAAGACCCTGTCTTGCCCACTCACCCACTGTCTTGTTGACCATCATGCTGCCTCCCCACACACCAGGTGCTCCTAGGGCCAGCACTGTGCCTGTCGGTCCCACCAGGTCCCCAGCACCCAGCACAGGGGAGGCTGGGCGCATGCCGGCAGGTGTGGAGGTACTGCGGTGCATTTGCGGGCTGACCACTGCATGTGTCTGGCCTCCAGCCACAGCCCGATCCCCTCACTGAGCCAGTTTCATCCTGACAATACCCTGAGGCTGAAATCACCGTCCCTCTTTAAAGATAAGTAAACCCACGAAAGAAAGCTGGACAGGACAGGCAGGTGGCACAGAGGTGGGTGCAAGGCCCTGAGTCCCTCCACAAAGATACAGTGGGTTCCCCTCCAGACCGCAGACAGGCTCCCGGGCTCCAGAGGCAGGCCCTGAGCATCCTGGCGGCGCCGGCTCGCAGGTTCTGAAGTCAGGGACACCCGGGGCCAGAAAAAGGCCTGGGCACAAGGCAGGCTCAAGATCACTTTGCTGCTGCAGGAAGTGCAGGACTGCCCGGGCGTCAATCACAAGCAGGTGCCTTCTCCACTCAGACCCTCGGTCCCTTCTGTCAATGAAGGAGGCCAGGTGGAACGCCGGCCCTTCCGGGAAGCGGTGGGGCTCCTCAGGGGCCGCCCTGCGCCTGCTGAAGCGCCGCCCAGACACGCCTCCGGACAGGGAAGTGTGCTGGGCCTCACCCACGCTGCTCTGGGTCCGGAGCCTTAAAATGCGCGTTCGATGAAGTTTGACCGCGAAAGCCGCCGTACAGCAAAGGGAACAGAAGGCCGGAGCCCCGCGGCCGCAGCTCCCAAGACGGGGACTCGAACCGGCGGGAAGGCGCGCAGCTCCCGACTCCCTGCGGCGGCGCCCGATGGTCTCTAGGACCCAGGGGAGCGCCCCGAGCGCGGCACATCGCTGGCCAATAGGCGAGCGCGACGGAGACATATTTGCATGTGGGCGCGCCGCGGCCAATGGGGGGCGGGCGCGCGG
>NW_012114444.1:2177709-2200121 GCF_000951035.1 Colobus angolensis palliatus
CAAGGGTCAGGGTCAACCTGGGGCCTCATCAGGCCAGGACAAGGAGGTCAGGTGACCTGGGGCCTTGTCAGCCCTGGACACAGGGGTCAGGGTCAGCCTGGGGCCCATCAGGCCAGGACAAAGGGGTTGGGTTCACCTGGGGCCTTTTCAGTCCTGGATACAGAACTGGGGGTTCCTGGGCCCGATGAGGGTTTCCTCAGGCCCTGTCAGCCCCCACACGTAGGGTTCATTGTCCCCTGAATTCTCTCAGCCCCTGGATGTGGGGTCTGGGGCTCCACGTTGTCAGCCCTCCGAAATGGGTTTTAGGGTTCACTTGTTCCCCTGAGAACCCCCAGCCCTGTGGGCTCTGGACATGCTCCCACTCTCATCCACTGGTACCAGTGCCCAGGACACAGGGACACACGGAAAGCCCTGTGCATCTCCTCGAATTCTCTGAGCCAGTCCACACCCTCTGTGCCCACCTCCTCAGACGCCACAAGTGGGCTGGGGTCCTCCTGGCACTGTCACTGACACCTGTTCCTAGAGTCCCCCGCACAGCCAGACCTCCCATCCCACAGCCACTGGTCTCTGGCACCCCTCCTCTACCTGTCACTTCCCTGCTGATGCCCGCTCTCCCCCCCATCACTCTTAGCTCGGTACCCTTGGGCCTGTCACACCTTGGGTTTGCCATTGCTCCCCCGGCCTTGATTCCATTTCTGGGAACTACCTCAGCCCATCCCAGGGCAACCCCAACCATGAGCTCTGCCTGTCCAGCGTGTGCCCCCTGCCCAGATGGCCCCTCGCTGCCCGACACCCTGTGTCCTTCTCCCAGAGACCATAGGCCTTGGGTGACCCTGCCTCCTGCGCCCTGGGGCTGTCCCACCCCACCCCGCAGCCCTCACCTCTGGGAGTGACTGTGGGCTCTGGGCCTAGGACTGGCAGCTTGTTGTTGCGGTTTCTTTTCAAACGGAGCCCCTGTCCACAGGTCCAAGTGCCTGCTGGGCCGCTGTTCCCAGAGGCAGCCCCTGCCGGTGTGCACCGAAGGGGGCTGACACAGAGCCCTTGGGTCAAGGCTGGCATGGCCTCCTTGGTTACCTAGAGGTCATCAGAGTCGCCCCACACCTCTGGCCTTCAGGCAGGTTGAGGCATTGGGTTCCTCTAAGGTCTTTGGTTGGGGAAGTTTGGGCCCAGAACACAGCACTCCGTCCTCAAAGACGATGACGTCACATGCAGGTTGCATCACACGCAGGTCGCAGAGCACTCCATCCTTGGAAGTGTTCCTGGCCGTAGCCAGGCTGAGGGCGCCTGCAGACCCAGACCTGTCCACAAGATGTCCCCCCACGGACATGCCTGGCCACTGCTCCAGGGAGGGTCAGAGGGGTGATTGGAGCAGAGGGATGGATGTGCCCGAATGTGGCAGCCAGGCCCCATGCACTTGGGAAAGCGGGAGAGATGGAACTAGGTGGCGACGCTCCAGGGCGGAGGGGCCCCAGGGTGCGGGCTCCATGGGAAGCGGGCTGTCCCCAGCGGGCCGAGCCCTGCAGGCGTGCGGGGCTTTTCCCTCACTCTGGGCCCCGCTGTTTGACATGGAAGCACTTTCTCCCTCAGTCCTGCATGTGAGTGTCCAGAACCGGATGGTGACGCCAGGCAGACCGGGTGCTGTCGTAGGCCCTCCTTACACAGGGTTCATGCACCTCTGTGAGCACCAGGCCTGGCATGGAGTGGAGCCCACTCCAGTGGAGGGAGGCAGGGCATGGCGATGCTGCGGGGAAGCACCTGTAACTGAGAAAGCACCCCCTGCAGGCCCAGAGCCTCCGTGGTGACAGTCCTGAGTGCAGCATGCTGCCCACGTGCAGCACGTCCCTGCCCTGTGGGATCCTAGAGGGTGCGCTGTGGCTGGCATCCCTGGCACAGGATGGGACGCGGCATGGGCTGGGTGCCAGGGGTCCTCCTGCCATACCCACCATGGGCCCGAGCGCCCCCACCCCTTGCCTCACCCAGGGCTGTCTCCTCCCTTCCCTCCTCCTCGGCCCCCACGTCCCTGTTCAGGTCTTTCCTGAACCCCGGAGGCATCCCTCCTGGGGCTCTGCTGCCAAGTTCGTGGTGCTGACCTGGGGTCCGAGGGCCGTGGCCCCTCCCCTGATGGGCAGCCCCCAGTGTGAGGACATCCGTTTCTCCCTGTGTTCCCTGGGCCTGGCTGCTGGGCGAGGGAAGTGTGGCTACCCCAGCAAAAGGGGCTGCTAGCTCCTGGCTCAGGAGTTCTAGGATGAATTGGTTTCAGCAAATGGAGAGAATTCTGAAAGTCCTGAAGGTAGCCCTGATGTTGGTCTCATGAGTGTGGTCGTTTGACCTGGGCTCTGGGAAAAGACTTGGCTTGGAATCCTGGCTGCACTGTGCAGTACCTCTGTGACCTTGAACAGGTGACATGGCCTCTCTGAGCCTCAGTCTCCTCTGAGAATCGGGTTCCCACTAAGCACGGCCTTCCTGAGGTCAGAGGTCAGATGCGTGCCCAGGGCTCAGTGAGGTATGTGGCAGGAGTCAGTGTGAGGTGAGCAGAGCCTCTTTTTTTTTTGAAACAGGGTCTCTCTGTCTCCCAAGCAGGAGTGCAGTGGCACAATCACAGCTCACTGCAGCTTCTACCTCCTGGGCTCGAGTTATCCTCCTGCCTCAGCCTCCAAGTAGCTGGAACTCTAGGCGCACACCACCACACCCTGCTAAGTTTTTATTTTAGCAGAGATGGGGTGTCACTATATTGTCTAGGCTGGTCTTAAACTCTGGCTCAAGTGATCCGTCTTAGCCTCCCAAGTGCTGGGATTTCAGGTGGGAGCCACCACACCCAGCCAAATGGAGCCTCCTGTTACAACAAGGCTGCTCAGGGAACAGTCACATCTCAGTCCCTAATAGTTTTTCTTTCCCAGGGAGGCTCAGCCTGGTGTGGCACTTTGTGTTGAGCCAGTGGGTGAATCATTAGAATCTTTGTTTTTCTCACAGAACTTCCAGCCAGGTTTATTTTCACTTTTAACATTGCCATTGCCTAATGTCCAAAAGCAAGCCGGATCTCTGGGCCTCCCCAGCTGGGTTTGAGCAGGTGCCGGGGTGCTCCATCTGCAGCCACCTCCCCACCGACCCCTCCCCCAAACCCGGCGGCTCACGGCACCAGCGTGGCCTCTCCCAGCTTTGGAGGCCAGAAGCCCAACCTCGAGGTGTGGACAGGCCCACACTCCCTCTGCAGGCTCCAGGGAGGATCCTTCCTGCCTCTTCCTACTTCTGGTGGCTCCAGGCGCTCCTGGGCTGGTGGCTCCATTTTCTGCCTCTGCCTCCGCGCCTCACTGTTCCTGCGTGTCTGTGTCTCCCCGTGGTGATTTCCTCACAGGGACACCAGTCATTGGATTAGGACTTACCCCGTGACATCTTAACTTGATGACATCTGCTAAGACCCTCTTTCCATCCGAGGTCCCATTCACAGATGGGACTTCACCCTCTCTTGGGGGCGATACAGTTTAACCCACAACAGCCCTTGGTGAGTGTCACAGCGTTAATGAGGTGGGAGTGGCATCCCCTCAAGCAAACAAGTTCCCCCGAATTGCAGACAGATGTGGCCCGGCAAAGAGCCGGCATGCAGCCATCAGCAAGCAGAGCCCCCAGTTCTGGAGGGTGTGTGCCGAGATGCATCTGGGGAAAGGCCTGAGCCCTGGGCTGGGCTGCAGCTGTGGGACAGGCTGCTGTCTGGGCCAGGAGCCACTCAGCATTGCCAAGCTGCTGTCCAAGTTAAACCAATTTCAGCCTGGCATCTGGCGCCTTGTTTACAAGCCTGATTTGGGGGTTTCTTGCTCTCCAGCTGGCAAGCAGCTGACAGTGGTCAGCTGAGGCCAGAGCCTGGGGGCCCATCTCCCATCGCAACCCAGAGGCCATGCGACACCTCCCACTCCGCCCAGCCCCGGGACCCCATATGGATGCTTTTGCTGGGTGAGGCAACAGAGAGTGCTGGACTTGGGTGCTTTTGCTTCACCTGGGACTTGATGAGACAGGGCACCCGAGACCAGCCACGCATTCAACAGCTGTGCCCCAGGGTCCATGGCATGCCAGGTGCCCAGGCCAGGGGATGGGGCTGGGGGTGGTCAGACAAGACCATTGCCCACACTTGGAGCTGGGAGCAGCCGAACAACACCACTGCCCATGCCTTCCTGGCGAGGGAGGGTTCCAGTCTCCCCAGTGCTGGAGCGGGCACACCATGGGACAGAAGCGCAGTCATTCGGCAGAGGCTCCCAGCTATCCTCACGTTGTCGGACCTACTGTCAAGGTCATTTCAATGGCCCCTTCGCCCAGCCGGGCCTCCTGAGTGCCCTCTGAGCCTCACAGCGGCTCCTGCACACAGCTTTGGGTTTCTAATGGGGCTGGGGTCTTCAGGCCTCAGCCCTTCTGGGCATCTCTTCCGTTACAAAGGAGAGGAAATGTACCGAACACTAGAAACAGTATTTAATAAATAGCCGACTCTCTTCCTGTCTGTGAGCATGACTTCGGGTGGAGCGTCGGTGGCCCGCCGTTTAGTGCTGAGAGAGAGGTGTGTCCACAGATCTGGAGGGCAGCCTTCCTGCCGCCCCAGCCCCCAGCCCCTTCTTCCCAAAAGTCAGATGGAGGCAGCTTCGAGCAGGTCGCTGCCATGTGGGGGGAACCACGAGTCGGCGCTGCCAGTCTAACTGCCATGGCTGGGCAGGAGCGGGGCCTCCTGGGACTCAGCAGAACCCGCGTTTGCCCCAGTGTGTGGGGTGTGGGCCTTGCTGAGGGCCTCGTTCTTTCTGCTTTGCTCGCTTGTTCCTGGCATGTTTTGGAGGGAGGGGTCCGGTGCATGCAGGATGAGTGAAGCACATGGAACGTGTGCCTGGGCACACCCCATGTAGCCACTCCCCTGCTGAGACACAGGCCAGCCGCCCAGCTCCCTGGTGGCCCTCCTCAGCCCCTCCCCCACACCGAGACAGTGACCTGTGTCACTACGTGACGAGCCTCTCAACCCGCGTGGCGTCTGTGTGCACGTGCAGCCGTGCTGTGCATGCCATCCCCGATCCTGCGTGTCCTGCCTCCTGCTGACGGGCATGTGTGCTGCTCCCAGCTAGGTGTGAGGTGGTGCATCTGTACATGCATGATCCTCTCCGTGTCTGCCAGACACACGGACACCTCTCTGTGGAGCCCGGGGCGAGCAGGGGTCCATCTCATGGGTTCCCAGCCCATCCTCCAGAGGAGCCAAGCAGTGGACGCTGGTCTGGGTCCCATCTGCACATGCCAGTGCCCGTCCCGTTAGCAGCAGCGCCCTGCTGTGGTGACACATGCAGTTGTGACAGCCTGGTTCTGGAAGGGAAGCACCTCCCTCGTTCTCCCTCAGCATCAGCTCCCGTGGAGGCAGAGGGGAAGGGAAGGCCAAAGCGGCGTCCTCCCCACTTGGCCGCCCTGCCCTGCACCCGTGGGCAGGCACCTCCTTCAGCATTGTCAGAGTCTTCTGGACTCAAACCAAAAAGCGTGACCTGCAACAGGGCCAGGTTCAGAAAATGAACCCCTGAGAAACCGCAGAGAGCAGCCCCTGTTCCAGCTGACGCAGCGGGAGCGGCGCCGCCGGGTACAGACCCCCGCCATCCACATGGGCTCAGGTCCCCACTCTGTTTCTTACCAGCCATGTCATCTTGGGCAAGTTGCTAAACACCTCCGTGCCTCAGTTTACCCACCCGTGAAATGAGGGTCAGAATGCTGCCTCCCTCCTAGAACTGTGCAGATCTAGTTTACTAATAAGATGCTTACAAAGAAGAAAGGAGAAGGAAATTACAGAGAAAAATCTGCAGAAGAACCCGCTGGGAACAGATTTTAAAGCATGGTAGAGAGAAACCCATCATTCCTGCAGCGACCAGAAAATCATGGAGGAGCTGGGCCAGCCAGCAGCAGCGTCAGCCTCCGCCCCCTGCAGTTCCTCTGCATCCTGGGCCAGAGGCTCCAATGGTACTGCCAGGCAGGCTGCCACGGGGCCCCCGGCTTCTGCTGGGGCCCCAACGGGCCTCCACATGAGGTCCCAGGCATGCAAATACCCAGGCATCCCCTGGTAATTACCCGTGAGAAGGAGCTTCCAGAAAGACACACAGGCTGGTCCTCAGGGCCTCCAGGCCCAGCCTTGTAGGGCAGGACACACAAACACCTATCTAGGGACAGTCCCCAAATCTCCTCCTTCACCGGCTTCTTTCCCCAGTACGTGCCCTGCCCATCCAGCCTCCGGTGGGCTCTTCTTGGGGCAGCCTGCCCACCCTCACCCATCACAGGCCAGCACTCACTCACCTGGGCTTCTTGGGACAGCCAGCATCTGCCTGGGTGCTGTGCCCCTCCGCTGCCCTCAGAGCCTGCTGCCTGCCCTAGCTCCTCCTTCCCCACCCACCCTACTCTCCAGGCCAGCCCACTGCATCCCCAACCCCTCCTGGTCCCATCGCCCAAGTGCTCTCTTCTGGCCAGCTGCTCACCCACCTTCTGCAGCCATCCGGCTGGTCCCCTGCCCCTACCTCCAGCTGGGACTGGACGGGTGCACAGCTGTGTCTGGTGATGGGGCCAGTGTGAGGCACCAGGCGTTTTACTGGATTTTCTGTTTTCAATCCTAGCTTGTTTTCAACAAGCTCTTGCTGCCTTTGCCTTTTAAAAGATTTTAATTACATCTTAAGTTCCTGACTTCAAACTGTACTTAGCACCCCCTACAACCACGTTCTTTTTCACTTTCAGTACAGTATCCAACAAATTATAGGAGCTGTTTCCCACTTTGTTATAAATATAGTGGCTCACGCCTGTCATCCTGGCACTGGGAGGCCGAGGCCTGTGGATCATTTGAGGCTCGAGACCAGCCTGGCCAACACGTTGAAACCCCGTCTCTACTTAAAATACAAAAATTAGCCAGGAGTGGTGGCAGGCACCTGTAATCCCAGTTATTTGGGAAGCTGAGGAGGGAGGATCGCTTGAACCTGGGAGGTGGAGGTTGCAGTGAGCCGAGATCAAGCTCCTGCACTCCTGCTTGGATGACAGAGTAAGACTCGGTCTCAAAAAAAAGACAGGCTTTGTGTGAGATGACTTTGCCCAGCTGCAGGCAAGTGCAAGTGTTCTGAGCCTGTTGAGTTTGGGCTGAGCTGTGATGTCCACAGGTAGGTGTATTAAGTTACCTTGCGACTCTGTATTTTCTACTTAGGGTGGTTTTATCAAGACCTGACCCTGGCTGGGCACGGTGGCTCACACCTGTTATCCCAGCACTTTAAGAGGCCAAGGTGGGCAGATCACTTGAGGTCAGGAGTTTAAGACCAGCCTGGCCAACATGGTGAAACCCCATCTCTACCAAAAATACAAAAATTAGCTGGGCGTGATGACAGGCACCTGTACTCTCAGCTACTCGAGAGGCTGAGGCAGAAGAATTGCTTGAACCTGGGAGGTGGAGGTTGCAGTGAGCCGAGATCGCACCACTGAACTCCAGCCTGGGCAACAAAGCGAGACTCTGTCTCAAAAAAAAAAAAAAAAAGGACCCGACCCCATAATCAGTCCAGCATTTGTTTTTTTTTTTTTTAAAAAAAAAAGGGCCGGGCGCAGTGGCTCACACCTGTAATCCCAACACTTTGGGAGGCCGAGGCGGGCGGATCATGAGGTCAGGAGATCGAGACCATCCTGGCTAACATGGCGAAACCCTGTCTCTACTAAAAATACAAAACAGTTAGCTGGGCGTGGTGGCGGGAGCCTGTAGTCCCAGCTACTGAGGAGGCTGAGGCAGGAGAATCACTTGAACCCGGATGGCGGAGGTTGTAGTGAGCCAAGATGGCACCCACTGCACTCCAGCCTGGGCAACAGAGTGAGACTCCATCTCAAAAAATAAATAAATAAAATAAAATATGGTGGCTCACGCCTGTAATCCCAGCCCTTTGGGAGGCCGAGGCTGGCGGATCATTTGAGGTCGGGAGTTCAAGACCAGCCTGGCCAACATGGTGAAACCCCGTCTCTACTAAAAAATACAAAAGCTTAGCCAGGCGTGGTGGCGGGCACCTGTAATCCCAGCTACTTGGGAGGCTGAAGAGGAAGGATTGCTTGAACCCAGGAGGTGGAGCTTGCAGTGAGCCGAGATGGCGCCCCTGCACTCCAGCCTGGGCGACAGAGCGAGACTCCATCTCAAAAAAAAAGAAAAAAAATGACAGCATCAATGTTGGCCTCAAGGTGACAGCCTTGGTACCAACCAGGACTACACTGGCTGTGTGACTTGGGCAAAGGCCAGGCCTCTCTGTGCCACTTGTTGAGTGGGTGTGGCTGTCACTACCCCTACTGTGAGCCGTCGAGTGTTGGTGAGGTGGTGACTGTGGCACTCTCGCTGGCACAGGCAGCACCCACTGTGGGACTGTGGCTGTGCCCAACCCAGCACCTTGGGACAAACACTGGCTCTCGGTGGGAGGCTCCTGGCGAGGGCATGGTGTGGGGACCTGGACTCCAGGCCGGCTCCACCAGAGAGGGGGCCTGAGTGTAAGCCAGGGTCCTGCTGGGGGAGGGCCCATGGGACCCTGAGGATGGCGCTGGCCTGGCACCTGAAGGGTTCCCAGAAGTGACCCCCAGCAGTACACCTGCCCTTGCCCAGGAGTCCAAATTGGCTCACACTTAATAAAAAGGCTACTGTTGACACGCTGAGAACGCCCCATGCCAAGCCCGGGGGCCAAGTTGCTCTGCCATCACCACCACGACCGCCATCACCACCACCGCCATCACCACCGTCATCACCACCGTCACCACCATCACTGCCACCATCACCACCGTCATCACCATCACCACCGCCACTGTCACCACCGCCATCACCACTGTCATCACCACCGTCACCGCCATCACTGCCGCCATCATCACCACTGTCACCACCACCACCAACCACTCCCCTCTGGGGGCCAACAGCCCTGCAGGGCAGGCAGGCTCCTCAGACGTGCCACGCCACGTCACCCCATCATTGTCATTGCAATTGGAGTGGTTTTCCAATACTGCAACATTGCATCAACTGGCATTGGACCTTATCTCCTAAGCTATGTTTTTGGAATGCCTTGGTGCCCAGGCACACATGTTCATGGCTCCCAGTATAAGGGAGAGAACAAAGTTGGAGTCCCGGACAGACCCGGGTTCAAGACACAGCTCTGCGCTTGGAGTTGCGTGGCCCTGAGAGTTACTGAACCACGTCATGTCTCCACATCAGGATGGCCTCACTTGGTCCTGAGGGTCGAGGGTCTGAGGAGCAGTGGGCATTGTGTCCTGAGGGGGTCTTCAGGGAAGTGTGTTGTACCGTCATTCAGCCAACAAATATCTGCCTGCACGTTTCACTTATGGGAAACACCTGGGAGACTCCTGAAGTCCAGACAGGAGGGCAGGCACTGAGGACAGCAGTGAACAGGGACAGACCCTGCCTCATCCATGGGGCCGGCACTCTGGAAAGGGAGGCAGACGGCAGGTGGGTGGTGAGGCGGGGACACCTCCTTGCTGTAGTGACTGGTGCCGTGAGCAGGTCACAGAATAGCGCAGCCTAGGCAGCCTCCCTCAGGGCCACCTGTGAGCCAAAAAGTTCAGAAAGAGGTGGCCACCGGAAGAACAGGAACACAATGTTCCCGACTGAGGAGGAGCCCCCGTGACGGCGCTGAGGTGGGAGGGTGTGGCTGATGCAGGGAGCTGCGAGCCACGGGAAGGTGGCCTGAAAGCAAGGGCTGCCTGGTGCCTACCCCGCCTGCCTGTGCCATGGTGCCCCGATGCCAAGTTGTGCTTCAGGGAGGGCCAGGTAGCACCAGCCTCAGGCAGCGCTGGGTGGGATGGGCCTGTCAGAGCTGGTGGTGCCCCCGGCAGGGTGTTGCTTGGGGCCGAGTGACCCTTGGTGGGCAGGGCAGGTTGGTGTGCTGTGCTGCGCTATGCTGTGCCTGAGGAACCCGTCCCCAGGGCCGCTGGTCCCCAGAGAAGAGCTCAGTGCCTCTGAAACAGGAACCTCTCGAGCCATGCGGTGCCCCTCCTCCCTGTGTCAGTCTGCACGGGCTCTGGAAGCCCCTCGGCCTGTGGGTGTGCAGCTGGGCTGGAGAGTGGCCCTTCCCTGCACAGCGGGTGGCGCTCAGTTTCTGGCCACAAAGGCGGTGCCTGGGCTGGTGGCCCCATGCCCGTTTTGAGGCCCCATTGTCATCTTGCAGGAAGCGAGTCACGTCCCAGCGCTGCTCCCTGGAGTTTCTGGAAGATGCCGTGGGATGTGCTCCAGCACAGAGGTACACGCCCCCGGCTGCCCACAGCTCTACAGCTCCGCTCGGGCTGCCACTGACCCCTGCGGGGCCAGAGGGTCCTGGGAGGACAAGAGCGACCTGTGTCCTTTGCCTTGCAGAACCAAACACACATCTGGATCACCAAGACATAAAGGCCTGAAGAAGACCCACTTCATCAAGAACATGAGGCAGTACGACACCAGGAACAGCAGGTATAAGGCCGAGCCAGGAGCTGGCCAAGGCTGCGGTCTCCAGAGGCCCACAGGGTCCTGCCCGTGTCAACCAAGCAGTCCTCCCTCCGCTCCCAAGACTTCCGCCCGCTCCACATCCCACACCTCTAGAGGCGGACCCTCCTCCCCACCACACTCTTTGCTCCACATGAGCCAAGCACCCACGGGTCCCTGGTGTCACCACAGCGAGGTCATCCTCTCTGGGCTCCCACGTGAAGGGCCACGTGTGGACGCCGGCATCCAGCAACAGTGCTGACATGAAGGAAAATTGGAGACACAGAAACGGGCGTGGCTGTGAGATGCGTGGGGAGGAGGGCTGGGCTTTGCTGGGGGCACGGAGGAGAGGCTGCCCAAAGCTGGCGAAGGGCCACAGCCGTGCCCAGGTGCACCCTGAGAGACTGTGTCAGGGTGTCTCAGTGTCAGGGTGTCTAGGGGGTGTTCCTGTGGCCCCGTACTCCCCTCACTGCATGTCCTGAGGTGTCCTGAGGTCCAGAGCGCTCCCTTCCTTCTGGAGTTCCCCCTGCCGGGCATCCTCCTTATGGTGACTGTGGGTCTGAACGGACCCTTCCTCCCCGTCAGTCCTATACAGCTTCCAGCAGACGTGAGTGCCAGCCCTGGCTCCCGTCATCCAAGCCAGAGAGGGGGAGAAGTTCTCCCGCTGTTGTCCCCTTGGTGAGACCCTGGGCCCAGGCAGGGCAGAGCCAGTGTCTAAGGGAGGAAAAACAGTGGCTCCTGCCTGTGCTCCCTGGCCTGGAGCCTAACTGCTCGAGCGCCTTGGAAGGGAGCCTCCGGGCCAGCCTCTCTGTGGACCTGGATCAGGCCCTCTCTGGTGGCGTTGAGCCCCGCACCACCGAGGACCTCTGAGGTCTGGCTTGACGCAGCCCTTGGCCTCGCCATCCTGTCCCCTCTGGCTGCCTCTCATCTCTGAATGAGCCAAGATCCTGAGGTGAGGCCGCCAGCCCCACCCGCACTGGGTCAGGGAGGAGCCTTCAGGATGTCACTGCTGTGCCTGCCCACGTGCAGCCATGTCCCAGGGAGGGGCACCCTGGTAGCTCCTGTAGGGAATCCACTCTGAGAGCTTGGCGGGGCCAGGCTTAGTGGCTCTGGCCACCCGGCCTCCTGGGCCCAAGTCCCCTTGGGCAGCATGGGCAGTCTCCCGGCACCTGAATTTAGGCAGAAGGAATTTTCCATGGAAATGTCTGTAGCTCTGGAAGCAGCAGCACCTTGACCCCTGCCCCCTAGCCCGTCTCCCCTGACTCTGACTCTGTCCCCCTGCAGGATTGTGCTCATCTGTGCCAAGCGGTCCCTGTGTGCAGCCTTCTCAGTCCTGCCCTATGGGGAAGGCCTGAGGATCAGGTGAGTACTCAGCCCTTGCCTTGCATGTGGTATGCGTCTGGGCAGAAGGCAAGGCCTGGTCCCCACCAGGCCCAGGAGGCATCAGAGGGCACTGCGCCCCCAGATGAGGCTGCGTCCCCATCAGGCTGCCCCTGGGCTCATGTGAGGCTCAGCACGTCAACCTCCACCAAAGCTCCTCAGGAACCTGGGGCCGTTTCAGGTCCTCATTCTCCAGAGGGGCCAGTTTGTGTTCACGCTGTCGATGTACAGGTGGCCGGGCTAGCCCACCTCCTGTGGACAGAGCCACATGGCCCTGTGACCATCCAGGCAGTTGTATCCGTGCGTAATTCAGGGAAGGAGGAAACAGCTGTAGGGTGGGGATTATGTGTGGCCCTGGGTGGGGATTATGTGTGGCCCTGGCTCCACCACAGTGGTGGAGAAACCTGACCAGGCGTGGGCACATGCACCTGGAGGGCTAGTGAAGGTGGGCACTGCCCCGGGGGCTCTACCAGCCGGTGTCTGTACTGGGGAAGCGGAGCTCAAAGACCCCCCTTCCATGAAAGCGCTCCTGATGTGCACCTTCCTGGTCACACCAGTGCCGCCTTTCTTTCCCGAGGGGTTGTGCTAACATTGTTCCCGAGCGCGCCTCGGGCCAGCAGACAGGTGGGCTGGGCGGCCGGAGCCTGAGTTCAGCACAGGCCACAGCCCCTTGCCTCTCCCATGTTTGCAGTGACCTGAGGGTGGACAGCCAGAAGCAGAGGCACCCGTCCGGTGGTGTCTCTGTGTCTTCCGAGATGGTCTTTGAGCTGGAAGGCGTGGAGTTGGGAGCAGATGGGAAGGTAAGAGCCTGTTTGCAGGCAGACACCCAGCGCCATCAGGGCCAGGCAGGCAGGTGGGAGCAGTCCCACACGTCAGTGCCCACGAGGCAGACATGGAGCTGTGCTTCACTCCACGTAAAACCCAAGGGTGGAGTGGATGTGGGCCCGTGCAGCCCTGAGAACACGGTCCTGGAGCCCATCAGACTCCCCGGGCAGCCTGGCCGTGCCTGAGGTCTGCTCTGCTGCACTACAGCCAGGTGCTCCTGGACACCTCCCCGCTGCAGGGTGAGGCTCGCCAACCCTCCGGCTTCTGTGCTGGTGGTCAGTGGTCTTCAGAGGCAGGGAGAACGTTACAGGCTGCAGAACCCAGATAAAGCACAGTGGTGTTCCGGAATGTTCTAGCTATGTGAGAAGCAGCGTCTAGCTCAGGCGCAGCCTCAACAGCTTGATCTGAGTTGTTCCCTTCATTTTCCACGCAGGGCTCCCGGCGCCTCTGGGCTTCCTGCAGCGGGAGGCAGGCAGAGCTCACTTTGCCCTCCGGTCCCAGGAAGCAGAGCTGAGGCCAAATGCGTTTGCTTTTCTAGGTCGTGTCTTATGCGAAGTTCCTGTACCCCACCAACGCCCTGGTCACACACAAGAGTGACAGCCATGGCCTGCTACCCACACCTCGGCCCAGTGTCCCCCGGACTCTGCCAGGGTCAAGACATAAACCTGCCCCCACCAAATCAGCACCAGCCAGCACAGAACTAGGTAGCCCACGTGCCTTAACCACCGCCCAGAACGGGGTGGCCCGCGTGCCTTAACCACGGCCCAGGGACTGCAGCAGCACCAGCAAGCCCCTTTCAATCTGTAGCCCTCTGTGCACGATGGAGCCTGGGGAACAGGGTCAGGTGGCGGCCACTCAGGAGAGGAACAGCTCCACACCGAATCGCTGGCCCTGGGCTTGGCCTGAGCCAGGCAGTGGGGAGGAGCTGCACCCACAGATGACTCCAGGGAGGGCCCCTCCTCTCAGGACATCCTTTTCTTGGTCTAAGCCCTGGGCCCTTCGGGAGAACAAGAACCATGACCTGGAGCCCCTCCCCCGCTTGGCCTTGTCCCGCCATGGCACCGGCCTGCCAGACCTTGGGGCTAGATGGGTACTGCTCAAGACTCCTGGTGGGTCAGGGGCTGCCTCTCTTACAGGGAGTGACGTGGGGGACACCCTGGAGTACAACCCCAACCTCCTGGATGACCCGCAGTGGCCCTGCGGCAAGCACAAGCGCGTCCTCATCTTTGCGTCGCACATGGTGAGTGCCCTCTCCTGGGGCCTGGGCACAGACCGCTGCATACCTGTCCTCGCTCAGGGCGTGCAGGGCAGGCTGTGGGCAAAGCCGCCCCAGGGGTGTGACGTGCCCCCATCCCAGATTGCAGCACCACAGACAGTGGTGGTGTGCAGGGCAGGCCAGGGAGCAGTGCTGGCCACTCCAGCTGGGGTCGACCTTTGCCCTTCAGCCCTCAGCATCTGGCAGCCTGGCTCTCCCCACACCAAGCATGCATGGGCTCTGGGGTTCTCTCTTGAGCCATTCTCAGAGATTCGGGGCCTCTCAAGCCACATCTTATGCATGTTTGCAAACCCAGGATGGTAAGAAATCCATTGTGGTACCGGGCAGGTGGGACCCATGGACTGTGGAAGGGGCCAGCCCAACCCTGTCCACTGTCTGTTGCAGACCACAGTGATAGAATATGTGAAGCCCTCAGACCTCAAAAAGGACATGAACGAGACCTTCAGGGAGAAGTTCCCACACGTCAAACTGACGCTGAGCAAAATCAGGAGGTGAGGACACCCTCTCAGACCATCTCATCGTCCTGGGAGGCTCTGCCAGCCTCTCCAGTTTCTGGTAGATTCTCTCTCCAGCTTGACAAGTCTAGCCGCTGCCTGTCCTCAACCCCCTCCCGCCATCTGACCAGACCCCCAGCAGCAGCTCCCCAACCTCCACCGCCCGCCAAGCCAGGCCCCCCGCGGCCCCATCACACTTCATCCCCCGACACACCACCGGGCCTCTCAGCCAGACCCTCGCAGCAGCCCAGGATCTTTGTAAAACTCGAGCGGGACAAGGCCTCTCTTGTGCCCGGCCACTCCCAGTGTGTGCTATTTTACTGAGCAGGTTCCGTGGCCCTTCCCCTGGCCCACAAAGCCCCCCCGTCCAGGCATGCTAGGAGCTCACCAAGACCATCCACGTGCCTCTGCTCTCACATCTTGCCACACTGAGAACTCCTGTGACCAGAGGAAAGTGAGCCGAAGGCAGCAGAACTGCTGGGCTCACTTTGGACTCCTGGCCACGGCCCTGTACTGGGGGCCTGCCCTGCCTGGCCTCTGCCCCAGTGTTCCAGAGGGTGGCTCACCTCACACCCCGGCACCTCCCTTCAAGGCTCTTCCTAAAACTGCCCCTCATCAGAGGCCACTGCCCCCCACCAAGAGCAGGGCCTGTCCTCTGTGGCTCCACCCACCAGGCACAGGTGGGACCTGCTGTGAGCGCCCACCCAAGGGAGGGGGGAAGCCAAGACCCAGCCTGCCTGTCGCTGCCCTTGCACCCTGCCCTGGGCATTGTACCTGGTATAGTGGAGCGTACCGCCCTGAAGGATACAGTGGTGTTTCTTGCAGCCCAAAGCCACATTGCTCGAGCCTTGTTGGTGGTGGCAGGGGGCTGCCTCCTCAGCCCCAGCCAGAGCCCCAGGGACATGGCTTCTGTCTTAACCCACAGCTTAAAGCGGGAGATGCGGAGCCTGTCGGAGGAGTGCAGCCTGGAGCCCGTGACGGTGGCCATGGCCTACGTGTACTTTGAGAAGCTGGTCCTACAGGGCAAGCTCAGCAAACAGAACCGCAAGCTGTGCGCCGGCGCCTGCGTGCTGCTGGCCGCCAAGATCAGCAGTGACCTGCGCAAGAGCGGTGTGAAGCAGCTCATTGATGTGAGTGCTGGGTTCCACAGGCGCCGCAGGCAGGGTCATGACATCCAGCCAGGGCCACTGCTGGGATGGGGCTGGCTGGGCAGGAAACGTGGAAGAGGGAAGGCTCCCATATAACCCTTCTCTCTCCCCTGCAGAAGTTAGAAGAAAGGTTTCGATTCAACAGGCGTGACCTGATCGGGTTTGAGTTCACAGTGCTCGTGGCCTTGGAGCTGGCCCTGTATCTTCCCGAGAACCAAGTGTTACCTCATTACAGGCGCCTCACCCAGCAGTTCTAGCAGAGGCTCCACAGAAGGCTCAGGGCACCGAGGTGCACTTGCCAGCCAGGGAGGTGTCTCACTGAAGCCCCGCGCTGCCTCCTGCCAGTGCCCCCAGCACCCGCCAGCAGGAGGCACCTGGCCTCCACTGGTACAGCTCTCCTTTTTGCATCTTTGCTGTTTCCTTGGAAAGTGACGTTGCTTTCATCCCCAAATGCACTGTCCCTCCAAGGAGATTTCCGAGAATTCACCTGGATTTTTACATAACCGAATGTGGGGTTTTGTTATTGGTATTTTTTTCACGTGCCTCAGACCAGCCTGGCACCAGGATGTTTGATTCACAGCGTGTAGCAGTGAGCCGGCTGCAGTGTCTCTCCCCACGCCTCGCCTTCTGTAAACCACCGCAGCCACCACAGCGTTGGGGTGGAGATCTGGGTTTCTAGACCTCACTGAACACACTGAAATGGCTGAGTTTAACTTATTTAGGCATTCATTGTGGAGATTTGGTTTTTCGGGTGTGGATTCCTCAGCAGCATCTCCCAACATCGACTGTGCCGCTGGCTCCCTCAGCCACCGAAGCTGAGTTTCTCCAGAGCTTTCTCCGCCCACCTCACTGCGTCCCAAATGAAGCTATTGGTGTCCAGTTAAACTAGCGGGAGCAGTCTCCTGATTTATCTTGATCTCATTCTTGGACTCTTGGACCTCTGTTCTTCAAACATCGTGTCACTGTGAAATCCTGACGCCTTTGTGTCCTACAGACCAACAGGGTGCAACAGACAGCTGCCCATCCCATGCCATGCTCAACCCTCTGCCTCTCACCAGGAGACACTCTGGGCCTCCAGGACAATCGCTGCTTGCCAGCTCTTATTTTTCTAAGCAATATGGTGATGGAGAAAAATAACATATTTATTGGGATTTGGTTTTTTGGGTCTTTTTTTTTTAAGGGAACAAAAAATGGTTAAATGAGGTCTGCTAAAGTTGACCTGAAAACACACTTGACCCTCAGGCAGGAGGGCACTGACCACGCCCCACACAACCTCAAAGGGTCAGTGCATCAGTCTTTTTCTTCTGAGGCAGGAAACAGGTGCTGTCTTGGCCACCTCAGCCAGGGCAGCCCACCATGCTAAAAGGACTCCAAGTGGTGGTCAATGTCCCTTCTGTGCAGGGCCCCATCTCCAGCTTTTCCTCATCTGTCTAAAGTTCTTGCAACAAATTTTACATGGTCCAGCACTCCAGCTAGCTGCCTCATCAAAACACTGAATAACCAAGGACTGCTGAGTTTTCTTCATGGGTCAGCTGGTCTCAAAACTGGCCACTGCCTCAGCCACCAAGCTTTTTCCTGCCACTACTTTAAACCTCCCTGGCCCTGGAGGGACTCTGGGATGACTTTGTCTCTAGCCCATTACAATACATTCTATGCTATTTGCGCAGACTGGTGCTTCCACAGAAAGGGGATGCCAATTCTGGTGATCACAGAACTCCACCAGCAACTCCACCTGATCCCAGCAGTGGTGCAGGACAGCTGCCAGCACCCACCTGGCCCTCCTTTTCCACAGCCACTCACTGGGGTTGAGACCCAGAGATGGCTGGCGTGTAGGAGAGACTGCAGGATGAGGACAAACCAAAGCCTTTGCCCTTATTTACTGTGGAGCATCCCCTTCCATCGAGCAGCCCTCAGGCCAAGGATGACCCCCTGGAACCCAACGTGCACCCAGAGGGGACTCGACTTCCAAGCTGCTCCCCCATGCTGGGTCCCAGGCAGCTTTCCTCTGAAAAGCAACCTCTCCTGCCACCCAGATCCCATCTCAAGAGCTCGCCCATGTTATGAGCATGTAAGGGACTGACTTCCTAGTAACTGTTCCAGTTTACAACCTGCCCTCCAGGGACACACATCTCCATTGTTCTTTCTACACATGAAAGCAAGAAATGGCTGATAAGCACAGTTATTTAAGTTTGTGTATTTATGTAGTGAAAGTTATTAACCAAACTGGTCTATGTGAAATGTGAAGCCTTCCCTTCAGTATGTCCATTGTCATGATGCCAAGAGCTGCCACTCTGTGGTATTCGAGGATTACTGCAACAAAGCCAGTCGTTAAACCAAACTACACGCTCAGCGTGTCATCCCCTAGAACACGTCCAGGTGTCGGGAGCTGAGGTGTTCAGCTGGGCTGTGACTCTACGAAACCAGGCCTGGTGTTGCTTCCACATCGGTAGCAGTTGTGGATGTCAATGTGCATAAGTGAGTCTCTGACCTCAAAACATTTGAGTCATTTTATCTTAAATGTTTCTAAATGGATAATGTATCCTTTAAACCTCGGTTTTGCAATACGTTTCACAGCTTGTCTCCTTTCAACCAACTGGGTACCCTACCCCACCCTTGTCACCCATTGACAGCAAAACCTCAACCCTGGGCCTACAGACACAGAATGAACCTGCACAGGTAGGTTTTCACTATTTATTTATGACAAATATTCCACTTCCATGATTTTCTCCAGTCAAAAGTTCCTAGAACCAGGGGAAAAGGACAACGTTAAGACCACGCCTCTGGAGCAGCCCTAGTCCACTCACTCTGCCCAAATGTGAGCCCCCAACCTTACTTTGAGACGATGCCATCGGCCTTGGCCAATCGGAGAATGGAATCATCTGACTCACCCTTAAGGAAAAAAAGCACACTAAGAATATTTCCACTCCGGCTGCTTGAAATGACAGGAGGTCAGCTGCACCACCAGCCCATGTCTCTCCCCCGCTAAGCGAATGGAAACAGGCGCAGAAGGGGAGCCACCTCTCCCGAGGGGCAGCCTCCAGCCTGACTATGGCGGGAGATGGGGGGGGGGACCTCCTAGTGGGAGGCAGGGTCTGCTGCCTGAGTGTCTTCTCAGAGCACCCCTCGTCCACCCCCAAGAAGCAGCAGGCAACCAGCCCAGTCCAGCTGGCTCAAACTACTCTTGCCAACAAATCTACTCAAGCACCATCACATGCTAAAACGCGCAGGGCAAAGTCCACGGTGTCCTGAAGTGATGAGCAAAGCCCAGGGAACACTCACCATCCTGCGAATGGCCCCGCAGATAGCGTAGGTTTTAAACTGGCCGTTAAACCTGCCTGTGACCTTGTCAACCTGGAAAGAAAAGAAGGGTCGGAAACCACTCCCCCACGTTTGGGAAACACCAATCCTCAAAGCCAGTCTCTGCCTGTACGTTCACCCTAAGGGCTCCTCCATAATGGGAAGGCCCGTCTTTCCCGGCACATACATCCCAACCTTCCCGCCTCCCGGGCTCCCAGCTCACCTCGGCCACGTTCATCTGGATGGATGCGTGGTCCTTGGCACCGATGATGCGGTTGCTAGCGGAGCTGTGGAGAAAGGGAGCAGTGAGCAGAAGGGACATGGGGGGTAAAAATCAAAGAGGGGACGTGGAGGGTGGGGAGGGTCTGCATGGAAAAGAGGAACGTCCGGGGAAGGATACGTGAGGGACGTGGCGGGGGAAGGGCAGGAGGGGTGTGGGGGGACAAGGGCAGGCGAGGGGACGTGGTGGTTAGGTAAAAACGGAAGAGGGGCATGCGGGGGCGAGCGCAACATTTCCGCGGCACGTACAGGTCCACGAACTCGCCGGCGTCGTTCTGCATCTCGAGGCTGAGCCTGCTGCCGCCACACCGCGCGCGAGAGAGAAAGGAAGCGGCTGGTGACCCGGCAGAAATATCGGCGGGCAAGGCGGGGCCTCGGCGAGCGCTTCCGGGTCACGCCGCCACAGCGAGTCTGCGCGGTGCGTTCTTGCCGGCCGACGCCCTGACGCACTTCCGCTTCCGGCGGAGAAGGCTCTAGGATCCGCCCTACTGACCCTGGGGCGCGGGGCGTTGTTGGGGGTGGTCGGCCTGTGTGGCGTCTTAGCTTAGCCCGGGGGTTGTGCCCCACGGACGCAGTCGACCCCTGTGAGCGCCTCGGAAGCCCTGAATGAGCAGCTAGGAGAAGAGGCGGGAACTGAGCCTCGCTGACCGCTGCCGACCGGGCCAGAGATACGGGCGTACCCCCCCCATAGTGCGCCTCCAGCCCCCCGGTCCCCTCACCCTGCGGCAACCTGGGGCGTGGGGCGGTGCTCCTGCCCAGGCACGGAGCCTCTGCGAGGGGAGGCCTGCTCCCGTGCTGCCTGCTATTCACGTTCCCTCGAGCCGGTGGGCGAAGGACACCCGCAGGAACTCGGCAGAAGAGAAATTCAGACAGTTCCTGAGGGTAGGAAAAGGTCCCGGCCCACCGCGGGGTCAGAAGCACCCGACCGCTCTGCCATCCCGTGTTTCACTAGTCAGACCCCCAGGGCAGGGCATGGGAAGCAGAATGCAAACTGGGGCACCGTTTCTCTGAAGCGTTTTGGCCGCATTTGTCATAGTGCTAGAGGTGCATACTCTTGGACCCCGCAAACCCGCTCCTGGGAATTTGCTCCAAGGAAATAAAGATGATACAAAGATGGACCCACGAAGTGTGGTCGTTGGTTGTGGGTGGGTTCTTGAGGAAGGCCTTGTTAGCAGCCTGAACCTGTTGCCAGGAGAAGCTCCAAGCCGCAGACGGAAGGAGCAGCGGGGCCTATGTTGGGTTCTTCTCTGGGCGGGGGACATGATCCTAAGATGTAGAACTAGCCTCAGAAAACTAAGGCCCAGTGGCCGGGCGCTGTGGCTCACGCCTGTAATCCCAGCACTCTGGGAGGCGGAGGTGAGTGGATCACCTGAGGTCAGGAGTTCGAGACCTGCCTGGCCGACATGGTGAAACCCTGTCTCTACTAAAAATACAAAAAATCAGCTGGGAGTGGTGGTGGGCGTCTGTAATCGCATCTACTCGGGAGGCTGAGGCAGGAAAATTGCTTGAACCCGGGAGGCAGAGGTTGCAGTGAGCCGAGATTACACCACTGCACTCCAGCTTGGAGAACAAGAGTGAAACTCTGCCTCAGAAAAAAAAACAAGGCGCCGGGCGCGGTGGTTCACACCTGTAATCCCAGCACTTTGGGAGGCCGAGGCGGGCGGATCACGAGGTCAGGAGATCAAGACCATCCTGGCTAACACGGTGAAACCCCGTCTCTACTAAAAATACAAAACATTAGCCGGGCGTGGTGGCGGGCGCCTGTAGTCCCAGCTACTTGGGAGGCTGAGGCAGGAGAATGGCGGGAACCCTGGAGGCGGAGCTTGCAGTGAGCCGAGATCGCACCACAGCACTCCAGACTGGGCGACTGAGCAAGACTCTGTCTCAAAAAAAAAAAGAAAAGAAAAAAAAAAAGGCGAAAGCAGGGAAGGGGCCTGGCCCAGACTAGCGGCAGGACTAGGGCCAAACCCTACAGCCCACTCCCGGTCCCAGCCCCTCCCGGTTTCCCCCATCCCATTCCTCCGCGCAGCAGTATTGACAGAAGTGCTGATGCCATGCCCATTCCTGGTGCCAAGGGTCTGTTAATGGAGAAAACAGAAATCCCAGACTGTGACACTAACATCTCAGAGTCGCCCCTACCCCACCTTTGTGGGAGTGTGTGTGGCAGTCCCTCAGTTAAATGTCCACTTGAAACTTTGTCTTCCAGATGAGACAAGACCCCACAAGGACAGGCTCAGGACCACGAACATCCTGCCTCTCCTGTAGCAGCCCCGTAGGCTAAGCCACAGGAGCCTCTGGAAACACAGCTGGTGTCCGCACCACCCCTTTGCCTGGACAGCCCTACTCCACACTGAGCTCCAAGTCTCAGCTCCCACATTCTTTCGCTGACTCAAGCCCATGTCAGCTTATATGGTTAAGGGCTCTCAGAGAACCCACTTCTCGTGACAATCTGCTTGTCATTAGACACTGATTTGTGGAACTGTTCGGCGTCTTCCCTGTGACCTGGGGCTGCTGGAGCTGCGCTCCCTTGGGGCTGCACACAGTAGGCACGCTGGACGCAGGATTAAGTGAAGGCACCAAGGATCCCTGACACAGCACTGTCCGAGTCAGGCCAATTTCATTCCAACTGTGGGAAGGTGTAACATCTGGACCTGGTTGGAACTGAGGCTGCAAGTTCTGTCTGGCTTGGAAACCACATGTTCATGTGGGCAGTGTATCTGCTGTTGCTTCCACTGAACTCCAGCAACCAGGCGTCAGAAGTGAGGTCACTGAGGCCATTGTCTTTCAGGAAGGCCACTCTGTGCATGCAGGCCCTGAGATGTGTGCTCTTTCCAGACCCTCAGCGTGTGTACGGAGATGTCTTGATGTTTGCAGTTGGAAATCTGCACAACTGACCTTCCCATCTATGTCTGTGTGTGGGTTGCCCAGCGAGGCCTGGGGGGTTAAGACATTCTCTCTAGCTGAAAAGCCAGAGACGGGGCAGCCAGAGTACTAGAAGGGACAGAATAGCAGAAGGAACTCCAGAGGTCTGCAGAGGGTCTTCCTTGAGTGGTCAGGAGAGTACTGTCAGTACATTTCCTAGAGGCTGGGGAAAAAAAACATCCAGAAAGATTATTCAGTGCTTACACGGGACTGGAAGTAGTACTTGCTTTTCTCAACTTTTCCAAACTCAAAATCACAAGACATTGGATGGAGTACTCAGAAAGGTCTTGCCTCAGTCATGGGGAATAATTATCCCTGCCCTGAATGTTTCCCAG
>NW_012114444.1:2205701-2208433 GCF_000951035.1 Colobus angolensis palliatus
TGGAGAAACCCCATCTCTACTAAAAATACAAAAAATTAGCTGGGCATGGTGGCACATGCCTGTAATCTCAGCTACTCAGGAGGCTGAGGCAGGAGAATCCCTTGAACCCGGGAGGCGGAGGTTGCAGTGAGCCAAGATCATGCCATTGCACTCCAGCCTGGGCAACAAGAGCAAAACTCAGTCTAAAAGAAATAAAAATAAAAATAAATAAATTAAAATAATTCACCCTATAACACACTAAAATGGAAAACCACGTGATCATCTCAAGATCAGGTGATCAGAGCATTTGACAAAATCCGACATCCATTCCTGATTTTTAAAAACAACAGCTTTCGGCAAAGTAAAGATGGAAGGAAACTTCCTCACCCTGAGAAAGGGCACCTGTGAAAGATACAAGCAATGTGTTACTCACAGGTAAAGACAAGATGCTTTCCTAAAGCCAGGAACAAAACAAGGATTTCTGCTCTCACCACTTCCATTCAACACAGTACGGGAGGTTCTAGCCAGGGCAATAAGGCAGAGAAGGACAAAAGACATCTAGATTGGAAAGGAAGAGGCCACTGTTCTTAGCAAACAGCATGATCGTTTATGTAGAAAATCCAATTGAACCTACAAAAATGCTACTCAACTAATGAATGAGTTTACTGAGGCTTCACCATGCAAGAGCAACACACAAACATCAGCTATATTTTAATCAACTAGCAGTGAAAAACTGGAAATTGAAATTTAAAAATTAATACTATTTGGCTGGGCGTGGTGGTTCATTTCTGTAAGCACAGCACTTTGGGAGGCCAAGGCAGGTGGATCACCTGAGGTCAGGAGTTTGAGACCATCCTGGCTAACACGGTGAAACCCCATCTCTACTAAAAATACAAAAATTAGCCGTGCAATTAGCAGTGCATGGTGGTGGACCCCTGTAATCCCAGCTACTCAGGAGGCTGAGACATGAGAATAGCTTGAACCCAGGAGGCGGAGGTTGCAGTGAGCCAAGATCATGCCACTGCACTCCAGCCTGGATGACAGAGTGAGACTATCCGTCTCAAAAAAAAGAAAAAAAAGAAAAAAAAAAGGATCCCACTTATGGTAATAGATACGAATTTCCTCAGCTCCTGCTAAAGTGGGGAGCAGGGAAGCCAAGGCTGTGCTGGGGTGAGGCCCTCATTTCATCCCGCACTTAGCACCACAGCCAGCAGCCAGCAGCCCCGCAAACCCGTATCTTGGTCTCTATCCAAGCTTACCTGCATCTACGCAGCCCCCATCCTGCATGACAGTGAAGTGACTGTCACAGAGAACAGGATCAGTGCCCTCACTGAAGCAGCTAGTGTAAGTGTCGAACCTTTCTGGCCTGGCCAGTGTCACCATCAGGAATCTCACTGGCAGTGGGGGACTGTTGAGCCTGCTCCAGCGTTGGTGCTGCCCCAGCAGGAGGTCCTGTCTCTTCCACCACAGCTGCCTGAGCTCAGGAGAAGAAAAGAGAAGGAAAGAAGAATCTAAGGTGTCTGTTGAGGACATGGGCTTTTGTCTTTCTCGCTAAACTTCTTTTGAAACGTTCAATAATAAGTTGCACTCTAAAAAACTAACAGATGTGACAACTACAATATGAATACAAAAATATAAATGATACAATAAAAATATAGAAATGTATAAATGTTTATTGAAAATACGATAAAAAAAAAAAAAACCTGTAATCCTGGCATTTTGGGAGGCCGAGGTGGGCAGATCACCTGAGATCAGGAGTTCAAGATCAGCCTGGCCAACATAGTGAAACCCCATCTCTACTAAAAATACAAAATTAGCCGCGCATGGTGGTGCATCCCTATAATGCCAGCTACTCGGGCGGCTGAGGCAGGAGAATCGCTTGAACCCAGGAGGCAGAGGTTGCAGTGAGCCAAGATCATGCCACTGCACTCCAGCCTGGGTGGCAGAGTGAGACTGGAAAAAAACCCACTTCTGTATACTAGGGAATTTGACAAAGCTGCATACATGCATGTCCAGGACAGGATGGATGCTCTGAGAAGACCACTGGCCATCTATACATTCAGTGCAAGCAGGAAGTAAAAGTGGAGCAGAATTATGAATGGCATGCTTAGCCAGCTGTGGTGGCACACACCTGTAACTCCAGCTACTCCGGAGGCTCAGGTGGGAGAACTGCTTGAAACCCAGGAAGCAGAGGTTGCAGTGAGCCAAGATCACACCATTGCACTCCAGTCTGGGCAAGAGTGAGACTCCATCTCAAAATTTAAAAAAAGGTAAGCTACTAATAAAGGAGAGACAGATATGTATAAATAAATAAATACATGCATATGTAAGGGGCATGCTTAAATGTTAAGGGAAGCCAGGCATGGTGGCTCACACCTGTAACCCCAGCCCTTAGGGAGTCCAAGGTGGGAGGATTGCTTGAGCCCAGGAGTTTGAAACCAGCCTGGGAACACATGGCAAGACTTCATCTCTACAAAAAATTTTAAAAATTATGGCCAGGCATGGTGACTCACACCTGTAAATCCCAGCACTTTGAGAGGCCAAGGCGGGTGGATCACCTGAGATCAGGAGTTTGAGACCAGCCTGGCCAACATGGCAAAACCCTGTCTCTACTAAAAATAGAAAAATTATCCCAGCATGGTGGCACATGCCTGTACTCCCAGCTACTCGGGAGGCTGACGCAGGAGAATTGCCTGAACCCAGGAGGCAGAGGTTGCAGTGAGCTGAGATCATGATACTGTACTCCAGTCCAG
>NW_012114444.1:2211233-2211975 GCF_000951035.1 Colobus angolensis palliatus
GATTCTCCTGTCTCAGCCTCCCAAATAGCTGGGATTACAGGCGCGCACCACCACGCCCAGCCAATTTTTGTATTTTTAGTAGAGACAGGGTTTCACTATGTTGGCCAAGATGGTCTTGAACTCCTGACTTCAGGTGATCCGCCCACCTCAGCCTCCCAAGGTGCTGGGATTACAGGCGTGAGCCATCGTGCCCAGCCAATGTTTTAGTTTTCATTGTAGAGATCTTCCACTTACTTGGTTAAGTTAATTCCTAGCTATTTTATTTTATTTGTAGCTATTGTAAATGGGGTGACTTTCTTGATTTCTTTTTAAGATCGTTCACTGTTGGAATACAGAAATGTTACTGATTTTTGTGTGTTGACTTTGTATGCTGCAGCTGAATTTATCAGTTTGAATAGTTTTTTGATGGAGTCTTTAGGTTTTTCTGAATATAAGATCATACCATCTGCAAACAAGGATAATTTGACTTCTTCCCTTCCAATGTGGGTACCCTTTGTTTCTTCCTCTCGTCTGACTGCTCTAGCTAGGACTTCCCGTACTATGTTTAATCACAGTGATAAAAGTGGACATCCTTGTCATATTCCAGAACTTAGAGGAAAGGCTTTCAGTTTTCCCCATTCAGTATGACACTAGCTGTAGATCTGTCATACATGGCTTTTATTATATTGAGGTATATTCCTCCTGTACCCAGTTTTTTGTTTGTTTTTTGTTTTGTTTTGTTTTGTTTTTAAGATGGAGTCTC
>NW_012114444.1:2212025-2212602 GCF_000951035.1 Colobus angolensis palliatus
TTTTTTTGAGACAGTCTCGCTCTGTCAGCCAGGCTGGAGTGCAGTGGTGTGACCTCTGCTCACTGCAACCTCTGCCTCCAGGGTTCAAGTGATTCTTCTCCCTCAGCTTCCCGAGTAGCTGGGACTACAGGCACCAGCAACCACGCCCAGCTAATTTTTTGTATTTTTAGTAGAGACGGGGTTTCACCGTGTCAGCCAGGATGGTCTCCATCTCCTGGCCTCATGATCCGCCTGCCTTGGCCTCCCAAAGTGGTGGGAATACAGGCGTGAGCCACCGCACCTGGCCAGGTATCTCTTTCATATACTGACTTCCTTTCTTTTGGATATATGCCCAGCAGTGGGATTGCTGTATTTATGGTAGCTCTGCTTTTAGTTTTTTTGAGGAACCACCAAACTGTTCTCCATAGCGGTTGTACTAATTTCACCAGCACTGTACGAGAGTTCCCTGTGCTCCACGTCCTTGCCAGCATTTGTTAATTTGTTATTGCCTGTCTTTTGGATAGAAACCATTTTAACTGGCATGAGATGATGTCTCATTGTAGTTGTTTTTTTGTTTTGTGTTTTTTTTTTTTTTTTT
>NW_012114444.1:2217946-2220264 GCF_000951035.1 Colobus angolensis palliatus
TCTCGGCCTCCCAAAGTGCTGGGATTACAGGCTTGAGCCATCGCGCCCAGCCTGTATTTTCTAACAGTGTCTTTGGAAGCAGACATTTTAAAATCTTGATAAAGTTCAGTTTGTCAATTTATCCTTTCAGAAAATTATGCTTTAGGTGCCGTATTTAAGACATCTTTGCCTAAGCCAAGATTACAAACATTTTCTATTCTCTTCTGGAAGTTTTATAGTTTCACATGTATACTTATGGTCCACTTTATTGTTTTATTTTCCACTTTTCCCCTCACAAAGCATAGGTCATTAATTTTCCCTCTAGGTCTGAACTCAGCACACAGATAGATGGCTTCTCTTCACCCTCTGGGCTGCAGTGTTTTCCAGGCTGCCGCTCCTATAATAATGCTCAGCGTAGAAGGCACTCGGGTCCTGCACTGTGGCTCTGAGCCCCCCATAAGTCCCATCTCACTCAGGCCCCCGGGGCCCAGGAACCCATTCCATGGGCTCCTTGGAGGCTGCGGCCACAGCATCCCCACGTCCTGAAAAGCCCTTGAACATGGTTGTCTGGAAGGCTTCCACTTTGGTCTTGACTGCATTCACCCTCTCCAGCACCTTCTCCTGGAGTAATCCCCTGAATCATTTCCATCCTTAGTCTTGGAGATGAGGTGCTGGATCCCTGTGATCACCAAATGCATCTCTCTTTGAGAGTCCAGCCTTCTGGCTTAACTGGGGCAAGCAGGGACAGGACCTTCTCACTCCCAGCGAGACGTCTGCACTTAAGGACTTCCTTCTTCCGCTTGTCTGTTTCCATCTCCTCATCCTTGGGAGGGGACTCTGGGATGGGGTTGTCCAGTGGGGCCTGGAGGGAGGTCAAGTCAGCCACACAGAGGGGTCCAAGAGCTGACTCAGGTGTGTGATTTTCTGGAGGGAGGTCAGGTCAGCCACACAGAGGGGGGTCCAAGAGCTGACTCAGGTGTGTGATTTTCTGGAGGGAGGTCAGGTCAGCCACACACGGGGGGGGTCCAAGAGCTGACTCAGGTGTGTGATTTTCTGGAGGGAGGTCAGGTCAGCCACACACGGGGGGGGTCCAAGAGCTGACTCAGGTGTGTGATTTTCTGCGGCAAGTCTGTGAAGGAACTCCTCTGCCTCCTGGGCGGAGCCCAACCTGAAGACCTGCACCTGCTTGTGGGCTTCTGGCTCGGCCCCCACAAGGCTTGTCCCCCACAAGGCTTGGCCATGCTGCTCCCAGTTCTGGGTCTCCCACACCCTAGGGTCTATTTTTAGGTAATTTGTGTATATTAACGAGGCATGAATTGATTTTTTTTTTCACATGAGCTGCCATGTTTTCCAGCACCATTTGTTGGAAAGATCATCCTTCTTCCACTGTATCGCCTTTGCATCTTCGTAAAAAATCAGTTGTCGACACACATGTGGATCTGTTTCTGAACTCTCTGTGCTGTTTCACTGATCTATTTTTGTGTCTACATCAACTATCTTGATTACTGTAGCTTTAATACTAAGTTTTGGAATCCCAGCACTTTGGGAGGCCGAGATGGGAGGATCGCTAGAGGCCAGGAGTTTGAGGCTGCAGTGATCACACCACTGGACTCCAGCCTGGGTGACACAGTGAGACCCTGTTTCTAAAAAATAAAAGGCTGGACGCGGTGGCTCACGCTTGTAATCCTGGCACTTTGGGAGGCCGAGGCAGTGGATCATGAGGTCACGAGTTCAAGATCAGCCTGGCCAACATGATGAAACCCCGTCTCTACTAAAACCTACAAAAATTAGCTGGGCGTGGTGGCATGCACCTGTGGTTCCGGCTACTCAGGAGGCTGAGGCATGAGAATCACTTGAACCCGGGAGGTGGAAGCTGCAGTGAGCTGAGACCGTGTCACTGCACTCCAGCCTGGGTGACAGGGCAAGACTCCGTCTCAAAAAATACATACATACATACATACATACATACATAACATTTAAAAAAAACTTTTAAAGTCTTGAAATCAAGTCGTGTTAGTCCTCCAACTTTTTTTTTTTCTATTAGACTTATTCTACATCATTTGCATTTCTATACAAATTTTGGAATTTGCTTGACAATTGCTACAAAAAAGACTGCCAGAGAAATTCAAAGGATTGCTAGTGGCTACTACAAGCAACTGTACACAAATAAATTGGAAGATCTACAAGAAATGGATAGATTCGCAGACACATACAACCTACCAGGATTGAACTGTAAAGAAATCCAGACTCTAAACAGACTGATAACAAGTAGTGAGGCCGGGCGCGGTGGCTCAAGCCTGTAATCCCAGCACTTTGGGAGGCCGAGACGGGCAGATCAC
>NW_012114444.1:2221135-2228978 GCF_000951035.1 Colobus angolensis palliatus
ATCCTACTCAAACTATTCGGAAAAATAGAGGAGGGGGGAATGCTTCCAATCATTTTATGAAGCCAGTATTATCCTGATACCAAAAGCAGACAATGACACATTGAAAAAAGAACGTTAGAGGCCAGGAGTGATGGCTCATGTCTGTAATCCTAGCACTGTGGGAGGCCGAGGCAGGCGATTACTTGAGCTCAGGAATCTGAGACCAGCTTGGGCAACATGGTGAAACCCCTCTACAAAAAATTTTAAAAATTAGCTGGATGTAGTTGTGTGTGTCTGTAGTATCAGATGTTCAGGAGGCTGAGGTGGGAGGATCAGCTGAGCCGGGAGGTGGAGGCTGTAATGAGCCATGATCATGCTACAGCACTCCAACCTGGGCAACAGGAGACCCTGTCTCAAGAAGGAAAAAAAAGGCCGGGCGCGGTGGCTCAAGCCTGTAATCCCAGCACTTTGGGAGGCCAAGGCGTGTGGGTCACCTGAGGTCAGGAGTTTGAGACCAACCTGGCCAACATGGCGAAACCCTGTCTGTACTAAAAGTACAAAAATTAGCTGGGCCTAATGGCACACTCCTGTAATCCCAGCTACTGAAAGGTTGAGGCAGGAGAATTGCTTGAACCCAGGAGACGGAGCTTGCAGTGAGCCGAGATCTTGCCACTTTACTCTAGCCTGGGTGACAGAGCGAGACTCTGTCAAAAAAAAAAAAATAAGGAAACATGTCCATACAGAGACTAGTACTGAAATGTTGATTGAGGCTTTATGTGTAGTAGCCAAAAATGGAAACAATCCACATATACACCAACAGGCAGATGGATAAAGAATGGCACGTGCCCCTCAAAAGACAGCACACTGTGTGATTTTATTTGTATAAACTCTAGAAATTGCAAACCAATCCAAACTGACAGGAATCATGTGGGTGGCTGCCTGGGGTAGGGGTGTGGGCAGGTGGGATCACAGACAGACACACACAGGAAATGGGGGAGTGATGGAGGGTATATGCTGTCTTGATGGTGGCAATGGTTTCACAGTTGCATATAAAAGTCAAAACATCAAATTGTATCCTTTGAAAAGTGGATTTTATTTTGCATCAGTTATAGCTCAAAAATTTTACAGAGACTACAGGTGCTATTTGGCAAGACTCTAGGCCACACTCACTCACACAAAGCATTAAAGTTCGCTCTCCTCTGCGCACCGGGTCTCCAAGGCTGAGTTCTTCAAGGGAAACCTCTGCAACCTACATCTCCTGAGCCCAGGAAATCTGGATGAGCACTTCTTTAAGAAAACCTGTACAAAATCGCACACCCCCAAAACAGAGAGGGGAGTGTCCTCCTGAGGGAAGCCATCTGGGTCGTTCCATCAGGAGAACCTCCAGGGACCTGCAGAGGAGGTGGCACCGCTTAGCTGTCAGGAGGCTTGGGGCCACCAGTGCTGTCCCCAGAAGCCACTAGGCGGCGTCTGAGAGCAATGCTGGAGCAGGGACAGGGCTGGCTGAAGGGAGCTGAGCCCCTTCCCTCAGTCCCTCAGCCCGCTCTCTGTACAGTAAGTTGTTTACTGGGCCTCCAGTGGGTCTCGTGTGAAAGGGCCAGAGGGCAGGTGTCCAGGAAGGATAGAGGAGGCAGGAGGACCCAGCACTCGAAGACACTGTCATCCTGAGCCTTGTTTGCAGAATCCTAGAGCAGCCCCCAGCGGCTCAGAGCAGTTGCTGCCTTTGTAGGGTGATCCCAGTCAGGGTCTCTGAGTGCCCCTGCGTCCACCCCAGAGCACACTCACACCTGCTCCTGACCCCATTCTGACCCGCAGTTGCTATATATAACTTTGACTGCCAGTATCACCCCAGGTTTATACCTCTTTAGCAGTGTGACCTGGCACAAATTCATTAGCTGCCTCTTCCTCCAGCTGTAAAGTGAAGTGACTGTCATGGAGTCACCTACCCATGCTGGAATTGGCTGCTTTCAACAAATCAATGCTTGTCCACTTCTCAGAAAAAGGTATGGCACCCAGGAGGCACCCAGCATACTAACACTCACCATCACCACCACCATCAACACTACCACCATCATCGTCACCATCACCACCACCACCATCATCACATCATCACCATCACCATCACTACTATCACCACCACCATCATCACCACCATCACCATCACCCCCACTACCACCATCACCATCACCCCCACTACCACCATCACCATCACATCATATCATCACCATCGCCATTACTATCATCACCACCACCATCATCATCACCATCACCATCACCCCCACTACCACCATCACCATCACATCATCACCACCATCAGCACCATCACCACCATCATCACCATCACCACCACCATCATTACATCATCACCATCGCCATCACTATCATCAACACCATCACCATCATCATATCATCACCATCACCGTTACTATCATCACCACCATCACAATCACCACCACCACCATCACATCATCACCATCACCATCACTACCATCATCACCATCATCGTCATATCACTATCGCCATTACTATCATCACCACCATCACCATCATCACCATCACCACCATCATTGTCATCATTGTTATTATGCCCAAGATCACAAGGCTAGGTCTGAATTTGGGGCTGTTGACTCAGGAGGCCACACTGTAGCCACCCCATTCTCACACAGGCCCCTATTCAGGCTGCCTGGGCAGGTGTCTGTGCACAACAGCCCTGGGTCCGCTCTTCAGCCCCTCCGGCAGGCTCACCTCACAGGCAGGTAAACACGTTCTCAGACATGTGGTGGTGCAGGCTGGGAGAGGAGCCTCCCTCCTCCTTCCCAGAGCAGCTGTTTCTTGGCCAAGCAGGGCCCAGGCCAGCCCTAAATGCATTGTGTGTAGAAGGGAACAAGCCCAGAACAAGGAAATCCTCCTTCCAGGCCAGGGAGGTGGGTGTCCGGGTGAGTGGCCGGTCAGGGCCACGGGATGGGCCTTCTCCCAGAGTGAGCCCGAGACTGAGCTACCGCCACCAGCCTCCACACCTGCCCCAGGCAGAACCCACTTTTGGGTGAAGGCTACGACAGCCAGCCTCAGAGTGGGGCTCATGGATTGTGGAGAGAACATGGACCTGGCCGTGAGCTGTCGGGGGATTCCTGGGGCACCGCCTCCTAAGCCATGACTCTGGGCATCCTCTAGTCTTGGAGAGACAGAGGCAGTAATAGCCCCGCCCCAGGCTTGCAGAGTCTCAAGTGAGGTCACAACATGACGGGGAGGCCCAGCTGCCCAGGGGCCCTGGAGACTGTTGCGGCATTTGTCAAGGGACCCTGGGAGTATTGGGCCAGCACACCTTTCCATTTTGTGTCATTCAGTTTTACTTTAACTCACTTTACTATTTTGTTTTTTGAATGTATTTTTCTTGATGAGACTTTATAATTTTTTCATTGAGGGAGAACCTCCCCATGAGAAAGTGCCCAGATCCTGAGGGTCCCACGCCTGTGGTCATGGCTGGCACTGGGTCAGAGCCTGGGGGTCCAGGGTACCTTCCCCACCCCCTCCCCGGAGGCTCCTCATGCCCCTTTCCAGGACATGGTGAAGACAGGTAGAGCACTGGGCTGGCCGGGCCTGGGCACTGGGTACTGGGTCCCAGCATGAGTCTCCCTGGAGTACAGGCCAACCCAGCAGGGACACCCGGAGAAGTCGGAAACATCCACCACGTTTCCCCACACCTCCTGGGGGCTGGCTGAAGTCTGAGCCAAGTGACAGGAAAAGAGGCACTTCCATCCCAGTGGACACACCGAGGGCTCCCACGCTGGCCGGGCGCCAGGCCAACTCAACCAAACTGGTTCAAAGAGAGGAAGCTGAAGGGGAGACCGGAAGCAAGGCCCACTCCGCCTCCAGGCCCGCCTGGGGCAGAGACTGGGGTCTCCCCACCCAGGACCTGTGGGCCTATATCCTGACCTGGGCCCAAGCTGACCTCTGACCCCAGTGTAGACGGAGCCCCAGTCCCGGCTCCGGGCCAACTTCTTTATTTTATTTTATTTTTTTTGAGATGAGGTCTCACTCTGTCCCCCAGGCTGGAGTGCAATGGCACAATCTCGGCTCACTGCAAGCTCCGCCTCCCTGGTTCACGTCATTCTCCTGCCTCAGCATCCCAAGTAGCTGAGACTACAGGCACTCACCACCACGCCCGGCTAATTTTTTTGTATTTTTAGTAGAGACGGGGTTTCACCGTGTTAGCCAGGATGGTCTCGATCCCTTGACCTAGTGATTCGGCTGCCTCGGACTCCCAAAGTGCTGGGATTACAGGCGTGAGCCACCGCGCCCGGCCTCCAGGCCAACTTCTGACCCCAGGCCCCAGCATTCCGGAGCCAGGGCAGCACCATAATTAAGGCAGAGACCTGGGAACCAGACAGGCCTGTTTCTGGCGTCACCTCCACACACACCCAGCCCTTCTCTCTGAGCCTCAGTTTTCCCATCTGGAGGCAGAACCTTTCCTCCTTAACCCTGGGTGGAGGTGAGGATTTATAAGGAAAGGGACTGCCAGGGACCCCATGAGGGGTGCACTATGAAAGGCAGTGTCCAGTCCACACGGGGCACACATGCAGACACAGAGAAAGACTAACTTTTACTACTTTTACTTTTGCTGCTGCTTTCCCAGTGAAAATGGGCCACCTTTGGCCAGGTGTGGTGGCTCATGCCTGTAATCCCAGCACTTTGGGAGGCCAAGGCGGGCGGATCACGAGGTCAGGAGATCAAGACCATCCTGGCTAACACCGTGAATCCCAGTCTCTACTAAAAATGCAAAAAATTAGCCGGGCATGGTGGCGGGCGCCTGTAGTCCCAGCTACTCGGGAGGCTGAGGCAGAAGAATGGCGTGAACCCAGGAGATGGAGCTTGCAGTGAGCGGAGATTTCGCCACTGAACTCCAGCCTGGGTGACAGAGCAAGACTCCGTCTCAAGAAAGAAAGAAAAAAAAAGAAAATGGGCCGCCTCTGTCTGCCTGTGTGTCCAGGAAGGAGCCTGGGACTGGCTCTCAGGGGGCCTAGCTCCTCTTGCCCTCTGGGAAATATACAGAATGTCTAAGCCAGCAAGCAGGCAGGGGAAAGGGGTGGCCGGCCAGACGCAGGGCTCCATGGAACAAGGTCCCCAGCGCCAGGGCAGGACAGCAGGGCCTGGAGAGCCATCATCAGCAGGCTCCATCCTTCTACCTGTGAACTGTGGCCTGAGAGGAGCCACCTCCCCAGAGGCCCATGAGGGGTCCTGACCAGCAGCCTGGCACCTGTCAGGGCCCCACAGAGACCCCATGGCAGCCCTGTGGGAAGGGCAGTTTTCAGCCTATTGACAGAGCAGGGGCTGAGGCCAAGGGGGACAAAGTCGCTTCCCTGGAGTCGTGGAGGATTCGAGGGCATGCCCAGTGGGAATGGCAGGATTTCGGGCACAGCACGTTCAGAGGTAGCAGTGTGGCGCCCAGCCGGGAGCCTGGGACGGGCCCCAGAGGAAGGCGGCTAGGACTCCTGCTCCGCCCCCACCTCCCCGAGCCCAGCCCAGCCCAGTCACTTCTGAGAGCATCAGGCCTGCTGGATGTGCCTGCACAGCAGAAACAGGCCCAGAGGCAGGGCTTTGTTATGCCTTGAAAGCCTCCGCTGAAAGTGATGGAATCCAAATTCCTGCCCCAGGTGAGTCGCCCAGGCTTGTCTTGCTCAGCCTGGCTCTCCCAGCCCAAGGTTCCCAGTCACTCAAGGCTCCCAGTTCTGTGGCCCGGCTGGAGCTCTGAGGCCCTGGAAGGTCTTGTGGGACCCAGCAAGCCCCTGAGGGACAGCCAGGAGGCCTCATCTGCTGGGACTTCTGCAGGTGGCTCCACAGGGCCATAGGGGATGGAGCCTAAGGCTGCCCTGCAAAGGGACCCCAAAGAGGGGATGGGGTTGCACCCCGGGGCCGGCCACTGCGTGCCATGCAGACCTCTCAAATGCAGACCTCTCCACTGGCCATGCTGGTGGGAGGCGCCCAGAAGCTGGCACGGTTCAGGAGGGTTCCTGCCAAGAACCTGGCACCCAGCCTGGGAGGCAGGCAGAGCCGCGGCCCCCACCTCCCTCCTACAGCGCCACCACCTCTCAGCGCTTCCTGGGGCCCCTACCTCAGGGGGCTGCTTTTGCCCACTCCCCTCAGGGGGCCTCACGCCCACCCAGCAGGGAGGCACCATCGTCCCCACTCAACACTTGAAGCCCTCAGACTCTCCCAGGCTCCCAGCCAGGGAGGCGCTGAGCCAAGACTGGGCAAGGAATGGGCCAGGCCCTCTGGCTCCCCAACCATCCTTCCGGCCAGGACACAGGGCAGCCCCTGACTGGCCACTGTCCCCAGCTTCAGGAGCCTGCACCAGGAGCCAGGAACCTTCTCTGAGCTCTAGGTCTGCATGACGAGGCTACCTGAGAATCAGTATTGATTGATTGATTCACTCCACAAACACAGGTGCTCCTCGACCCCCTGTGAGGTCACGTCCCGATAAACCTGTGGTAAGTTGGAACTACCGACAGCTGAGATGCACTAATACACTTAACCCACGGCACAGCACAGCTGAGCCTTCCTGCCTTCTACACACCAGCACACTTCCATTAGCCTACAGCTAGGCGAAATCATCCCACACGAAGCCTCTATAATAGCGCATCAGATACCTCACGTAATTTGTCCAGTGCCATAAGAAGAAAACAGATCGGTTGTGTGGGCACGTGAAGTACGGTTTCTACCAAACAATTGCAAGTCAGAAGCCAGAACCGCAGAGCACAGAGCACCCACCATGTCCAAGCCCTGTGGTGGGTACAGGGGCTCCTTGGTGCACGGAACAGGCAGGCCTGTGCCCAGGGAACTCGCAGCCTAGGGCAGGGGACAACTGGCATCTCAGGAGGGTCTAGGGCAGTGGGTCTCACCAGGGAGATTCACTCCCCTGGGACACAAGGCTACTCAGAAGATATTTTTGGTTGTCACGACTGGAGGGAAGTGCTTCTGGCGTCTAGGGAGTGGGGGCCAAGGAGCCCCACCTCAGGGCAGTGTCCAGCCAGACTGTTCAACCAGCGCCTGTTTAGGGGCTCTGAAGGGCCATGGCCTGGATGAAGGGGCTCCAGGGGCAGGGCAGCCAGGGAATGCCTCTCCGAGCAGGGGACTTTCACAGAGCGAGCAGAACTGTGATGGCCTAGTCCCTCTGCAGGTCCCCACAGCCTGGGAAGAGGAGAATCTGAGAGTGCGGCCGCCTGGGGGCAGGCCGAGGCAGGCAGGTCCTGAGGGAGCAGCCGCCTGGTGCCAGGTCTGGGGAATTCCATGAGGCAAAGCCCTCCTCCAGGCTCCGAGTTCCCAGCGGCCCCTGCCACATTCCTCCACCTGGGTGGGCAGGGGTGCAGGGGCTCAGCGCATTCCTGGTGGAGATAGGGAGGCCAGCCAGCAGCCTGCACCAGCCTCCTGTGGGGCCTGGGGAGCCCTGTCCAGGCTCTGCCGAGCTCGGCATATTGGAGCTGAGCCAGTCGGCCTTTGCTGGAACATGCAGGCGGAGGTCGCCTTTTGCCTTTCTGTGTGGGGAGGAGCCACTTGCAGATAAGGCAGGGATTCACCAGCCCTGGGACAGGCGGTGGGGTGGGGGGAGCAGTGCAGCAGGACACAGCCACACTTCACCTCCAACACAGCCTCCCCATCTATAAAATGCAGACAAGGGGACCGGGGCGTGGCTCACACCTGTAATCCCAGCACTTTGAGAGGCCGAGGCCTGTGGATCACTTGAGGTCAGGAATTCAAGACCAGCCTGGCCAACATGGTGAAACCTTGTCTCTACTAAAAATACAAAAATTAGCCGGGTGTGGTGGCTCACACCTGTAATCCCAGCTACTCAGGAGGCTGAGGCAGGAGA
>NW_012114444.1:2230008-2234724 GCF_000951035.1 Colobus angolensis palliatus
CCTAGTCACTGAGGCTCCTGGCGACCCTCCCACTCCAGGCTGAGTCAGCGTGTGGGGTTGGGTGTCCTGGGTTTGTCATGGCCCTAAACACAGGCCCACACTTCTCTGTGCATGAGCACAGGTCCAGCTGGCATTGGCAGGCTGTGTGGGTGGCCCACAAGCACCAAAAAGTAACCTGCCTCTACTGACCTCCACCTGAAGACCCCCAGGCACCCGCCCGTCTGAATTGGCCTTGGCAGGCCCACTCAGCATCCACGCCCTCCCTGGCTGTTGGTCTCAGCCTAACGCTTCTCCCGCTCCCCCTCCACACTGGTGAGAGGCCAGTGGTCATGGCACATGCCAGGTCTCCGGTCCCTGGTCCCTGGGCAGCCTCTCCAAGAGCCCACCTGTACAGAGTGCTGTTGCTGTCCACGGCCGACTGATGTCTACTGTGTGGATGGACCACGTTTCTCTCCCCAGTTGACTCTGGAAGGCCGTTCGGGTCATTTCCACCTGATGGCTCTGGTGCCTGGCGCTGCCGTGCACGTTCACCCATGAGTGTCTGTGTGGACATGTGTTTACGCTTCTCTCTGCAGCTACCAGGTGTGGAGCTGCTGGGCCGTGTGCAACTCTGTTCAATCCTTTGAGATTTGACACCCGCCAGCTGGTATCCTAGTGGCTCCTGCATGGGGGTCCCAGTCCCCACAGGATCCTGCCTGCAGTTGTTAATGTCTTACTTCCTGATTCTGTTGGTGGCTACAGAGTGAGGACCACGGTGTGGGCCTCAGGCGGGCATAAAAGGAGGCTGGAGTCTGGGCACCGGACCCTTGCCTGCCACGCCTGGTGTGGGAGGACGTGGGTCCCAGGGCCGTGGGAAGGTGACGGGAGAGGGGTGATGGGTCATGCGGCCACCATGGTCCAGCAGTCCAGCGCTGGACTCGGATGCAGCAGTGAGCACATGGAGCTGCCTCTGCCTTGTGTGCTGTGTCTGGGGGGCTGACGTGGGTCAGGACATCTCCTCATGGATGCCCAAGGACCTGCTGCACTATCCTCCGTGAGCTGGGGGCAGCAACATGCCTCCTGGGCGGAGGGCACGAGGACAGAGGGCACAGCCGTGCTGTGGACAGCATTTTCAGTGTGGAAGTGTGCAGCCTGGGAGCCGCCACTCCTGGGATCCTGGTTCACTGCAGAATCTGGACCAGCTCCTGGGCAGGAACTGTGGCCTGTTGTATCCCTGCTGTGGCACCAGCCCCTAGACTAAGCCAAGCACCACGTTCGATCCAGTCAAATAAATAAGTTACCGAGGCTCACAACTGTCATCCCTAAGACCCTTGGCTGAGCTTGGCAGGTCCAGGGCAGTAGCAGGGGGAACACACAAAGACAGCAAGAGAGGCAGACAAAGACAGAGATACAGAGAGATACAGAGACAGAGAGATGGAGACAGAGAAAGGCAGAGAATGAGAAGCCTGACGGAGAGGGAGGAGTGGGAGGGGGATGCCTCCCTCTGCCCCAGTGGCCCTGGCTAGCCGAGGCACATAGCAGGGGCTGCTGGGCCCCACCAGGGCGCCCGCAGAGGGGATGAAGCTCTGTGGGCGTTCATGTGGCTGGAAGCGGCTGACTGTGGGGCCTGGGCGTTGCCCTTGCAGTGCGGGAAAGCCGACTGCGATGAGGGAGGCCTTTGCAGAGTGGCAGGTGTTCCCGTCCATATGGGATCCCCAACCAGATGTCCCATGGGTGAGGGGCCCGGCCAAGCTGGCTGCCTCTGAGGGGCTCTCAGCCTAGGAGGCTGGGTTCATGGGAGACATTTGAGGGTGGGCTCATGGGGGCCCTGGCCCCACCCAGGGCGCAGTCCCAGGTTCCTGCCTGGGCTCTGGCTCTGCCCACTGGGCCCTCCTGGGAAGTCAGATTCCTCCTGGGCTTCGAGGCCTTCTGGCCATATAAGGCCGTCTGTGGGCACCTCCTGGAGAAGCTCAGAGCCCTCACCCCCCACCCCGCCCCATCCTCTATGAGAACCAGAGCTCAGCCAGGCAAGGAGAGAGGCAGGGGAGGGCCTGCTGGAGCCATGGTCCTGTGGGGGAGGAGGGCACAGGCAGGCCAGACCCCAGAGGCTGAGGCTCAGGGTCCCTAGTCACCCCGCCCAGCATGCTGGGGCGCCCCCATTCCACCTGTTTCCCCTGGGGCTCTCCAGGGCTCCCCAGTCTAGGCCTGGGGCAGGCAAGTGGTAAGAAGAGGTGTACAGGGTAGGGGCCACAGTTAAATAAGATTAAGGTGACAGCTGGAAACGTGGATGCTCAGCATCGGGGTGGACACTGCAGCCGTGTGCCACTGCATGTTTACCTTGGGTGATGCCTTTTCTGGGGCTCCCCACAGATCTGGGGGCAGGAGTCCTGGACTCTGCCTCACACCCCAGCAAGGTGCTGAAAGGTGCCCTGACAGGGGCCCCCACTTGAGGGAGGGGATGGGTTGGGGTTCTGGGAGCTGCCCTGTTACTGGACTGGCCTCTTCCCTGCCAAGCTGTAGGTGGTCAGATACCAGGGAGGTCCCGGGCCCCCTCCCTGGGAGTTCCCAGGGCCCCCCGCTCCTTCCCTCCTAGAGGCTGGCAGGGTGGAGGCTCCCCTACACCCAGCTACACACGCCAAGGCCGGGGCAGGGGCGTCCAGGTGGGATCCTGGACTCTGGACTTGCGGTCGCCAGGCAGACCACCCCACAGAGCTCCACGAGGCCCCCCCCATTTCTGAGCACCCCAGGCTTGTCTGCTTGTCATGGGGCCGGGCCCCCCTGCACAGGGCACCGGTCCAAGTGCTTCTCCTTGCCACTTGGGAAGAAAAGGAGCTGGGTGGGCGAGAGGAGCCTCTCGGAGCATATGTGGAGAGCCCAGGAGCCGGGATGCTGACCCCCTCCAGGTCTCCCACACTGGGCACCCCCTAAGCCTGTCTGTGCCCCCTCTTGCATGGGGGCCCACCTCAAATCCCCCATGTGTGAACCCAGTGGCGGCCTTTGGGTCGGGCCGGCAGGGGTCTTGGGGAGTGGGCAGGCATGAGGCGTATGACCCGCATGGGTGACTTGTCTCCTGGAGCACTAAGGTGGTGGCCATGCTCCGGGCATGGTGCCTGGCCTGGAAGGCTCTGAAGAGCCCCAGGTCTGTGGAGGGGCCCGTGAGTAGTGCCTGGGGTTGTGTGGCCCGTGAGCTGGGCACACACAGCAAGTGGCAGAGGGGCCAGGGGCCGGACAGCAGTGGGTCATAATCCTCCATTCCTGGTTAGCGTCAACCCAGAGCCTGGCCTCTGTGCCTTCCAACAACCACGTGTCCCAGAGGCCATCAGGAACCCAGTAGTGGCCCAGCTGGGGTCACAGCCAGGGAGGAAAAAGCACCACTCCTTCCAAACGGGCTGTTTCCAGACCCTCCCCAGGCTAGGAATGCCCGACTCTCCCTTGGCCCCATCCTTCTGGCAGCAGGAACCTGTGGACCCTCGGAGACTGGAGGCAGGTGGCAGCCCTGGGGGAAGGCGGGCTCCAGGCCTGGGGCAGGGGTCTGGCTATGGCTCGGGGCCTCCTTGGGCCTCCATTCCTTTGAGGCCAGCCCCCAAGGTCTGCAGTTCTGGGCTGGCTCTTAGAGTAGTCTGTCCCAGCTGAGGGCAGTGGGAGCCTCCTAGGCCAAGAGGCCCAGAAACTCTCCCAGTCCGCTGGGTTTATGCAATCCTGATGAGTCCTTGTCTTCCCGGCACATGCTGGTCTGTGTCCTTCTCCCAGAGGACTGAGCCAGCCCATGCAAACAGTTCAGAACCAGCCTTGCTGCCTGCTCTCAGCTTCTCAATTTCATGGACAGGGTTGGAGGTTCTTACCAGCCGGCTCCCTGGAAGGGCATCCCAGCAGCCCTGAGAAAGGGACTGTGGCCTCTGATATCCCAAACCGCAGGGCTGGCGTTCCTCCAGACCTCATCCCGCTGAGACAACATTCCCAGTTCTAGAGAGGGAGCCACAAGTCCTCACCCGCAGGCCCTGCCCTAGCAGGAGCCCAGCCTCCAGCCCTCCTTCCTGTGCAGCCCTGCACAGCCCCCGCTTCCTTTTGGGGGCTTCTCCCGAGGGTGCAGCACCCACTTGGACCCTGGGCTCTGGGACAGGAGGATCTGCAGAGTCATCTGTTAGCGGTTGTGGCTGCCTGTGACGCAGCTGAGAGTGGGCGAGGGGGCACCCCATGTCCTCAGCACAGCTGTGTCCCCAGGAGGCTCCCAAGGTCAGGAGTTCAAGACTCACAGCTGAGTCAGATGTGCCTGTGGCCTGGCCCTCAGGGTCCCCCACAGCTGCCTGCACGTGTGGCTGAGTAGGGTGGAGGTTCTTACCAGCTGGCTCCCTCGAAGGGCATCCCAGCAGCCCTGAGAAAGGGACTCTCAGGAATGCCACTGCAGTAGCACCGGGGGCTCCTCAGCGGGCCTTGTCCCAGGGCTGGGGAGGATCTGAGACCCCTTCGCCAGGGCTAGGAGTGCCCCTACATCTCTCGGGCTGCCACTGACCCCTGCCCCCAACCCACCTCCTCTGGGGCTCCGTCACCCTGGAGCTGGGTGGGCAGGGGCTCCAGATCTTGGATTGTCCCTGGAGGGCAGCCACAGCCTGGTGGGACAGAGGCTCCTCCGTGGCCCTCCCCTGGCAAGCCGCCTCCTTTTACCCTCCCCTCCACTCCCAGACTGGGCAGCTCCCTCATGTGGATTCAGGACAGAACATGTTTGGGGGTGTGGTGCTG
>NW_012114444.1:2242054-2242656 GCF_000951035.1 Colobus angolensis palliatus
AAAAAAAAAAAAAAAAAGAAGTGAATGACGGACAGACTTCCTCTCATCTTACTAACTTGCGTGCTCTTGATTGACCCCTGGCCTTTTTGGCCTCAGTTTCCCCATTGGTAAATAGAAGAGGTGCCTGGGCTGCACAGGACTCAGAAAGACAGGAGTGATGCTCGCTGGTCCGTTTGGTGATGACTCACTGGAAGCATGACAAAGACAGCAGGGGGTGGGGGTGGGCAGAGATGAGCTGCCCCTCCCCAACCCCCTGTGTGTAGCCTGGCTGGGATGGCCCCTCAGCCCTCCATACACTCAGCTCCTGCCCCAGCTGCCCCCTCCCCAGTCCGTGCACCAGCAGGCACAGGGTGGGGGCAGAGTGTGGGCTCTTTACCCAGCCCCTTGGCCACATTCTCTTGTCCACTGCACTCCCCGCCTGCCTGCCAGTTGCTCCTGGGGCAGCTGTCTGCCGGGAAGCAGTGAGCCCGGTGATTAACCCTGCTGGTGCTGGCGGCTCCGACTGACACAGCGCATTCTCAGGGCCGGCCCCCCCCCACGCCCGCGGGCCAGTGCCCAGGGATGGCAGAGGCCTGGCGGCTTGGCCTGGTCTGGCCGCTAGG
>NW_012114444.1:2246781-2248184 GCF_000951035.1 Colobus angolensis palliatus
CCTCCAACCACCCGACCCTCCAGGGATCCCAAGAAGCACTCGGGGTCTCAGGAGTCTCCACCTCCAGTCCCCCAGGCTGTCAGAGCCCCAAGCTGTCAAGGGGGAGCCCAGAGCCAGAGCACACTGCCTGGGGCCAAGACCCCATGTGGGGACTCGCTACTGCCCAGAGGCCGCTCTCTGCCTCACACGGGATCTAAAGCAGCTCAGAGCTGGACTCTGCACCTGGACTGCCGATTCCTTGATGTCTCCCGCCCCCTCTCCAGCCAGCTCCTCCCCCACTCAGAGCTTCTCCTGCCAAGGGGAGCCGCCTCCTTTCTCCCTCCCCCAGGTGGGAGAACTAACAGTGAAGTCAGGGAAGAATTGCCGGGCCGGAAAGTAGGAGAAGGGAGAGGGTCACATCGCCCTCCTGACTCCGTAGAGAAAGAGCCACACATCCTCTTGGGACTTGAGATTTGTAGGAGGCCAGGGCGCCAGGAAGGTGTGCAAGGTGTACCCTCCAGGGACAGCTGCTAGCTCAGAACCCCCACCAGAACCGCTGACCAGTGCCCAACAAACCCACCCAGCCCCCCAGCACTGTCCAGGGAACCCAGTGAGAGATGAGCCCACAGCCCATCTGGGACCATGGCCCGCCCAGCTGGCCTGGCTCAGGGACGGGGGGTTGCTGCCAGCTCGGCAGCTGCAGCCCCACCCCGCCACCACCCCCTCGGGCTTCCCTGGAGGCAGATTTGGCCCCGGAGCCCAAGGGAAGGAGGAGACCCAGGGCCGCCGGCACCCAAAGGCAGACGAAGACCTGATCTCGGCCTCTAGGTCCTGTGCCCTTTGCCAGGCGTCCTCGAGCCGCCGACCGTGGCAGGAAGGTGTGCGCGGCTGTGCAGTGGGTTGGAGGCCAGGCCGACAGAGCTGGTGGAGTCCACGGGGCCCCGGAGCACAGGTGCTCAGCAGCTGTGACCAGAGCCCCCCCCGCCCCCCCACCTCCTTAGGAGCCAATCTGGAGGCTGTGGGGCCATGAGCCCCGCCCCCCGTCCTCTAAAGGGGGCTATGGCGGCAGGCCAGCCCCTCCTGCTCCATTTCCCTATCGGAGAGTATTTTTAAGCCCTGCTGGGGCAGGCAGGAGCCAGGCCGAGTTGAACCTGACCTGATCACTCTAGGAAGCAGGGGGTCCCTACCTAGGCTCCCCCTGTTCCTCTGCAGATGGTCATTCGCGGCTGCAGAGGGCACCTTCCCGCAACCAGCAGGACAGACGCTGTCGGGGGAGGAGCGGGGAGGCCGAGAGGTGCACCAAATTAGGGGAACAAAGAGTGGGCCCCTGGGCTGGGAGGAGCTGGTGGACGCGCTGGGGGCCAGAGCGCCGTGAGGAGCGCGAGGGTCGCACCCAGGACCCGGAGCTACGACCTGGGCTGGGG
>NW_012114444.1:2249044-2255322 GCF_000951035.1 Colobus angolensis palliatus
CGGGAGGGGGGCCGAGCCCAGTCCCTGGCGGCCCCGAGTCCGGGATCCCGGGGAGGGCGGGACTTGGCCTCCGCCGCCTGCTGCCGGTGGGGAGGGGGCGCAGCTCCGCCCTACCCGGGACAGGCTGGAACCTGCTGGCCTCTGGATGGGGTGGGAGGGGCCAGCCACCTGAGGCTCCCACGGCCCCTCTCAGAGGAGTCGAGGGACTCGGCGAGACCTCCAAAGTAGGGGAGGGCCAGCTGCGAAGTTTCAACTGGGGCTGGGAACACGTGGCTCCCACGAGGGGCAGAATCTCTGCCCAGCAGGTGGTAGGTCCGGGGGGGGGGGGGGGGGGGCTTCAGTCTCCCAGGGAGATGTGTTTTCAGGCCCTGAAGACCCCCGGGGTGCATGTCCCCTCCCCAACAAGCCTTAAACCTGTAGGCAGGTTCTGTTGGCGGGCTCCATGCATGGACACCTAACCTGGAAACCAAGGCTCCTGGCCCTCGAGGCTTAGGCTGGGCCTGGGGTCAGCCTTGGGTGAAAAGCAGCAAAGTCAGCTCCAAGGGCTCCCAACCGGCCGCTCTAGGCCCATTCCCCACCTCAGCCCCACCTTAGGGAGAGTCTAGGTGGTGCCCAGATTCCCACAGCTAACCCCCGCTGGACCCTGTTCTGGCTGGGGGGCTCCAAGCAGGTGTCAGCGGCTTTCCAGGGCTCAGTTCCCCCATCTGAAGTGTGGGCTTGAGACCTCCTGTCTCAGAGGACTGTGCTGGGCTTAAGAAGAGAATGGTGAGCCCAGGAGTCCAGAGAGGCTCCTCCCTCCTCCCCCAGGGCCAAGGTGGTGGGGCAGGCAGAGGGGGCAGGCTGAGGGGGCAGGCAGAGGGCCCGTGTAACCTGAGCTGTCTCCTCCCTGGTACCTCCGTCTTCCTGGAAGGAGAGACTGGGGCAGGGGCGAGTAGCTGGAGATCTGCCGGGTGGGGGCAGAGGGCCCTGGAGCAAGACTTTGTGGGGATGAATGGAGGAGCCTGGGCTGGGCCCGCACCCTCTGCCTGCCCCACTGCCTTGGCCCTGGGGGAGGAGGGAGGAGCCTCCCTGGACTCCTGGGCTCACCTTTCTCTCCTTAAGCCCAGCACAGTCCTCTGAGACAGGAGGTCTCAAGCCCACACTTCAGATGGGGGAACTGAGCCCTGGAAAGCCGCTGACACCTGCTTGGAGCCCCCCAGCCAGAACAGGGTCCAGCGGGGGTTAGCTGTGGGAATCTGGGCACTTCCTGGCTGCCCCCTTATCTGGTCGACTCAGAGGGGCCGGGTCTGAGGAGGGAGGGCCTGTGGCTGTCTCCTTGCCTGCTACCGCACCGCACCTCAGAGGGCCTGGCTGAGCGTCCCCAGATGAGATTTTGCCATTCTGCCAGGGGAGGCTCCAGGTGCCCTCTGAACCCCAGACCACCCCCAACCACCTGCCTGTGCTGCATGGCTGGGGGCCACAGGCCCCCTCCCGGATCTGTCTCCTCTGTGGGGGCGTATTACCCCTGTCTCATGAGTAAAGGGCCAGCTTGTAGTCAACGCCCCTCTCCTCTGCCTCAACTGTGTGGCTTCCCTCTGTCAGCCTCAAGCTCCTTGTCTTTAAAATGGGCACAGCATGCCGGTCCCCCTCACCTGAGACTGTGAGCTTGGCCTGAGGAGCCGGGGAAGCGGCCACAGTTTCAGTGGCAGCTATGGGCTGTGGTGCTCCACGCCTCAGAGCCGACTTGGATGAGAAACCAGCCGGCCTTGCCCAGCTCATTTCTAACAATAGAGGCGAACCCTTCTCTTCCAAAGTCTTGAGCCCTGAGCAGTGAGTGCCCCTGTTCTGAGGCTGCCAGATATGTAGAAAGATCGGCTGGTAGACATGAGCTGGATGGCCTGTGACCTTGGACGCCTTCTTGGTCTGAGAGCCACAGGTCTGCTGACTGCCCTGGCCGCGGACTGGGCATGTGAGAAGGCCTTGCCAGCCGATCTGGAGTAGAGCCGCGGGTGGGGCAAGGCAGGCAGGCACAGGAGGTGCCCAGGCGATGAAGCCGCAGCTCCATCCAAGGGGACTCACTAAGGCTTTGGGGCCTGGAGCCGGGCAGTGCGGTCTCAAGGCTGCAGGCCAGGGGCTCTCAGGGACCCTCTGCAGGAGACGCACGTTAGCTGGGCATCCCAGATGGGGGTTGGGGTGAACCCTGCTGGGCAGCTGGAGCAGGCAGAGTGCAGGGGGAGGTGGTGGCCCTTGCAGCCTCAGGTGGGCATCAGGGGATCCCCGGCCGGCCCAGCCTGGGAAGGTGGGGACTGGGCGGCCAGGCCAGCGTGGTGACTTATTGGAGGGGGAAGTCCTTACCGGCCCCTCGGCTGTTTCCCAGCTCTGTTCTCACGGGACCCTCCGCAGCGGAGGTGGTGGGAGCCTGATTTTCCCAGCCCTGTCCTCTGTGGCTCAGTGAGTGGCCGAATGGGGACTGGAACTGCCTCCCGATAACTGGACCAGCTCTGGCCCAGGCAGGGACTGAGCAGTTTCTTCCCTGACCTCCTGGAAGAGTAGAGACTGACCCTTGACCCGCAGCCTTCCACTCAGCTTCCCTCCGCTGCTCGTGTGTCTGGGAGGGTCTTGACCAGCAAGCAACCTTCCCTGGAAGGCCTGGCTGCCCCAGCCAGAGGGCCCTGCCCACACCTACCTTCTCCAGGCGCCCCCGGCCCCACCCTGAGCAGGACCTGTGTGTGCCGTGCTGTCAGTGAACTCTTGAGTTTGGGGGTCACCATCTAAGCTTGGCAGTGCGGCCTGCGGGTAGGGCTCGTGGTGCTTAACTGGGTGTCTTCAGTTGCTCTAGCCCCGTCCACGAGACTGCTTAGGTGGTGAGCTGGGTACACAGCGGGAATAAGGCAGATGTGGACCCTGCCACTGTAGAGCTCTGGGGGACCCCAGCGAAGTCCCCAGATAATTCCAGATCTCATACATGCAGTAAAGGAAATGCAGCAGTGGCCACACTGGGGGCTGCAGACTCAGAGGCCTCAACCCCAAGCCTGGGAGGATGCCTTTGTGTGGATGAACAGCAGGTCTGGTTTCCCTGGGGCGGTGTGGCAGCCAGGACCCGGCTCTGCCCCCTCTCCTGGTCCCCGCCCCGGCTCCCAGCACTACCCCTCCCCTCCAGGATGTAGGCCAGGACCCTGCTGGGAGCCTCCTCTGTTCCCCACTCACCCATGCAGGGCAGGCCCGGGACAGAAGCGGCTGCCAGGCTGTGTGTGAGCCATGAATCCTCACGGTGGCCCCAGGCAGGTGCAGCCTTATCCCCACTCTTCAGATGGGGACATTGAGGCTCAGAGGTTGCTGTGACTTGGCCTCTTCCCACTCTGAAGCGGCAGCCAGGAGGCCCAGGCCCACGTGCCACTGCCCACACCTCCCCTCTGGGGCCCGTCCCCAGAGGCCGCCGCAACAGCTTAATTCTGTCTCTCTGGAGACCCGAATCCAGAAGCCTGTGGGCAGGATCTGGGGGTAGGGTGGGGTCGGCCGCCTGGATCCCCACCCTGATGGTCCTTCTGTCTGCAGCTCTACCCTCCTCCCCTCTCTGCCCCCTGCCTTGCTGCATTTTGTCCAAGCCTTTCTGGAGCCCCTGGCACGGCCAGCAGGGAGGGGTGGCCATGCCTTGCCCCGCTCCTGCCCCTTTTTGCCCCCTTGGCTCTAGACACATTGATCCACCTTGCGGTTTACTGTGAGATGTCTCCTGCCCCCAGGGCTCATTGCACTGGCACCCCCTCTGCCTAGAGCACACTCTCCCTTACCATGTAGGGCTCAGATGCCACCCCGCTAGACAGGCCCACCGAGATTTTCCCAGCCAAGGCAGATGCCCCTCTCCGTCCCTGTTCTTCCTCTTTCCTCCTTGGCGCCATGAGCAGCTCACATGAGCCACCTCCCCTGAGTCGGAGGAGCTGCAGGTGCTTAGCGCACGTTTGCTGAGCAAGTTGGTGACGGGGGTGCAGAGGCTGGGCGTGGAACCCGCTCAGTGGGGCCAGGACTCGTCTCAGGGTAGGAGGGTGACTGGAGGAGGAAGGGGGTCCCCGGCCCTCCTCGGCTGTCTGACCCTCCCGTTCCCTCTGCAGGGCCAGTACTGTGACATCTGTACGGCTGCAAACAGCAACAAGGCACACCCGGCGAGCAACGCCATTGATGGCACAGAGCGCTGGTGGCAGAGCCCACCCCTGTCCCGCGGCCTGGAGTACAATGAGGTCAACGTCACCCTGGACCTGGGCCAGGTAGGGGCCTTCTTTGCCTGCTGCAGCGCCCGTCTCTGTGTCTGTGGCTGTCGGGCCTACCTTGGGCCACTGGACCAGAAGGCGAGGTCTCCACCCTGAGCGAGATCTGGGGCCTGGGAGGCTGGACTCGGTGGGAGGGGACAAAGGCATGACAGTGGTCACCTTTTGTTTGTGCTTTCAGCATCCCCATGACACAGGGAAAGGGGGTGCTGAGCAGACAGCTTGGGGCCAGGAGGGCAGAGGTGCTGTGAGCAGTGCGGTGGTGCCCCCTGCGCCAGGCGCCCTGCTGTTGAAGGAATTCCTGGCGGGTGCATTCCTGGCGGGTGCGGGAGGGGCCGCAGGAATGCAGAGGAGGCTGGCGGAAGTCACATTCCTGGGATACCTGTGCCGAGGTGGCGGCTGCTGAGGGTTAGGTGGGGTTGGGTGTCTGTTCTCTGGTCCCCAGCTCTGGGCTCTCCTTGGCCTTGGAGGCCCCTGTACAAGCAGGAGGCTGAAGCTGGGTGCCTCCAAGCGAAGAGTGAACCCCCAAGGTGGGCCTGCCTCGTTGCCAGCTCTGAGCAGCCCCAGATAAGGGGTGACTTGGCCTATGTACCCGGGCTTGAGGTCCCGGCCTGTAAAACGGGCCAGTAATCTTGGTGCTTCTTGAGTCAGGGACAGTGATGGGGCAGGTGGAGGAGGCTGGGCCTGAGAGCCAGTGCCTGGAGTGGGGGCTCCAGGGCTGACCCAGAGGCCTGCGTCCCGGCTGGCTTGGTCGCTGTCCCAGTGTGTGACACATGGGTCTTCACTCCTGTCTGAGTCTCTGTCCCTGCCATTGTCCCGAGGGTGTTGGAGATAGAGGAGGTCTCCCTGGAGCCTGGCTGGAGGGCTGGCCCCAAGGGGCAGGCGCCTTTGACAGCCTTGGTGGCCTGCAGGCCTGGCCGGGGGTGGGCAGGCAGTGAGGGGAGGGCTCAAGCCCCAGCAGGTGGCCTGGAATTTCCAGGGGTTCCTGAACTTGCTCTAGGGCCCTGTGGAGAAGGGTGGGGAGCTGGGGAGGGGTTGCCTGTCCTGGGCTCCCTGCCTGCCTGCCAGGCCCCTGGCCCTGACCTGACCTGGGTCTGGGTGTGGCTTTGCCTGTTTACCTTCATCTCACTTCCCCTGTCCCCTGGAGCCTAGGGGTCCCTCATCTCTCTGGCACAGCAGCAGGGGCCCCCCGCCTTGGCTGCAGCGGATGTGAATTCTCAGCTGCTCTGGTGGGAAGCTGGGAACTGGGTACTGGGTTCTTCCCGCCCCTCCTCCTTCGAGGAACTGGCGCAGCTGGGCTGGGGGAGGGGAGATGGCCCGGTCTCCACAGCAACCCCAAGGTGGCTGCAGAGCCAGTGGGCACAGTGCCTGATATGCCTGGGTGGGGTCAGGGAAGATGGGACTGACACTCAGACCCACAAGTGTGAGCTCCACCACCCCTTGGCTCTGGGGCCCTCTCTCAGCCTCGGTGCACATCTATGAACTGGGCTGGAGACTTCAGGCCTGAAGCCAGTTTGCTTTTAGATTGTTCTGGGCCAGAAATCAGGTTCCACCATGTGAGCATCTTGCCTCTCCCAGCCTCAGTTTCACCAACTGTAAAATGATATGGAGGGAAAAGGAACCCTTTCCATTCCACCTGGGAAGCAGTCCCTCCACCTACCCACCCACCTATCCTATCCTATCCCTCTGCCTGCTCACCCATCCACCCCACTACCTATCCACCCACCCACCCAGCTGTCCCTCTACTTACCCCCTACCTACCCACCCACCTACCTATCCACCTCCCTACCTATCCACCCACCCATCCACCTATCCCTCTACCCACTCCCTACCTACCCACTCACCCACCTATCCACCCACCTACCTATCCACCCACCCACCCACCTATCCCTCTACTTACCCCCTACCTACCCACCTATCTATCCACCCACCCACCTATCCCTCTACCCACCCACCCACCTGTCCCTCTACCCACTCCCTACCTACCCACTCACCTACCTATCCACCCACCTACCTATCCACCCACCCACCCCTTACCTA